>NC_135232.1:390606277-390915619 GCF_051348905.1 Ranitomeya variabilis
AGCATATGGCACGCACGCTACGAGGATTCGAAAGTGAGCAGTCACATAAAGTGACTGTGGACTTTAACCTCAAGCCTGGACAACTCCTTTAATATAACATTCCTGGATAATCCCTTTAACTTCCACAACTATCCTATTCAACGTTTAGTCTTTATTTTTTTCATCAGATAATGTAACTAATCCATAATAAATGCAGTAATATTTAAGAACACGGTAATATGATCGTTTTACCATAATACATACGGTAAATCCGCTGCTCACTCCGGAAAGGTCTTAATATTTTGTCTGGTCTGAATCTACGATTCGTTTTCCTTCTATAAGGATTCTAATTAGGCTACGGCTGTTAACTTCAATCAGCAAACTCAGAACATGAACCAATAACCAGAAGCAGCATAAAATACGAAGATCATTGTCTATCTTCCAGCGTACAAGCCTGTTCACAACTAACAAAACTGACAAGCAGAATAGGACGTCTACCCAGCATTTACCCACCCGCCATCGTACACCAAACAATACAGCTATTCTTACCAGACAAACACTGCTGCTCTTGACCAAGACACAATTCATTCCTGGCATAGCTGATATCTCATTAATATGGCAAGCGTGACTGAAAGAATGTTAGGTCTCCAAACTACACAGAAATAAATGTTTTTACTGGCAAATTAACATTTTCACTCCATTACACAGCGGTCTTTTTCATATAAAATAACATTCATCAGGCTGGACCGTTCTGACAACTTACAATTATTTTCTTTAGTCATTTTCCCTAACTTAAGGTTCATAAACAACTGTAGTCATGTAAAATAACAGACTGCCCTCATCCACCCTTCCTGGGTCCATTGCCTGCTCACCCACACTGCTTCAGTCTGTATTTTGCCTGCAGTGGCGACGTCACAACTACAGCACACATTACCGCTGCAGACAATTATTGATCTAAGTGGATCGTCCCGTATATATCAGCAGAGCTCTGATTGGCCGACGTGTCGATGTACGCTGTAGTCATGACATCACTGCTGCAGCCAACACAGAGAATGGAGCAGCAGTGAGGAGCCGGCGCTCTACTTGGAGGAGATGACTACTATCTACCTGTTATTTAAAATAAAAGTGTTTTAGCAGAAAAATACTAAATGTGAAGTTACTACAGTTTAATCAATTGGTACACCTGTCAGAGGATCACTATACCTCATGTACTTCACCATATCATATGAGGCATATGGGGCCTCTAGTGTACCTCCTCCATATGTCTCCAATTTCAAAGGGTGTTCTTCAACTTTATCCGCTATCTACTTTCCGATTGCTGGAAGCGGCTCCCATTGATCCTGAGACCTGAGTCTCTGAAGAGCTGGAGTAGAGGTTGATCATGCGAACTACCGCTTCACTCATTCTTAATGGGAGCACAGCGCTCGGCTGATATTCCGCACTCCTATTAGAATGAATGGACAGAAAGTGCCTATAATTGACTGCCACTTCATTCAGCCGAGGCTCATCAAAGCCCATTCCTGGGATCGGTAGGGGCCACAGTGGTGGGAAGCCCAGCAATCCGGAAGCCAAGCCCTTTCTTTAGGATAGAAGATAACTTTCAAACTTGAGAACACACGTTTAATATAAAGACTTTCAGATCATGATTTTAATTGGACTCTAATCTGGCCAATATTTTACATCAGCATTTATAAATCCAAACATATAATGAGTCAAAAACACAAAATAACTTTCTATTGTGCTTTTTCTCTGTATGAATATAGATCTAAAAACAATAGCCATGTGAAAGTCGGATTAGTGTGGATTAACTCTTAGCATGTCAAAGCAACTGGTGCTTTTAACGCGCACACCAGATATATTTAGACAAGAGTGTTCAGCATTTCTAGCAATGCACTGTGAAGCACTAGTACACATAATAAATGTACTGTATATATAACAATGTCTATTAAATAAACAAATTAAAAGGGAACCTGTCATTTTTGTTGGAAAAAAATTAAAAAGGGCTTTCCCACAAAGTTCATTTTGGAATATTATTAAAATTACACAATTAGAGGCGTAAAAAAAAATGTTCCTGTGCTGAGATAATCTTATAAATGTGCACCTGCTGTGTACTGTGTAAAGGCTGTGACCGTGCAGGAACATGGTCTGACAGGGCCGGACTGGCCATCTGGCAATTCTGGCAAATGCCAGAAGGGCCTTTGTGGTAATGGGCCGCATTCTCTGCTACATTGTTAACAGAATCAGTGTTCTCAAGACACCCATACTGTTAAGAGTTGTGATGGAGCACAAAGTCGCTGACTCAGTCACTTACCCCAGCAGGGCAAGGGTATCATTAGAAATATTGGTCTTGTAGAAAATCTTCCTTTCCTCCATCCAGAGTAATATTAATAATATATTTCATCTGGTGCTTGGGGACGGGGACAACATGGGCCTGTTTGATTTTAAATGCCAGGGCTGAATTTCAGCCCCAGTCCGTACCTGTGGTCTGATCATACCACAGCTCCTGGGCAGGTTGAGAACACAAAAGAAAGAATACAAAAAGGAGGACAGCCGGGAACACAGCCAATTTTTTCTTTGAGGCAAAACATTGCCTAATAAACAGGCAACCCCCACATTTATTCAAGCTGTCAAGCAGTCGCAAATCATGCAGCCGTGTCCACAAAAACATACTCGAGAGACCACCTGAGCATGCTCGGGAAATTTCGAGTAACGAGTATACTTGCTCATCACTAGTGCTGACCCTTTAAATGCCATCATCTGTACTTGAAATGAGTACGCTTGAGTACCAATGCAGCTGAAGACAGGCACAAATACACTTGGAAAAAAGCATTTTTCATCTGTAAGCCAATATTTTTAAAGTTCACTAAGAAGTTGAAAGAGGGCGCTTTCCCCCCCCCCCAAAAAAAAAAAATCCACAGGAAGATCACCTGACTGTATGGACACAATTTTCTATTCATACAAGTGCTTCTCACTAAATGAGGCTACGTCCAAACGGTCAGTAATTGGCAGGGTTTTGGACGTAGCACATGTCCACTGCATCCAAAGTGCTGTCTACTTTTGAATGCAGCGGATTCCACATGTGTTCATTGAACTGTGCGGAATCACCGCGTCAACATCAACAGAAATAAACACTTGAAATAGATCACTCTGTTTGTAATGACTATATATGAGTTTCACTTTTTGTATTGAAGAACTGAAATAAATTAACTTTTTGATGATATTCTAATTTTGTGAGGAGTACTTGTATATAGTTTGGTTTGTGTGAGCTTTACCAGAAGTTTTCTAGCAACTTGTTCTTGAAAAAAAACAGTCAGGACAGAGAGATAGCATCAATGTGCTGGTCATTGGTATTCTGGACTCGTCATAACCATAAATAGGCGACTTTGGCACCACAAATGAGACCATGAAGAGAACAGGTCTCCAATTTTTTTCGGAGACATCCTGAAAATCAAACACCTGATTAGTGCCACAGACTATAAGGGTATGTTCCCACGGTCAGTAATCGATGCGGGTTGGAAGCTGCGAACATCCGCAGCGGCCAGAAGTTACAGCATAGTGGATGGGATTTCATGAAATCCCATCTCCACTATGCGTGCAGGGACACCCGCGGCTTCCCTGCATAAACGGACATGCGGCACGTCTTTCCAGACCGCAGCATGTCAAATTTCCGTCTCCGCAAGATAAATATCACCGTTCCAATGTATAGGATGCGGTAATTCTGCACAGTTCCATGAACACATGCTGAATCACTGTTAAAAGCCGGCAGCGATTTGGACAGAGCGGATAGGTGCTGCGTTCAAATCGAAACCGTATACGGAACGTGGGAACATACCCGAATGGGTCCACAGCTGTCTGTGGAAAATAGGAACAATGCACATATGATGAAGGCTGGCATCTAAACAAATCATTAAAACACTGACAAATTTCCAGGCACATAGCCACCTCCATAGAACAGAGGCTTATACAATGAATAGATATAAACAAGAAGAACTAGTCCGCTCAAATTTTATTCCTGCTTTAAATACAGACATTGTAAAACTAGATCAGACAGAAAGGTAAACTTGCAGAAGAGACTTGTGAGTTCAGAAAACACCATACAGCTGCCATATATTTAACTAGCTGAAGAGCCGGGCGTTGCATGGGCATAGTAAATAGCTGTGGTTAGTTATAGCACCTCACTTCTCTTATTTTCCCATCACGCCTCTCATTTTCTCCCTCACATCTCTCATTTTCTCCCTCACACCTCTCATTTTACTCCTCATTCCTCTCATTTTCCCCCCTAACACTTGTCATTTCGACCTCACATCTGTCATTTTCCGATCACTCCACTATTTTCCCTCACTCCTCATTTTGGACTCACACCTTTTAATTTTCACCTCACACTTTCCCCTCAGTATATACAGGTTTGTCATCTCCCTTATATATAGTATACACCTGTATGTCATCTCCTGTATATAGTATATACCTGTATGTCATCTCCTCCTGTATATACCCATGTGTCATCTCCTCTTTTATATAGTATATACCTGTGTGTCATCTCCTCCTGTATATTGTATATACCTGTATGTCATCTCTTCTGTGTATAGTATATACCTGTATGTCATCTCCCCTGTATATATTATATACCTGTATGTCATCTCCCCTGGAAATAGTATATACCTGCAGTATGTCATCTCCTCCTGTACATACCCATGTGTCATCTCCTATTTTATATAGTATATACCTGTGTGTCATCTCCTCCTGTATATAGTATATACCTGTAGGTCATCTCTTCTGTGTATAGTATATACCTGTATGTCATCTCCTCCTATATATAGTATATACCCGTCATCTGCTCCTGTATATAGTATATACCTGTGTGTCATCTCCCCTGTATATAGTATATACATGTGTGTCTGCTCCTGTATATAGTATATACCTGTGTGTCATCTCCTTCTGTATATAGTATATACATGTGTGTCATCTGCTCCTGTATATAGTATATACCTGGGTGTTATCGGCTCCTGTATATAGTATATACCTGTGTGTCATCTCCTCCTGTATATACCTGTGTGTCATCTCCTCCTGTATATAGTATATACCTGTATGTCATCTCCCCTGTATATAGTATATACCTGCTGTAAGTCATCTCCTCCTGTATATAGTATATACCTGCTGTAAGTCATCTCCTCCTGTATATAGTATATACCTGTAAGTCATCTCCTCCTGTATATAGTATATACCTGTAAGTCATCTCCTCCTGTATTTATTATATACCTGTGTGTCATCTCCCCTGTATATAGTATGTACCTGTATGTCATCTCCTCCTGTATTAGACTTCGTCCACACGTTATTTGCTCAGTATTTTTACCTCAGTATTTGTAAGCTAAATTGTCAGCCTGATAAATCCCCAGCCAACAGGAAGCCCTCCTCCCTGGCAGTATATATTAGCTCACACATACACATAATAGACAGGTCATGTGACTGACAGCTGCTGTATTTCCTTTCTCATTGGGACTACTGGACAGGACACATTGTCCAATCATATAGGTTTAGGAAAGACATTACTTATTCTTTCATATACTTCTTGTCCAACTGCTCCGATTGTGCTGGGATCCGTTTTATAGCAGATACCCCTAATCCACAGGTGTGTTGTGTTACTTTGACCTCGTGTACATATGGATATCTCCAGCCTAGGGGGTTACCCCCTTTTGGGGGTATTTTACCCTTTATTATGGATCTGTATCTACGTGCATTACCCTTAAAGGATTTTTAATTGTTTTTATGTGTTTTCTCTGGTTCTACAATAAAGCTTTTTGAAATTTTGATTGTTTTGGGTGCTCCCTGCTATGTGCATGTATCTTTTCCTAATTCTTTAGCTTATGTTGTTGACATGCACTAGGCGATCCCCATTATAAGTATTGAATTTGCATTATATATTATTGTTAGTGGATGGTGCCCGACCATTTGTTTGTTTGAACTTTTGCATGCGTTGCAACTTTTGTGCATGTGGCAATTTTTCCGCGTGTGCAAGTTTTACGTGTGGCGAGTTTTCCATGATGTGAGTTTTGCACGTGTGGCGAGTTTTGCGTGAGCCTAGTTCTGCATGTGGCGAGTTTTGCGCATGGCAAGTTTTGAGTGGCGACTTTTGTGTTTCGATTTTTATGTGGTGAGGTTGGTGTATGTGTGGTGAAATGTGGGCTGAGGGTGGTATATGTGTTCAAGCACGTGGTAATGTGTGGCGCATTTTGTGTGTGTGTTCATATCCCCGTGTGTGGTGAGTATCCCATGTCGGGGCCCCACCTTAGCAACTGTACGGTATATACTCTTTGGCGCCATCGCTCTCATTCTTTAAGTCTCCCTTGTTCACATCTGGCAGCTGTCAATTTGCCTCCAACACTTTTCCTTTCACTTTTTCCCCATTATGTAGATAGGGGCAAAATTGTTTGGTGAATTGGAACGCGTAGGATTAAAATTTCACCTCATAACATAGCCTATGACGCTCTCGGGGTCCAGATGTGTGACTGCGCAAAATTTTGTGGTTGTAGCTGCGACGGTGCAGATGCCAATCCCCGACACACACACACACATTCAGCTTTATACATTAGATTTCGACAAAGCAACAGGTCAGGTAATGTAAAAAATTACCTGTACAAGTTAAAGATAATCCCTGTTGTGTAAACTGAGCTCCCAGTTCATCATTTTTATATCGGCTTCAGTCTGCCTCCATTGTGTGAAAGCACGTAACTATGATAATTCCAAAAATGCTTCAGGAAACAAAACAGAGGCCAAGTAACGACTGACAACAGACTGATCCCTGATACTGCAATGCCGTGAAAAGAATCTCCCCCTGCAGTCTCACAGACTCTGCATAATTCATGTTACATGTCTAAGTATATACACTAACGAAAAGTAAGCACTTACATTCACATAACGTATAAAAAGGGGAAACAAAACAAATATAATTTATTGCAAAACTAAATTGAAATTTAAAGAGCCTCCTACAGCTTCAACCATGCCAATAATGCTGACAGGCAATTATAACAGGAAGTCATCACTGGCATATATAGATAATATGCATTTACCCATGTTTCTGCCATGAGTAGGTACTGAATGTCTTCAGTTAATAATTATTATAGGATTCCAAAAATATTCTATAGGATCCAGAACCTGAAATCTGGGGCCTTAAAGGTGTTGTCCCACGAACAAAGTACATCATCAATAGACCTAATATTAATAACAATATTATTATTATTGTTGCACAATTGGATGTGTTTAAAAACAAATGTTCCCATGCCGAGATAGTCTCATAAATATGCCCCTGCTGTGTACTGTGTAATGGCTGTGTCCAGTCGTGCACAGCTGCTCCAGTTCATGGTCAGCACATACCAAAACTGCTGGTTTGGGGAGCGAGCATAAATCACTTCCCATATTTTTTGGACTATAAAGACACACCAGACCATGAGATGCACCCCAAATTTTCAGAAGGAAAATAGGGGGAAAAAAATTAATGCGTCAAATGGGGGGGTCCGTCTTACAGTCTGAATTCAGCTCCTCAATTTTCAATTCAGCTTACAGGAGGAGAGGGAATCTAAAGTGCTGGTGGAGCGTGGTCACAGGGAGTGTTCGGTGGTCCGGCATGTTCGACGGTGCTAGTGGTGCGGGGCTCCTCCGACATTTTTTGAAACCCCACAGCCCCTGCACATCCATTGCGGTGATGCGGTGGCCTCCGGGAAATCCCATACCAGGCTGGTGCGGCAGTGCTCAGTGGTGCTGGGGCACCACCGGCATTTTGTGAAAGCCCGAAGGCCCCGCACATCCACTGCTGCGATGCGGTGGCCTCCGGGAAAATGGCCCCCGGAGGCGGCGCATGCTCAGATTGAGATCTTGGCGACGGACTTTCACAAAATACTGGCTGAGCCCCCCCCCCCCACCAGAGCACCGCCGAACCTGCCGCATCAGTCTGGGAAGGGGGTGTGATCATCACCCTGCAGCGTCGGACGGGGACCCCCACAGAATTGCCCGACTCCTGCTGCTGCCACACTACCTGTAAGTATATTCCGACCATAAGACGCACCCCCATTTCCCCCAAAAAAAATTTTAGGAAAAAAGTGCGTCTTCTAGCACGAAAGATACGGTATGATGAGAGTATACAGACAAAAGCTATGGTATGGCTCCTGCACGGTCAGACACCTCTATTACACAGTGCATATAAGATTTATCTCAGCACATGAACCTTTCAAATTTAACACCTTCAATTGTGGAAATTAGTGTAAATCCAATATATAATGATTAAAATGTATTTTGTTCCTGGGACAACCCCGTTAAGTATCAAAACTCAGAAAATAAAAAAGTGTCCTTGTTGCCAGTAGCAACAAATTTCAGCAAGAAGTCTTCTAAATGTTTTGGAGCAGGCAACACATACAAATTGGTCAATGTCAGAAACACAGCAATGTGGCATTAAATTAGTGCCCAAAGCCTAAGGCCAGATTCACATAGTGTGTTGAGTTCAGGTCAGAAGACATACATCTGGCCCGTGCATTGTGGTCCAAACTCTGACGATGAAACACGGATGTATCGAATCTACCCTGTAGCACTCAGCTATACAGCAAATAACTGCAGATCAGAAGATAGATACTTGCAGGCAGCTAATATGTGGGCTAGGCTGTAGCATGGACCTTCTACCGGGCCAGCTGAGATGCTGCTGACTGGCCTGAAGCCACGTAAATGAATGCCCATAGGTTATAATGGATGGTTGTGAGAAAAACACAGATGTCTGAATAAGGCTTAAAGAGGACTCACCAATTTAAAAAGTGGCCAGCTGTTATTTTACTCCTGATGCTCTCCTGAGTTTTCCATTTTATTTTACATCTGCCGTATGTTTCTAGAGACCTGGTCCCTTTTTATTTACTGACGATTTTTATTGTCTTTACCGAAGGGACGTTGCACACAAGGTTCTTTAGGTGAGTGTGGAGCGCCCCCACTGCCGCAGGGCCGAGGGGTACCCGGTACCGGGCCTCTCTGTCTCAGTTCTGGGGTTGTCACGGTGGCTAGACCCAGCCCGTGACCCTGCTGAGGGGCGTCCAATGAAGGTGGAGAGTGATGCTGTTGTGGGTGGTGCCGGTCGCAGTAAATAACAAGGACACCAGGTTGCAGTCTCTACCTTTTTACTGAAGGTCTCGAGGTGTCCAATCCAGAGCACTGTTAACAGGGCTGGCTGAGACCGGCCGGTCCGACGGCACATCCGGAGTTCCCTTTGCAGGTGGGAATCACTGTCTACCTTCTTGCGCCTGTGTGTTGTAGTCCTTCCCTGCTGAGTACCCCAGGATAGTCCTCACAACTGATTCTGGCTGTCTCTGATGTTCGTTCTCTCCGTCCCCCAGATGATATGGTTAGGACGCACCCGTATGACGGGGTAGGCCTGGAGTTCTTCCGGGACCCTAGAGTCGCCCCTCTCCCACAGCTGCCTCCGTTGTCTTAGGTGTTTTAGTGAGACAGCCAACCTATAATTGGCTATCCTGCCGTGGTTTGAAGTAATGCTTAAAGTCTCTTACTTACTCGTCGTTCCGGCCACCGACTGTTTGCGCCTCAGAAGGATGTTGCCTCGGTCTAACAGCACGACTCCTTCTGGTCCTAATGCCTCTTTTCTGTATTCCCGTTGTTCACTGGTTAGTTCTGCTCTTAGGAATCTGTCAGGATCCCATCCCTGACAGGTCCTCTCTAGCTCTTCCCAGTTACTTCTCTCTGTCTTCCTGTCCAACCCCCAGTTTTACCAGAGTGTGAGGAGTGGCCTACTAGATAGAACCACTCCCCCTGGTGGCCGGAGTGTGAAGTATAGTGTGTGTGTTACCTGGTCAGGTGAACTCCTTTAGTGCAATCAGACGTAACATCACTCCCCTTAGTGGCAGAGCGACATTACTGCAACGACCAGGACTCTGGGGCGCTGCAAGTGTTTTTAGGCTACTCTGCATAATGATCCTGGGAGTAACACCCCCCTTGGAAAAGGCCATAAAAAGCAATAGTATAGAAAAAGGCCAATACCTCTGGTACCATATGTTGAATTAAAAAAACAAAATAAAATTAGCCAGGAGCAGCAGTAATAAAATGAGGAAAAGCTGGACATTTTTAACCTTGCAATAGGTCCTCTTCAGGGGCTTTAGAGTATCATCTGCTGATATCGATGGGCTAGAGAAAAGTCAAAAATGTGTGTGGCAGCCTACCAACTCTTCCTGACAAATGCTGACCAGTGAGAGAAGGATACAGCATATCCGAATGTCCAATATCAGACTGCCTATCATTTTGTTCTTGGTGAGATGTCAGGCAGCAACGCTCTCAGAGAACACAAGAGAAGTAGATAGAGATAGCTGTCAGGTAAACTATGGTTCGGCAAACAGCTATTTATGCTATATGGGTAGATCTAAAGGGAATCTTGTCATATGGATCAACCCTCCTAAACCATCTACTTGAACATGCAATTCATAGAAAGTTGAATACAATGATACCTTGATATCTGCGATTCCATGTGTTATTCCAAAGAAATGCATGTTTTTCTTAGATCATTACTGCTCAATTACATATATGGGCCAGACACTGATTTCCCCAAGAATCTGCCTCCAGAGCTTATATTAAATGAGAGAGAGTGTTACCAGTGTGAGACATGTAGATCTGTCAGTCATTACATGTCTCACACTGATAACTCCCCTTTTCATTTAAAATAAGTCAGGGAGATCTGTGTCCTGCCCATAGATCTTAACTGATCATTTACATATTGAGAAAAATGTGGATTTGTCTGGAGTAAAACATTGGATCAAAGATATCAAAATTTCATTTTATTCAGCTTCCTATGACCTACATGCCCTTACAGAAGGCTTAGGAGGGTTGTCATACTGACAGATTCCCTTTAAAGTGGATTTTTCATGGAACAGTTTATGTGAGACAATAATACTTTAGGTACCGTCACATTAAGCGACGCTGCAGCGATATCGACAACGATGCCGATCGCTGCAGTGTCGCTGTGTGGTCGCTGGAGAGCTGTCACACAGACAGCTCTCCAGCGACCAACGATGCCGAAGTCCCCGGATAACCAGGGTAAACATCGAGTTACTAAGCGCAGGGCCGCGCTTAGTAACCCGATGTTTACCCTGGTTACCAGTGTAAATGTAAAAAAAAACAAACACTACATACTTACATTGCCGTGTCTGTCGCGTCCCCCGGCGTCCGCTTCCCTGCACTGTGTAAGCGCCGGCCCTAAAGCAGAGCGGTGACGTCACCGCTGTGCTTTGCTTTACGGCCGGCACTGACACATTCAGTGCAGGAAGCTCTGAACAGCAGCGCGGACGCCGGGGGACGTGACAGACATCAGAGGGTGAGTATGTAGTGTTTTTTTTTTTACTTTTACAATGGTAACCAGGGTAAATATCGGGTTACTAAGCGCGGCCCTGCGCTTAGTAACCCGATATTTACCCTGGTTACCATTGTAAAACATTGCTGGCATCGTTGCTTTTGATGTCAAACACGACGATACACGCCGATCTGACGACCAAATAAAGTTCTGGACTTTCAGCAACGACCAGCGATATCACAGCGGGATCCAGATCGCTGCTGCGTGTCAAACACAACGATATCGCTATCCAGGACGCTGCAACGTCACGGATCGTTGTCGTTCTCGTTGCAAAGTCGTTTAGTGTGAAGGTACCTTTTCCCATTTGGGCAGAGGGGACTGAACAGCTTGCACTGTATGCTTATCACCTGGTTAGTACTACAATACAATAGTGTTCAGTGATTGCATTAGCACAATAACAAATATAAAAGCAGAGCATCTAATATAAAGGGGCCTCCTATTAGCCTAACGCGGGGACCTTGCAAACTTTTATGGTTTAGTTGCCTTCCTCAGAATATTAATCAGGAATTACAGTACGACCACAAAATAAAAATACACAAATTAATTCCTTTCTTTCCCTCCCCTATGAGGCACTGCAAGATCTTGACCATCTCCATATATTTTAAATATAACAAACCATGGAAGAGGTTTAAGATTTTTCTGCATTAGAATCTGTTACGGCTACATTTATACATCTGTCAAAAATTAGTTTTGTTTCGTTTTTGTTTTTTCGAGTGCGTCATTGATTTTTGTCAGTTTTAAAAACAGACAGCACATCGGTGAGAGAAATGGATGTGTAAGTGAAGGCCTTGGCCGGATTCACGCACCCGTGCTTTGCGATATCCCAACCTTTCCTTAAAAGTCTCATGTACACCTACATAGACTGTCAGGATGCCCATGGCTGCTCTGTGTGTGTGAATCTGGCCTAAGTAAAAAGATACTTACAGGTGCTTCTCACAAAATTAGAATATCATCAAAAAGTTAATTTATTTCAGTTCTTCAAGACAAAAAGTGAAACCGATATTATATAGAGTGATTACAAACAGAGTGATCTATTTCAAGTGTTTATTTCTGTTAATGTTGATGATTTATGGCTTACAGTCAATGAAAACCCAAAAGTCATTATCTCAGTAAATCACAGTAATGAACAAAAAAACACCTGCAAAGGCTTCCTAAGCGTTTAAAAAGGTCCCTTCGGCTAGGTTTACACAGTCAGTATTTGCTGTTGATAGGACCCTGCGCACAGCCACAGCGTCCAAACCGCAGCGGCCATATCTTACTGCATAGTGGATGGGATTTTATGAAATCCCATCTCCACTATGCGTTCAAAGACGCAGGTGGCAAATCTGCGTATACACACATGCGGCGCGTCTTTATAGACCACAGCATGTCTATTTATCTTGCGGAGACGCTCGGTCTCCGCAAGATAAATTACACAGTCTATGTATAGGATGAGGCGATTCCACACGTACAAAAGTCGGCGGCGCTCTGGGCGGAGCTGCATCCAAAGCGCTGCAAACACTGAACGTAGAAACATAGCCTTAGTCTGCTTAAGTAGGCTCCACAATCATGGCGAAGACTGCTGACTTGACAGATGTCCAGAAGGCAGTCATTGACACACTCTACAAGGAGGGTAAGCCACAAAAGGTCATTGCTAAAAAAGCTGGCTGTTCACAGAGTGCTGTATCCAAGCATATTAATGGAAAGTTGAGTGGAAGGAAAAAGTGTGGCAGAAAAAGGTGCACAAGCAACTGGGAAAACCGCAGCCTTAAAAGGATTGTTAAGAAAAGGCCATTCCAAACTTTTGGGGAGATTCACAAGGAGTGGACTGCTGCTGGAGTCATTGCTTCAAGAGCCACCACACAGACGTATCCAGGACATGGGCTAAAAGTGTCGCATTCCTTGTGTCAAGCCACTCATGACCAAAAGACAACACCAGAAGTGTCTTACCTGGGCCAAGGAGAAAAAGAACTGGACTGTTGCTCAGTGGTCCAAGGTGTTGTTTACAGATGGAAGTACATTTTGCATTTCATTTGGAAATCAAGGTCCCAGAGTCTGGTGGAAGAGTGGAGAGGCACACAATCCAAGCTGCTTGAGGTCTAGCGTGAAGTTTCCACAATCAGTGATAGTTTGGGGAGCCATATCATCTGCTGGTGTAGGTCCACTGTGTTTTATCAAGACCACAGTCAGCGCAGCCGTCTACCAGATAATTTTAGAGCACTTCATGCTTTCCTCTGCAGATAAGCTTTTTGGAAATGGAAATTTAATTCTCCTTCAGAACTTGGCACCTGTCCACACTGCTAAAAGTACCAATACCTGGTTTAAAAACAACAGTATCACCGTGCTTGATTGGCCAGCAAAACTTGCCTGACCTTAACCCCATAGAGCAGGGGTCCCCAACCCAAAGCTTGCGAGCCACATGTGGCTCGCCTGCTCCTGACATGTGGCTCGCCGACGGTCACAGAAAAAAAGTCCCCAGGGAGCCGCGCCGCTGCCTGTAATACCCGCCCAGGACAGGCGTCAGCACCCAGGCAAGTACCGGGGCCCTGAGCAGGCAGGGTGCCCACTCACCGTCGGGGACACTGGCGTGCTATGGTGCCAGCCCCAGCCTGCTCCGGACCCCGGTACTTGCGATACTTACCGTATATACTCGAGTATAAGCCGAGATTTTCAGCCCAAATTTTTGGGCTGAAAGTGCCCCTCTCGGCTTATACTCGAGTCACGGTCGGCGGGTGAGGGGGAGAGAGTGTGTCGCATACTCACCTAGTCCCGGCGCTCCTGGCGCTCCCCCTGCCCGTCCCACGGTCTTCGGTGCCGCAGCTCGTTCCCTGTTCAGCGGTCACATGGTACCGCTCATTAGAGAAATGAATATGGACTCCACTCGCATAGGGGTGGAGCCGCAAATTCATTCCTCTAATCAGCGGTAACGGTGACCGCTGACAGAGGAAGAGGCTGCGGCACCCGGAGACCAGCTGTCCGGGAGAAGGAGCCAGGGACGCCGGGAGCAGGTAAGTATCTCATAGTAGTTACCTGTCCGCGTTCCATACGCCGGGCGCCGCTCTGTCTTCGCATCCTCTTGTTCTGACTGTTCAGGTCAGAGGGTGCGATGACGCATATAGTGTGCACGCCGCCCTCTGCCTGATCAGTCAGTGCAGAGAGATGCCGGGACCGGACGCTGGGGAGCTGCAAGCAAGAGAGGCGAGTATGTTTTTTTTTTTTTTATTTATTGCAGCAGCATTGTATATTGCACAGATTTATGTGGAGTATCTATGGGGCAACGGTGCAGAGCATTATATATATGGCACAGCTTTATGTGGAGCATCTATGGGGCCATAATCAAAGGTGCAGAGCATTATATATGGCACAGCTATCTATGGGGCCATAATCAAAGGTGCAGGGCATTATATATGGCACAGCTATCTATGGGGCCATAATCAAAGGTGCAGAGCATTGTATATGGCACAGCTATCTATGGGGCCATAATCAAAGGTGCAGGGCATTGTATATGGCACAGCTATCTATGGGGCCATAATCAAAGGTGCAGAGCATTGTATATGGCACAGCTATCTATGGGGCCATAATCAAAGGTGCAGGGCATTATATATGGCACAGCTATCTATGGGGCCATAATCAAAGGTGCAGGGCATTATATATGGCACAGCTATCTATGGGGCCATAATCAAAGGTGCAGGGCATTATATATGGCATAGCTATCTATGGGGCCATAATCAAAGGTGCAGGGCATTATATATGGCACAGCTATCTATGGGGCCATAATCAAAGGTGTAGAGCATTGTATATGGCACAGCTTTCTATGGAGCCATAATCAAAGGTGCAGAGCATTCTATATGGCACAGCTATCTATGGGGCCATAATCAAAGGTGCAGGGCATTATATATGGCACAGCTATCTATGGGGCCATAATCAAAGGTGCAGAGCATTGTATATGGCACAGCTTTCTATGGAGCATCTATGGGGCTATACTGAACGGTGCAAAGCATTATATGTGGCACAGCTTTATGTGGAGCATCTATGGGGCCATAATGAAAAGTATGGATCATCTATTTTTAATTTTGAAATTCACCGGTAGCTGCTGCATTTCCCACCCTAAGCTTATACTCGAGTCAATAAGTTTTCCCAGTTTTTTTAGCAAAATTAGGGGGGTCGGCTTATACTCGGGTCGGCTTATACTCGGGTATATACGGTACCTCTCCTGGTTCCAGCGCTGCAGCGTCTTCCATCCTCTGACTGTGACGTTCAGGTCAGAGGGCGCGATGACGTCACCAATGCGCGCCCTCTGCCTGAGCAGTCACAGCACAGAGAGGAGGAAGACACTGAGGAGTCCAGAGCAGAGCAGCGACAAGCAACGAGAGGTGAGCATTTCATTTTTTTTAATATTTGGAGCAATATATGGGGACCATCAGAAGGGGCCCATATATGGAGCAGTATATGGGGCCAATAATATATGAAGCATCTTATGGGACTGTTAAGATTGCTACTTCCAATAGGTGGCACTAGTTCAAGTCCTCTTTGACTAAGCAATTTGCATAACAATAATGTAAAATACATAAGGATAGAGTGAAAGTGAAAATCTGCATGTTATTATTTGTGCCTTCTCTAAGTTTTTCTATGATTATCTGCATTGTGGCGCTCGACCAACTTTCATAGCGGAATGTGGCTCTCAAGGTAAGCAAGGTTGGGGACCCCTGCCATAGAGAATCTATAGGGTATGGTCAAGAGGAAGATGAGACACCAGACCCAACAATGCAAGCGAGTTGAAGGCTGCTATCAAAGTAACCTGGGCTTCCATAACAGCTCAGCAGTGCCACAGGCTGATCGCCTCCATGCCATACCGCATTGATGCAGTAATTGATGCAAAATGAGCCCTGAGCAAGTATTGAGTGCTTTTACAGAACATACATTTCAGATTTTAAAATTATTTTTCAAGCTAGTGTTAAAGTATTCTAATTTACTGAGATAATGACTTTTGAGTTTTCATTGGCTGTAAGCCATAATTATCAACATTAACAGAAATAAACACTTGAAATAGATCACTCTTTGTACTGACTGATAATATATGAGTTTCACTTTTTGTATTGAACAACTGAAATTAACTTTTTGATGATATTCTAATTTTGTGAGAAGCACCTGTAGAAATGAATGGCGAAAGCAACAGCCACAGATACAGCTGTTTGTGTGGTTGGACCATTCCCAATCAGACATTGGTATCATGTAATGAATGATAGTTAGTAGCTGTGTGTAGAGCAGAGGTGTCAAACTGCATTCCTCGAGGGCCGCCAACAGGTCATGTTTTCAGGATTTCCTTAGCATTCCACAAGGTGCTGGAATCATTCTGTGCAGGTGATTAAAATATCACCTGTGCAATACAAGGAAATCCTGAAAACATGACCTGTTGGCGGCCCTCCAGGAATGCAGTTTGACACCTCTGATGTTGAGGATACACTTTTAATTTGCACCAGTTTTGAAGTTCTCTCCTGTTGTACAGAGAAATACTAATTCTCCACTCAGACTTTAACCGAGCCCATGTCCATAATGCGATTAATGCAATGATAGAAATTCGACCACACAAGAGGCGCGAGCGTACAGCAAAGCTGCTTGAAAACTGTAAGCAATCAACACTAGCTGGAAAAAAAAAAAAAAAGCATAGCATCATTTGAGTTCACTTTCCTGACACTTATTTTGAAATTTATTAAAAATGGTAAACATCTGGCAAAAACATGACAGTATATAAGAGCTACTTTTAAATAAATACAGGTTTTATTCAGTTAGGCAATGGCTAAATGTCCAAAAGTATCCTTAAACTTAACTACAAGCTTTGGAGCGTGTTCACACAAGCCAGGTTTGTTTAAATTTGTGCGATTTAGAATTAACTCAGTTTATCTGAATTTATCAGCTTTTAGAAGAATGCATATACTGTCAGTGAGAGGTCTGTATCCAGGATGGACTCCACACTGACCAATGTAAGTCAATATGGTGGTGAACGAGTGATTATCCAAAATGGGGTGTGGGGGGGGAATTACAGCATTCACTAGCCATGTCCATTTTGCAGCCGAAACAATATTCGAGTAAGCACTGGGCAATGAAGTGGATGAGTACACAGAACTGTATCTCCGGACCTGACCACTCTAAGAATGTAAGTTTTTTTCCAAGTTTTTGTTGGCTTGTTAAAAAAAGTGTGGCTTTTTTTTTTTTTTTTGATAAAGAAAAACAAGACAAAAAAAAAAAAAAAAAAAGACACCTTTTTGTTATTCTCTATTTTTTACTTTAGGCAATTTCTTCCTATAAAGAAGCCTATGGGAACTGTCCTAAAACAAACCACACTCAGAGCATGCAGAATTTTGAAAAAAAAAAAGATAAGTCATTATGGACCCAAAGAAACGTATCAAAAGCAAGAGAAAAAAAAAAAAAAAAGTACAATAGACAATATGCACTGTCAGTAGTGGGTATCATGTTTCCCCTTTGACTTCCAGCTAACTTCTATAAAACTCGCTAAGTTGTGGAAACTCCATTCCAATGAGTGAGACAGCCACAAACCATTCTGCAATGTGAACATAGCCTAATGGGAAATAGACATACGGTAATACTTGCTAGCATATGGTGGCTGCTGCCCAAATACAAAGCACGTAGCTAATGGGTGAAATGACTGTAGGGATCTGGTGTTGGGACTCACAGAGAAGACACGCTACTAGCTGTCAGAGAAAAGAGCTGGGGACAGAAACCTAAGCAGGATCACAGATTACTTGGCAATTACTTGTACTACTGCACATGTTGGTTTCTGGTCTCCTCATTCAGTCCATAGGGCGGCACATTCTGATAGCAGCCGACACATCTCCTAATCCGGCTGGTAAACACAGGCTCGGACACAAGTGTACACAATGGGGCCCAAGAAACCTATTATACATCTCCATATTTATGGACTAATTATGCTTTCTTTTTAGTCCTTTTCTTCATTCTTTTTCGTACATACCACACTAAATAACCATGATATCTATATATATAATTGTCTAAGGGGTACTTCCGTCTGTCTGTCCGTCTGTCATGGAAATCCTGCGTCACAGAATGGTCGCGGCCGCCAGGCCGAGATTTAGTCCCTCACCAACTTCCGTCCAGTCAGTGCCCGGCGCCCGCTCCATACTCCCCTCCAGTCAGCGCTGACACAGGGTTAATGGCAGCGTTAACCCTGCTATGCCGCTGGTAACGCACTCCGTTAACGCTGCTATTAACCCTGTGTGACCAACTTTTTACTAAGATCTAATGTTAAAAGTAATAAAAAAACAAAAAACCTGCTATTCTCACCTTCCGTCGTCCACTGATGCGCGCGCGGCTGCAACCAGCTTCCGTTCCCAGAGATGCATTGCGAAATTACCCAGAAGACTAAGCGGTCTCACGAGACCGCTAAGTCATCTGGGTAATTTCGCAATGCATCGCTGGGAACAGAAGCTGGCTGCAGCAGAGCACGCATAGGGACAGCTTCGCTGGACGCCGGCAGGTGAGTATATAACTATTTATTTTATTTTATTTATTTTTTATTTTTTTAACAGGGATATGGTGCCCACCCTGCTATATACTGCGTGGCCACTGTTATTTACTGCGTGGCCACTGTTATATACTGTGTGGCCACTGTTATATACTGCGTGGCCTGTGCTATATTACGTGGCAGTGTTATATACTGCCTGTCTGCTATATACTACATGGCTCCTATATACTACGTGGCCTGTGCTATATACTATGTGGCTGCTATATACATACATACATATTCTAGAATACCCGATGCGTTAGAATCGGGCCACCATCTAATAGTGTCATAAATGGCTCCATCCACCACTGGCAAGGACAGATAATATTTACCTCCTCCTGCTAGGTTCATATACAATTAAATTGCTCTACGCCACTGCTACATTGTAACGTGATGCGAGTGAATGAGGCCGCCGTTGCAGAAAGTGAGTCACAAAACTCTAGAACCAGTTGGATTTTTCACAACTTGCTTGTCGCGGTCCCAACACCTCGTGAGTCACAATGGGATTCCATTTACCTGGATGAAGATGTAGCATCGGATCTATGGCCGTGCACTCTGTAGCACCTGCTGTAGGGCACACCATCGCGATTCCCCAATATTAGGATATGTGCACACATTGCAGATTTCCTGCGGATCCGCAGCATTTTTTATCCGTGGAGAAACGCTGCAGATCCGCAAGTGATACAGTACAATGTAAATCAATGGCAAAAAAATAAAATGCTGTTGAATGGTGCGGAAAACGCTGCGGATTAAAAGAAGGACCATGTTAATTCGTTATGCGGATCTGCAGCGTTTCTGCCCCCATTCCATAATAGAAATCCGCAGGGATAAAAACGCATGAAATCCACACAGAATCCGCAGTAAATCCGCAACAAAAAAACACGCAGATTTTGACCTGCGTTTTCTGCCAAGAGATGCAGAATCCGCACAGAAAATTGTACGAGCAGGATGGCTAAGTGACTGCATAACTGATTTGCATACTTGCCATCACATGCTGACTAGTGAATTGAGAGAAGACTAGTCTAGTCGGTACTTGTCTGCAAGTGTACAAATCGCATTTATGCGAAAACATAGCCATCCTGTTCCTACCAGGAATACTGGGGAATCCCGACAGTGTGTTCACCGCTCGCTGTGAGGAATGGCCAAGTCAGCAGTCACATAGAGTGACTGCAAACTTTTATTCTGACCCTGGAAAACCCATTTAAATCAAATTCAAAGTTTACATTCTCAAAATACAGAGCTGTATTTTGGGTGACCATTTCTCTGTACTTTTTTCTTTTAAGGATATTTAAAGGGGTTGTCCACTACTAGGACAACCCCTTCTTAAACGAAATGTTCGGCCTCATTCAAATAATAAAGCCTATACTCACCTCCCGAGTCACCTCAGTTCCAGCGGTGTCGATACTTGCGGTCCCGGGGCAGTGATGTGGAGTTGTGACACCTGATGTCCGGTAAATCGGCGCTGGCATCACTGTTTCTGCCTTCCGACAAACTGAACACGAAGAGGAAGTCCGGGAACAGCTGCAGCCCCAGCTTCCTCTTCATGTTCAGTTTGTCCGAAGGCCGAGACAGTGACACCAGCGCTGATTGAGACAAAGTCCCGTGGAGAGTGAGTGCCGACACCACGGAAATGGTGCCGCATGGGAGGGGAACATAGGGTTTATTATTTTAATCGGGGCTGAACATTTAGTTTAAGAAGGGGTTGTCCTAGAAGTGAACAACCCCTTTATCCGAGCATGCGCGTGTGCTAACCGAGAGTCTTCAGTGTGCTCTAAAAATATGTTCAAGTCCCTGGGGCAGCATGTCTTGCTGCATGTGTTGCGGCTGTCGAACAGCCGGGAGACATGCAGCCACGGGGACTCGAACATAGTTTTCAAGCACACTGAAGTCACTCGGTTAGCACACGAGCATGCTCGGATAACACCTTATCTGAGCACATTCGCTCATCACTAGCATTTAGTGCATATGTTATAAATTTATCATCCTAGTTGGCAAGCAGAATGTCCACAAGGAATTACAGTCTCCAGAGGAACACAATGGCTGCAGATTTGACATTTCTGGGTTGGAATGAAACCTATACTTATCCGCTAGATTGCGCCATTTATGAGAATCCCAGGAACATCTAGACCATGTGGTACCAGCACCTAGAATAAAGCAAAACCTCTGCCATGAGCGGCGGCTACCAGCACCTACCCTACAGCAGAACCTCTGCCCTGACAGGAGGCTGCCAGCACCTACCCTACAACAGAACCTCCGACCTGACAGGAGGCTGCCAGCACCTACCCTACAGCAGAACCACTGCCCTGAGCGGTGGCTGCCAGCACCTACCCTACAACAGAACCTCCGACCTGACAGGAGGCTGCCAGCACCTACCCTACAACAGAACCTCCGACCTGACAGGAGGCTGCCAGCACCTACCCTACAGCAGAACCACTGCCCTGAGCGGTGGCTACCAGCACCTACCCTACAGCAGAACCTCTGCCCTGAACGGCAGCAGCCAGCACCTACCCTACAGCAGAACCTCTGCCCTGAACGGCAGCAGCCAGCACCTACCCTACAGCAGAACCTCTGACCTGAGCGGCAGCAGCCAGCACCTACCCTACAGCAGAACCTCTGACCTGAGTGGCAGCAGCCAGCACCTACCATACAGCAGAACCTCTGCCCTGAGCGGCGACTACCAGCACCTACCCTACAGCAGAACCTCTGATCTGAGCAGCGGCTGCCAGCACCTACCCTACAGCAGAACCTCTACCATGAGCGGCGGCTGCCAGCACCTACCCTACAGCAGAACCTCTGCCCTGAGCGGCAGCAGCCAGCACCCACCATACAGCAGAACCTCTGACCAGAGCGGCGGCTGCCAGCACCTACCCTACAGCAGAACCTCTGATCTGAGCAGCGGCTGCCAGCACCTACCCTACAGCAGAACCTCTACCATGAGCGGCGGCTGCCAGCACCTACCCTACAGCAGAACCTCTGCCCTGAGCGGCAGCAGCCAGCACCTACCCTACAGCAGAACCTCTGCCCTGAGCGGCTGCCAGCACCTACCCTACAGCAGAACCTCTGACCAGAGCGGCGGCTGCCAGCACCTACCCTACAGCAGAACCTCTGATCTGAGCGGCTGCCAGCACCTCCAGCCATCCTTCCACCAGGTCACCTGGGATCAGCAGTTTCCAGAGCTGGCTCCCTGCGGAGGGCTGGAAAGTTTAGCCAAGTTTCAGCCCCCACCCCCCTCCTGCCGGCTGACACCTGCGGGCACGGGCTGCTCACCTCACTCCTGGCCATCCGGGTACTCACTCCCAGCCATGCGGACAGGTTCTTGCTGTGGCTCTGTGGCGGCTGCTGAAGGAACCGGTCTCCTCTCATCTTCAGTGCTGCGTGTGCCGAGCTCCGCCGCAGTCCTCCTCACAGCACAACCTGTCCCCGTGCACTGCACACACAGGACTAGCGCGATCCCTCGCAGCCAAGTGTAGACTCCCCTGGGGCAAGCTGCCAGTGGCCCCTACCATTACTTACAGGGGGGAAAGGTCGCCGCCACTGCGCATGGTATGAGCGCTGCTTGCGGTGGAGCTCTCGGCTCACACCGCCACTCCAGCGCTACAAGCTACACCTGAGCTCAGGCTGGGGCTGCATGCGCTGGAGGCAAACTATAGGAAACGTGTGAGGACCATCCAAAGTGTGCTCACCTGTCCGGAGTAATGGTTTATTCGAAGTGCTGCAACTACAAGCTGGAAGTTTCAAAGCAAACAAGGAGGGAGGGGAGATTACACCGTGCAGTGTCCTGGGCACAGGGGAAGGGTCCGGCCGGGGGTCTATTCATCAGCAGCACCAGCCCCCACAGCGAGCTGAGCCCATTCTGCAGCTTCAGTCATCAGAACTGGGCCACACTGTGACGGGGCTAGTCGTGCCAGGGCTTGTTCTCTGCCTGGCGAGCTGTCATGTTGGGGTATATGCGGCATTTTGATTGTTTTTTTCTTCCCCCAATGAAAAGTGGCTATTACGGTATTTCTTTTTTGGGTTTTCACTTACAGGTTAAGTTCACACTGGGCGTTTTTGCTGCTTTTTTCTTGGGGGGTTGTACTAATTTCCAGCTGCTTTTTACAGTGCCAGCAAAGTCTATGAGATGTCAGAACTCGCATGCACACACATTGGGTTTTTGTGTCAGCAGTATTTTATGTATTGGATGTTTTTTGCACAATGGAGGAGGTCACTTCTTTCAGCAGTTTTTTTTTTCCAGCATTTTTCACCCATTGACTTGAATGGCTGATGTAAAAACGCAGGTATCAGGTTTTAGCACAAAAAATACAGCGAAACCTGATGCTATAGAATAGGACTTTTTTTTTATTTTATAAAACACTAAACTTTATCAGCATGCACAAGAGACAAATCTAGCGTGCCAAAACCGCAAGAAAAATCGGATTTTATTTCTGCAGCTTCTTTCCCGCCAAGAGATCAGGTTTTGCCTGCAGAAAAAAAAGCAGCAAAAACGCAACGTGTGAATACAGCCTTAGGAAAAAAAATATAACAGTGGTGGACAAGCCCTTTAAGGGCTGTCCCACACGTCCAGATAATTCCGGTACCGGAATAAATCGGTACCGGAGTTATCCGTGTCCGTGTGCCTGGGAACTCACGGAGGCCATACCTGCGGCACACGTGTGCCGCCCGTATGGCGAGTGGGTACCACACGGAGCGTGTGGTACCCACTCTGCATGGTGCTGAAGCTGCGATTCATATCATCCCTGCAGCAACGTTTGCTGCAGGGAAAATATGAAGAATAGTGTTTAAAATAAAGATCCATGTGTCCGCCGCCCCCCCACCCCCTGTGCGCCCCCCCGCTGGTCAGAAAATACTCACCCGGATCCCCCGTCGGCAGTCGCTCCTTCCTGGTCTGGCCGTGGCTTACTGTATGCGGTCACGTGGGGCCGCTCATTTACACTCATGAATAGGCGGCTCCGCCCCTATTGGAGGTGGAGCCACATATTCATGAGTGTAATCGGCCGCATACAGTAGAGAAGCCGCGGCCAGACCAGGAAGGAGCGACTGCCGACGGGGGACCCGGATAAGTATTTTCTGACCAGCGGGGGGGGCGCACAGGGGGTGGGGGGGCGGCGGACACATGGATCTTTATTTTAAACACTATCATTCATATTTTCTCTATAGCAAACGCTGCTACAGGGAACATATGAATGGCGGCTTCAGCACCATGTGGGGGGGACAGCGCTTACTGTAGCGCTGTCTCCGGCACGCCACACGGACCCCAGACGGAGAATGTCCGTGTGAGGTGCGTGTTTTACACGGACCCATTGACTCTATTGGGTCCGTGTAATCCGTGCGCTCCCACGAACACTGACATGTCTCCGTGTTTGGCACACGGAGACACGGTCCGCACACGGTCCGCACAAAATCAATGACATCTGAACAGATGCATTGATTTTTATGGGTCTACGTGTGTCAGTGTCTCCGGTACGGGAGGAAACTGTCACCTCACGTACCGGAGCCACTGACGTGTGAAACCGGCCTTAGGGCTGTCCCACACGTCCAGATAATTCCGGTACCGGAATAAATCGGTACCGGAGTTATCCGTGTCCGTGTGCCTGGGAACTCACGGAGGCCATACCTGCGGCACACGTGTGCCGCCCGTATGGCGAGTGGGTACCACACGGAGCGTGTGGTACCCACTCTGCATGGTGCTGAAGCTGCTGAAGCTGCGATTCATATCCTCTCTGCAGTAACGTTTGCTGCAGAGAAAATATGAAGAATAGTGTTAAAAATAAAGATTTAGGTGTCCGCCGCCCCCCCACCCCCTGTGCGCCCCCCCGCTGGTCAGAAAATACTTACCCGGGTCCCCCGTCGGCTGTCGCTCCTTCCTGGTCTGGCCGCGGCTTCTCCTGCATGCGGTCACGTGGGCCCGATCATTTACACTCATGAATATGTGGCTCCACCTCCATAGGGGCGGAGCCGACTATTCATGATTGTAATTGATCGGCCCCACGTGACCGCATACAGTAGGAGGCGCGGCCAGACCAGGAAGGAGCGTGTAAGTATTTTCTGACCAGCGGGGGGGCGCACAGGGGGTGGGGGGGCGGCGGACACCTAAATCTTTATTTTTAACACTATTCTTCATATTTTCTCTATAGCAAACGCTGCTACAGGGAAGATATGAATACCGGCTTCAGCACCATGTGGGGGGGACAGCGCTTACTGTAGCGCTGTCTCCGGCACGCCACACGGACCCCAGACGGAGAATGTCCGTGTGAGGTCCGTGTTTTACGCGGACCCATTGACTCTATTGGGTCCGTGTAAAACGTGCGCTCCCACGAACACTGACATGTCTCCGTGTTTGGCACACGGAGACACGGTCCGCACACGGTCCGCACAAAATCAATGACATCTGAACAGATGCATTGATTTTTATGGGTCTACGTGTGTCAGTGTCTCCGGTACGGGAGGAAACTGTCACCTCACGTACCGGAGCCACTGACGTGTGAAACCGGCCTTAGGCAGAAACCATCAAGTGTGGTGGTGGCATGGCTGTAATCAGTGAGTGTTAATAACCCTCCAGGCTCCAGAATGTGTGAATGTTTGGTTTGTCTTGTATTTTATGTTAGAATAGATACGACTACGATGTATCAACATGTAAACGCTACAGTCAAGCAAAGAGGGAAAGTAAAATAATTTTCTGGAAGTCGCTGGCAGGGGTTGCCAGTCTGGAGGTCTGAGTGTGTCGTGATACCCTATATTTCAATGGTTTTAATAATGATGCACTGTAAACTGCCTAGACAGTATAAGACATATCCTTGCATACTAGGTGTAATATGGACTGTGATATATTCTATCAGTCTCCTACTTCCTGTAGGGCACATGGACATTAGCAGCAATAGACTGACTCACACCCTATTTGTTTGTATATAAGCGTATTCTTAGGATGCTTTAGTTTAGCAAAACAACATTGTGAAGGCAAGGGAGGAAGTGACCTGTGATCATCAACTATTGTGACTGGTGGATCTTGTCTACTGTATATAGATTTATTACCTCTCATTGTAATCTCTGTGACGATAATGAGACTGCTGAAAAGTTTCATGTACAACAGTAAGGCCGGGGTCACACTTACGTGTGCAATGCGAGAAACTCGTATATCAATACCCGGCACTGCCGCCGGCACTGGGACCGGAGTGTGCGGCGGCATGTATTTCTATGCAGCTCAACGCTCCGGTCCTGAGTGCCGGGTATTGATGCGAGAGACTCATGTGAGTGTGACCCCGGCCTAAGTGTGAGTCTAGCATAGGGACCAGTGGCCATTATCTATTAAAAATATATATTTAAAGGGAATCTGTCACCGGGTTGTTATCTGGGAGTACCATGATGTAGTGACAGAGACCCTGATTCCAGCAATGTATCACATACTGGGCTGCTTGCTGTTCTTTTGATAAAATAGTGGTATTCTCTGCTGCAGATTTAGCAGGTCTTTGAATGCTGATCGCTGTAAAACTCCACGCACACTGTACATTGGCAGAAAGCTGCTAATCAGTGGTGGGGATGAGGTTCCACTGAGCAGGAGGTCTACATGGCATGGGACAGCTAGTGATAATCTCCTGCTGATAAAAGTGATTTTTATCAAAACTGCAGCAAGCAGCCTAGTAAGTGACATATCAATGGAATAAGGGGCTCTTCTCCTACATCATGCTGCGCTCAAATTAAATATCAAAAACCTGGCGACCGTCACTAACATAAAACTAATATAAACAATGGCTCATTTTCTGATGACACATTCCCTTTAGCATGAAAATACTATAATAGAGGTAGCCTGTTTTCTTACTGAGAGGTGGATCAGGTGGAGAATGAAGCATGACCTACTAACCCCAAGCTATCCAACTGTGTGGAAAATAAGATATTTTACGATTCTTTAGTTCCAAGCAGTCAGACAGTAATCAGTTTTGAAAGTCTATTGATTTAATCAGTGCGTGCCAATGTGCAGATTAAGTAAGCCCACCCTACATGGCCTACATCGGCATTAATCTTCACAGATCTCTAGATTATGCTTTAGATTCCATTTAAAATCCAGAGGTTTCCTGTGTGTAAGGCTATGCTTTACAGTGGATGAAGCACTTCTGGATTTTTATTAATGCTTGTCTTAGCTTTATAATGTTAATTGAACTACTATCAAAATATCAGAAGGGATGGTCATTCATTTCAAATACAGTGATGGGATTACTATTGCATTTAGGGAATTTGCAGTTTGAGCCTCAGTACTCTTAACCTCTTATGTTAAAATATGTACGAACATTTCACAACCCTCGGGCTGTAGTGTTAAGAAAGTAGACTAAAGCCTCATTCACATTGGAAAGCCATATGGTGCCCCCGAGAGGCGCTGTATTTAGCATCAACGGGAGTCTGACATCAGAATTTCGCATATTAAGCTGACCCCTAGTGTCCTGTTATCAATGTAATGTCCATAATAAATACGTTTTTAATTTATAAAAACATATAAAAAGAGCATAATTGTATGAAAATACATTGTCAATAGTCATCTGGGCGTAACAGCTTTCCTTATGGTCATCCTGTTGAAATCCCGTGCATGCTGTGTCGCTGGAGCCACAGGTGTATACTTTTACACACCTCGGCCTTCAGACGCTTACTGCGCACGCAAGTGGCGTTTCGCCCAAATCCAGCAACAGAGAATGCATCGGATTTCAGCGACATCGCCTCTGAGCTCACAGGCCCATGGAGAAAATGTTACCCAAATTTTGCATCATTTTGTGTTAAAAAGTCTCAAAAAACATCAAAGCATTTCTTTCACTTTCATGAGCCGTGTGTGCCATTTTGAAGATTTTTGCACAAAAAAAAGTGAATATCACAAAACAAACAAAAAAAGTGATTTAGAAAAAAAAAACACAAATGACGAATCAGGCCCTGAGTTTTTTTTTTTTTTTTGTTTGTTTTTATAACTTTGGGTATTGTTGAATTTTAATTTTAACATTCTTTGGACTTGTGGATTGTGCTGTAGATCCATGAACATTCTGCAGCCAAATAAGCAACAAATGAGTTTTGTTTTGTCTTTTTTGCAGATTTTAACTTTAGCCCAATGGTGAAAATCTGCAAAAAAGTTGAGAGGCTCATTTCCGTGATGTGATTATGTTATGAAGTGTTAAATGACCATCAATCGCCCTCATGTTTGCAGGCAGACCCTGTTTCAGATGTGCACTGAACTATCAGTAATAGATCATTCTGTTCTCTCTTAGCAGCACACGGGTCCTGTTTATACACAATGATGCGCTGCTGAAAATAATGATCTTTAAAGGGATTATGTCAGCAGGTTTTTGCTATGTAATCTGAGGGCAGCATGAGGTAGGGGCTGATACTCAGATTTCAGGGATGCGTCACTTATTAGGCTGTGTGCTGTTGTTTCCATATAATGAATGTTTTATCACCAGGAGATTATCACTGCCTAAACTGATGCTCTTCTGTAACCTGGTCCAACCACTCCCCCCTAGTCTGATAAGCAGCTTACTGTCAATAGACAATGTACACAGAAAGCGGTGGTGTGGGCGGGGTTAGCTTTCTGAGCTCTGCTGCATGCTTCATCTAAAAACTCCGATTGTGTCACTACTGCTGCACCCAGTAAATTAAGTGATAGATCGTTGGAATCAGTGTAATTTTTTCCTACATTATGATTCTCTCAGATGAAAGTAGAAAAAAACTTGATGTCAGATTCCTTTTAATCCAAACCAAAAGACCATTTCACTAAACAAACTAGTGTTTAGCTTGTTCTTTGGATGATTGCCAGCCTGTTTAGTCTATGATAAAGGGGTGGTCCAGCACCTAAACTTTATTTTCATACTATCTATACTTGCATCATAACCATGTTTATTACACAGCACCCTACACTTCTCCCTGTTTCCTAATCTCTAAATGTGTTTTTTTTACTGTACTTCCTGTGACGTTTCATTTGAGAGAAGTCTCATAAGTGACATCACCGGAAGATAGGGCTGCACTCACTCCCCGCAGCGTCCATCGCCTGATAAATATACAATCATGACCAAAAGTGTTGGCACCCTCGAAATTGTTCCAGAAAATTAAGTATTTCCCCAGAAATTATTGCAATTACACATGTTTTGTTACACACGTTAAATTATTTTGTGTGTATTGGAACAACACAAAAAAAACAGAAAAAAAAAGGCAAATTGGACATAATTTCACACAAAACCCCAAAAATGGTCTGGAAAAATTGTCGCCACCTTTCCAAAATTGTGGGTAAACAATTTTACTTGAAGCATGTGATGCTTTTTCAAACTCACATGTGGCAAGTAACAGTTGTGGACAATATGAAAATCACATCTGGAGCTAGATAAAAAAAGGGGAGAAGTCGACTCAATGTTTGCATTGTGTGTGCCTCACTAAGCATGGAGAAAAGAAAGAGAAGATAAATGTCTGAGGACTTGAGAACCAAAATCCAAGTGAACTATCATTCGACATTTGAATGAAATGAAACACTATGGCAGAAGACCCAGGAGGACACCACTTCTGACACAGAGACATAAAAAAGCTAGACTGAAGTTTGCCAAAATATACGTGTGTAAGCCAGAATCCTTAGGCTTCTTTCACACTAGCGTCGGGCTCGGCCCGTCGTAGTGCGTCGGGCCGAGGTTACCGACGCTAGCGTTGTATACGCCACACAACGGGGGCAGCGGATGCATTTTTCCAGCGCATCCGCCGCCCCATTGTGAGGTGCGGGGAGGTGGGGGCGGAGTTCCGGCCGCGCATGCACGGTCGGAAATAGCGGACACGTCGCACAAAAAAACGTTACATGTAGCGTTTTTTTGTGCCGACGGTCCGCCAAAGCACGACGCATCCGTCGCACGACGGTTGCGACGTGTGTCAATGCGTCGCAATGCGTCACTAATGTTAGTCAATGGGGAAAAACGCATCCTGCAGACAACTTTGCAGGATGCGCTTTTTTGCCAAAACGACGCATTGCGACGTATTGCAAAAAACGCTAGTGTGAAAGTAGCCTAATAGGAAAGCGTCTTGTGGATAGATGAGACTAAGGTAAAGCATTTTGGTAAAGCACATTATTCTATTGAATACCGAAAACAGAATGAGGCCTACAAAGAAAAAAACACAGAACCTACAGACAAATATGGTGGAGGTTCAGAGATATTTTGGAGTTTGTCTTGCTGTCTCTGGCGCTGGGTGACTTGACTGTCTACAAGGCATCATGAAATCTGAAAATTACCAAAGGATTTGGGGTCGCAATGTAGTGACCAATGTCAGAAAGTTGGTGTTGCATCCTAGGTTATGGGTCTTCCAGCAGGATAATGACCCCATATTATACTTCAAGAAGCACTCAGAAATGGATGGAAACAAAGCATTGGAGAGTTCTGAGGTGGTCAGCAATGACTGCAGTTCTAAATCCCATTGAACACCTGTGGAGAGATCTTAGAATTGCTGATGGGAGAAGGCACCCTTCAAATATGAGAGACCTGGAGCAGTTTGCAAAAGAAGAATAGTCCTAAATTCCAGGTTCGAGGTGTAAGAAGCTTGTTTATGGTTGTAGGAAGCGATTGATTGCAGATATTTATTCCAAAGGGTGTGCAACCAAATATTAAGTTGAGGGTGCCAACAATTTATTTTGTCTGGACCATTTTGGGGGTTTGATGTGAAATTATGTCCAATTTGCCTTTTTTTTTTCTCTTTTTGTTGTTGTTCCAATACAAACAAAGGAAATAAACGTGTATAACAAAACGTGTAAATGTAATAATTTTCTGTGAGAAGTACTTCATTTTCTGGAATAATTTCAAGGGTGCCAACACTTTCGGCGATGACTGTACATATAGATGTCCAGGTGTTCCCACCTTCTGCCTTAGGCCGGAGACACACTGGTGCGAGAGACGGCCGAGTCTCGCTGGTTAAAAGCAAGCTGTGGCACCTGCATTCCGGAGCTGAGCGTGCAGCTCCATGTATTGCTATGGAGCCGCACGCTCCGCTCCGGAGTGCAGGTGCCACAGCTTGCTTTTAACCAGCGAGACTCGGCCGTCTCTCGCACCAGTGTGTCTCCGGCCTTACTGTTTGCTGCCTCATTTTTTACATGTTTTTACGTTTGCGATATATGTTTCAATAAAGATTATTTGTTGCTGTCTACTTAGTCTTTGGTCATTTTTATTGCTGGTATATCTGCTATAAAAATACATATCCTGCTGATTTGAAAAAAGTGCAATGCAGGTCAATTTCTGAGTGAAAAATTTCCGGAGGACATGGATGAGCTTTATTCAAATGTCATCCAATTTGTTGCTGCTGTATGCCACTGTGGATTTTCCTTTTGAAAACGAGCAAGAATTCTGATATGTATGAATGCATCCTCATACTTCCTGTTTAATAAAGAACACTTTTCAATAGTAGTCATTATTATTATGACCTGTGAGAATAGAATAAGACACAGCATCTTTATACAGATAATACAGGACTGTAGCAGTGTCAGTTGTCACAGCTCACCTCCTCCCCTTCCTGTTCTCTGACCTTTGCCCAAGTCACAGAGCATGCTTAGATAACACCTTTTCCAAGCACGTTCGGTCATCACTAATTACTACACCATTTTCAGCCCAATTTCCAAGCTGTCACATACCTGGTGAAGTGATCTACTGTGCAATATCTTGTGCCTTGACCTAGCGGCCTTCTTTGGTGGAGGGTTCCAGTGTGGGTTTGCGTACCACTCACAAGCACTAGGTAGTACAGTGCTTCTTTGCCTGCAGAGAAAGAAATGTGTCTATTTATAAAAGTACAACCCATTATTGGATGAAGTGGAGTCATTTTTCTTGTAAGATGCATTGTAGCATCTCGTTAATGAAATTATTGTCACATTAGATTTATTTTTGTGTCTGACATTGACGCCAAAATGCACATTGCTGACTGATTTGGAGTGATAAGGAAATATTCTTAGGATTCAATTACATGAAGGTCAATCGAAAACATACTAGAAACCATTGCAGGCATTAAATATATTTTACACTATTTTAAATAAATGTACTATATTAATTTACTTATATAGCACCATTAATCCCACAGCTCTTTACAGACATTATGATTAGTGATGAGCGAATATACTCGTTACTCGAGATTTCCCGAGTATTTTTTAGTGCTCGGAGATTTAGTTTTCATCACCACAGCTGAATGATTTACAGCTACTAGCCAGCTTGATTACATGTGGGGATTCCCTAGCAACCAGGCAACCCCCACATGTACTCAACCTGGCTAGTAGCTGTAAATCATCCAGCTGCGGTGATGAAATCTAAATGTCCGAGCACTAAAAAATACTCGGAGGACCCCCCGAGCAACGAGTATATTCGCTCATCACTAATTATGATCACTGTCCCCATTGGGGCTCATAATCTAAATTCCCTATCAGTATGTCTAAAGAGAGTGGGAGGAAACCCAGACAAACACGGGGATGGTGGGATTTGAACCCAGGACCTTAGGGCTGCAAGACTATAGTGCTAACCATTGAGCTATAACTATGTAAAAATATGAAAAGTGTGCCCAGCCCCAAAAAATACATTTGATGACATATTGAAACCATTTAATTTGTTGATCAATCAAAATCACCCAATTTTAACATTTTATGTTTTTCTAAAGTAGCTATAATATTTTTTACTTCTATAGCGACAACATATTACGCAGCACTTTAAAGCTATAAAATATTTGTATTCTGTTTCATCCATTTTATATAGTAGTCTCATAAATGAGGAAACAATAATAGTGCCATTGTTGGAAAAGGTTATTCTCATATCTGAGTTTCATGGCCGAAACCGCAAGTGCTGTTATGTCCCCGTCACAAAAGGCGAGGGTTGTGAAAGCAGCCGAGCACAACTGTTTGCATAACTCCCATAGAAATTAATGAGAGTTAAGGCCCTCATACGCATAAGACTAACATCAGCTGAAGCAGCCAATCCCAATAGCTTCAGCCAACAGTAAAATGGTGTAAGGACCCTCGACTCTCCCCCAACAGAAGGATTCGGCATGTCTATTTCAAACTGCTGAGCTGATCCTATTGTTCCTAAGGCTGCCGTCACACTAGCAGTATTTGGTCAGTATTTTACATCAATATTTGTAAGCCAAATCCAGGAGGGGAACAATTAGAGGAAAAGTATAATAGAAACATATGCACCACTTCTGTATTTATCACCCACTCCTGGTTTTGGCTTACAAATACTGATGTAAAATACTGACCAAATACTGCTAGTGTGACGGCAGCATAAGAGAGAGCCACTGCCAGAGACGTCTGATAGCGGCTCTCTCATTGAGGGCACAGAAGTCCTTCATGAAGTGAGTGCTTCTGTGTATAGGAGAATCCAGCAACATAGCTGCCGGCCAAACGGTCAGCTGAACCATTTGTGGAAAGCTATTAAAGGTGTATTCAGGAACAAGCATCCATATAACTAAGTGAGCTGCGCTGTGGGCGTTACGCCAGAGTTGCGGAGACAGCATACCTCGTTGTACAACAGCGTTGCCCTAACGGCCATTAACTTTTATGGGAGTTAAAGAGAACTTGACAACTGATACATGCTGCCCGATCCACAGGCAGTATATATCAGGAATTGGCTGTATGAACTCAGCCAGGTATGTTAGACTGTGAAACACTGCAGTGATTCACAGAGAAACATACTTTCAGGGCCACTGGGAAACTAGTCAGAAAGGTGCTGTGACGGGGTGTACGGCAGAGCAAGAAGGGACAACAGGCCAAGGGATGATTCAACAGATTTATTATCAAGAACGCTGGAACAACACATGCAGGTAGATCTACAGAGTCCACAATTAGTCCAACGGAACAGGTTCGGGGGCACCTCCCGATAATCCTTGTGCCAGCTAACAAAGCAATAGTCCACACGAGTCCAACGGAACAGATTCGGGGGCACTTCCCGATAATCCTTGTGCCAGCTAACAAAGCAATAGTCCACACGAGTCCAAGGGATCCCAAAACAATCCCACGAACGATGAGCTATGTCCTCAGCTCAAGTCTCGCCCCGTTCGCTTCCACAGTCACAGATGGACGTGGGGTCTTGCCTCGGCTAAGAATCCCCACTCCTTCTCCTTCAAGGGCCAACTCACATCTGATCTCAAAAATAAGAATGGATTGTCTGAGCTCCTGGGATCAGCCTATGAAGGGGGTAGGGGTCACACCTTCTATTCAATGGTTCAGTCCACTAGAAGATTCTAGACTGGTCGGCTCCGCTTAGTCTATCCAGTATGTGCATTTGACTAGCCACCTGCTGTGAGGAAGAATGGCTATTCCTTCACTAGTGGTGTTGGCAAAGCTTAATTACATTATAGCTTAGGGCTGCAAGTATTGGGGGAAGGAGACAGGTTAAGTTACATACATGCCATGACATTGCAAAGTGTACAGTAAATACAACCAAAGAGAAGTCGCACCACATCATGACATATTATACAAAATACAGGACAGGGAAAAAAGTACATATCATGACAGGTGCGTCCCTAATCACTTCTTCCCACCCGTTTACCTGCAGTGACAGGTCCCTGCCTATACGCAGGCAGCATGTATCAGTTGTCAGATTCTCTTTAAAGAGGACCTTCTGACCAAAATTTTTTTTTGCCTCTCTGTGGAGATATTAACAATCAGAGTATTTGGCACCTAAGGAGTTAATTTCTGCTAAATTTAAGTGGGCGTTATTAGAGAGCGAGTTCACTGGGGGCTCATACATCTTCCCACTCTAAGACTTTGCCCAATCAGAAGCATCCCATAAACATGTTTCTCAGGTTGTGGGATCTAATGACAGCCCTGATCTCTTGGTCTTAACTAGCCTATGATTAGAAATTGCTGGGAGTAAAGCACAGATGATAACACCTTTCAGATAAAGTCAGGGTAGTGAGTGTGGAAGGAGGGGAAGCACAGCTGAGTTTAGCTATGTCACATTACAAACCCATCTATCCGCTCTGCTGTATTGCCCACCTCCCACACACAAACTGCCTGTCCTGAGATAAGAACTCAAAGGTGACAGTAATCACACATATGTCTGTTGTGCCCTGAAGGGTGAGTGCAGAGCAGGCACTGAGAATCTGCTTAATTATGGGGTCCGTGTCTCCAGAAGCATGAGCTTGGCACAATGTATGGGCACTACGACGTATTGGACATTACAATGGCAAATTTGTAGTTTTCATTCAGCAATATCCATTGTAGCTTGTTTCTATAAAACACCCATGCGGTCAAAATTGTCACTATTGTTGATAAATTCCCAAACGGGTATAATTTCCAAAATGTGGGGGGATCCTGCTCTTCTTGCACTTAGGGGCTCTATATATGGAGTCTATTCTACCTATGATAATTTGTTCTCTAATAGTCAAATGGAGCTCCTTCCCTCCCAAGTCTCACCCTCTGGCCAAGCAATACTTTACAGCCACATATATGGCACTGCTTTGTTCAGCAGAAATGATGTGACAAATTTTGATGCCTCTTTCCCCATTTCCCCATGTAAAAATGTAAAATCTGGGGCTAAAACTAATTTTTTGTGGTAAAAATGTAATTGTTTTTTCTTCACTGCACAATGGTACAAAATTCTGTGTCTGAGCTTTCCACTGTGCATGAATAGTATTTCCCGATTACATGTAGGGTATTGACACGATAAAAATTGCACAACAAATTGAGGTCTATTTTTTCAAAAATGCTTTGCTACTGAGCAAAATGGGTTCCCTTATGGGGGAATTCTGCTGTTCTAGCACTTCAGAGGCTCTTGAGACTAACATAAGAAAACCCCCCAAAAAAGGATAAATTATTAAAAATTAACTTTAAATAATTTAAAAAGAGTATCAACAATAATAAACACACACAGACAACAAACAAAAGGGTGCACACTAGGTAACCCTGTAGATCAATGCCTATACTGCTGCCTGCTACCCTTTGCTAGCGTAACTGGCGCCCCCGCTCAACGACGGCTGTCCCTTACTGCTCTATACAGCCCTAGATGTGTGTTTACAACACTCAGACACAACCAATCCCAGATAAGAATCTAACTGGCTGCACCTCCGAGGCTCTTCCAGTGGATCATGGCACCTGCAAGTCATAACGGCAAAATCTGCTCTACAATATGACTTTGCTTTCCTTTTGAGCTTTCGACCATGCCTGAAAAGTATTTCCTCACAACATGTAGGTATTGGCACACTCAGGAGAAATTGTGAGGTCCATTTTTTCCTGTTAACCCTTAAAAATAAAAAAAACCTGTGACTAAAACCTTTTAGTGGTAAAATTGTAATTATTCTTTCTTCGACACCCAATGGTATAAAATTCTGTGAGGCACATGTGGTGTCAACATGCTCACTGCACCCCTAGATGATTTAATTAGGGGGTGTAGTTTATAAAATGGGGTCACTTATGGGGGGGGGTTGCTGTTAAAGCACTTCAGGGACTCTGCCAATGTGACATGGCACCCACAAACCATAAGAGCAAAATGTGCATTATAATATGGCGCTCCTTCCCTTCTGAGCTTTCCACTGTGTCTGAAAAGTATTTCCCGATTACACGTATTGGCAACCTCAGGACAAATTGCTCAACAAACTGAGGTCCATTTTTTCCTATTGGCCTTTATAGCAATTAAAAACTTGAGGCTAAAACTACATTTTAGTGGTAAAAATGTAATTATTCTTTCTTCATCACCTAATTGTATAAAATTCTGTGAGGCACATGTGGTATCAGTATGCTCACTGCTCCCCTAGATGAATTCAATGAGGGGTGTAGTTTGTAAAGTGGGGTCACTTATGGGGATTCTGCTTTTCTGGCAGCTCAGGGGCTCTGCCAATGTGACATGGAACCTCAAATGATTCCAGCAAAATGTGCACTCCAATATGGAGCTCCTTCCCTTCTGAGCTTTGCACTGTGCCTCAAAAGTAGTTTTCAACCACATTATTGGCTTTGGTGTAGAATTTGTTTTCTCCTATTGCCCCTTGAGAAAATTAAAGAATTGGGGCCAAAGCAACATTTTAGTGAAAAAAAATTGTAATTTTCCATTTACTCAACTCAATATTACACAATTCTGTGACCCGCCTGAGGTTTAAACATGCTCACTACACACTTTAATGTAGATTACATTTCTTGAGGGGTGTAGTTTCCAAAACTGGGTCACATGTGAGGATTTCTGCTGTTTTGGCATCTCTGGGTCTCTTCAAATGTGACATGGTGTACACCAGAGGTGTCAAACTGCATTCCTCGAGGGCCGCCAACAGGTCATGTTTTCAGTATTTCCTTGTATTGCACAGGTGATAGTTTAATCACCTGCACAGAATGATTCCAGCACCTTGTGGAATGCTAAGGAAATCCTGAAAACATGACCTGTTGGCGACCCTCGAGGAATGCAGTTTGACACCTCTGGTGTACACAATCTATTCCAGCCTAAAATGAAAAATGCACGCCTTCCCTTCCGAGCCCTGCTGTGCGCCCAAACCATAGTTTTCCATTACAAATGGGGTATCAGTGTACTCAGGAGAAATAGCACAACAAATTGTATGGTCCATTTTCACCTACTACACTTGTGAAAAATGAAATATTTGGGGCAAAGACAACACTTTAGTGGGAAAAATGTACAGTTTCATTTTCACGGAACAACATTTCTGTTTCCAAAATGGGGTCACTGATGGGGTGTTCCCTGTTTAGGCACATCAGGTAAAAAATTGCAGCCAATTTTGTACTCAAAAAGACAAATGGTGCTACTTCCCTTACGAGGCCTGCCGTCCACCCAAACAGTTGTTTTCCACCACATATGGGGTATCGGTGTGCTCAGAAGAAATTACTCAACAAATTTTTGGGTCCATTTTTTCTGTTACCCTTGTGAAAATGCAAAATTTGGGGCTAAAGTAACATTTTTGTGGGAAAAAGTAACATTTTATTTTTTTTATTTCCAAATTGCTTTAATTCCTGTAAAGCACCTGAAGAGTTAATACACTTATTGAATGTGGTTTCGAGCACTTTGAGGGGTGCAATTTTTAAAATGATGTGAAAACAAAGTCATGATGTAAAAAACTGCAGTTACTTTTTTAAATGCAGAATCAAAGCTTTTCTGAATTATAAAAAAAATATATATTAAAAACGTGGCTTCACATGTTCACCAGACATGCTTCAAATAAGGGGGAGAAGATTGTTATTGTGTAGTTTGGTGTGGACACCTGCAGAAAACAAAAAACACAGTATTTCTGCAATGTATGAACACGGCCTTAGAGATGCAAAAAAGCTGGATGTCGTGTAATGAAGCTGCATAAAGATGAGAAAGTTCTGGCGGCTCTGACTGTGAATGAAGGAACAAAAAATAAATCCACCGGTCCCATCTAGAGATGAGCAGGACGCTCAGATGATGTCCCGCCAGCTCTGGCTAATCATCAAAAGCCGCGTCGGGAACGTCGGAAGGTTAGAGATTTGCAGGCCTCCCGTCAAGCTGCCAGGTAGCACTGACTTGCATGATAGTCAGTGCTACCTCATGTACCAAGTTTTAACCGTTTCCTACATGGTTTTTCTACACGTACGTTAAAAATTACTGTCTGAACATTGGCTTAGGGCGGACCGTGGGCTTGGGGAATCTACCTCACCTAGTGTACCCTTGACAGTGCCAATATAGATCATATATTAAAGCTATCCATATACAATTAATTAGTTTGCATCCTTCCAGTCAGATGATATACAGCCACCTTCTGCCTCTAATGTCCGTGGGTGGAGCTCCATCCGCGGCTGTTAACCTGTAAAATGCTACTGTCAATCTGTGACAGGAGCATTTAATGCACCCGAGACGCCGATGTCTGCCTGGCGTTCATAGGAGACCGTGATTTCTGCTATATGCAGGAATATTGTGGCATTGCTGTACATAGCACAACTGACCAGATAATCGCAGGTTCAAGTCCCCTAAAGGAGACTAACAAATACATTACATTGAAAAAATTTGTTAAAAAAAAATGTTAAAACACGAAAAACGATTTTAAAAGTTCAAATCACCCCTCTTCTCATCCATTATCCATGTGTATTAATTAAAAATTAAGAAATAAAATGAATATACTTATTTGGTTAGCAAAAGTTTCACCTATTAAAATATAAAATGTTGTAATGAAAAAAATGTCTAAACGCATAATTGCAGTTTTGCGGCAACTGGAACAGAAAAAAAAATGTAATAACAGGTAATGATCAAAACATCATATATACCGTACCCCAAAATGTGAATAAAAACATCAGCTCTGAGCACAAAAAACAAGCCCTCACACGGCCCCATATCTGGAAAATTAAAAATGTTATGGCTCTCAGAAAATGGCACCGCAAGCAAAACTGGTTTTATTTTTTCAAATTTCTAACAACAAAAATCACCACATAAATAAATAAAACTATACATGGTATCCGCATAATTGCACTGACCTGGAGAATCATATAAACAGGTAATTTTTTTACCATAAAATCAAAGCTGGTGAACAAAAAAACAATTGCAAAATTGCATTTTTTTTGCTACTCTGCTACACTTAGAATTTTTTTTTCAACCGTCACATGGCTATATTGACTAAAAAATAAAGTTATGGTTCTTGGGATAAGGGAAGGAAAAAATGAAAGCGCAAAATGAAAAATAAAATCGCTCTAGGGGTTCAACAACTCACAGATTTTTCTTTATAGATGTGGTGATAGTGAATTATCTTTTTTTTTGCATTGAATAATTTGATAACGTGTGAAATATACATAAGGATTTAAAAAGTTCTACAAATTGCTTTTGTCTAAAGCAGTTAGTCTGTTGGGCATCAATGTTGTCCCGTAGACAATGATATAAAAACACAGAAATAAATGAGGGATTTGGGGCAAAGTGAAATGGACAAAGTGCAAACACAAGAGGGCAGTTCTGTTCTGCCACAGTCATCTTACCCTGAAAACTGCCACAAGTTTGCATGTCTTCCCCCTGGCAGGAGTTCTCTTTTGTTCAGTGGGGTGATGCCAATGGCCGCCTCTAGAATAGTGAAATATTTCTTGTACCTCATGCTGCCTGTGTCACGTAGTGGTGTAACCTTTCGTCTTCCAGCAGTTATGTGATCTTGTCATTGAATAGCCATGCCATACATGACAGTAAAATCTGGCTCTAACGTTACCGCGCCATGCACACGCCAGAAATCAAATCAATGCATTGAGTGGGTTGTCTGTAGCCTCACTCTTATATAATTCCAGTGATCTTGTAATAAAGCCGTAATGAAAATTCTCTGCAGTTACAATCGCGTTGTAAGCCTTTACGGGCAGAATCGAACTCCGGTTCACTAATCCCTAGATAAATCTTTTAGGTCAGCAATCAACCAAGTGCAAAGTGTTTCTGGCAAAAGAGCACTTTGCAAATTTTCTAACTGATAATAGATTAAAAAAAAAAGTAATGTATTATTCTAACAAATAGTGATTAAGTCTCTAAAACAAATCCCTTAAATCCCTAAAAATAATTAAAAAAAAAGATATGTGGATTTTGTCCTATTGATACTGACTTATTACAAGTCATTTTACATAGTAAATGACCCTAAACTATGGTTTCAGAGGCATAACTTGAAGCTCCTGAGTCCCTATACAAAACCTATAACAGATTCTTCCTCTAACCAAACATCATTTATATTATTGGTGTCCTACTATGAGGAAAAGAGACTTTGACCCCACCTGGGCAAAAAGGCCTGAGAACAATTGCGACCTCTGCAGACCATCTAGCTATTGGCCTTGCATTGTCTACTACTGATGCTCTAACTTCCATATTTAGAAGAGCTGTTTAAAGGGAACCTGTCACTTGATTCATGCTGCCCATACCACAGTCAGCCTGAAGCAGAGTCTGACTGCACAATTGCAGTCAGATTTGTTTTTCTCTGTTGGATAGGGGATAACTTCCTGATTGCTGGATTTCGACTGATGGGATCCCCACCAATCTCAAAAACCGAGGATCTCAATAGCTCCGTATGAATGGAGTGATGGTTGGTCACATGCACTGCCTCTCCATTCATTCATAATAAGACCACTGGAGATAGCAAAGCGCTGAGCTCGACAAGTTTTTGGCACCCCCGTAAGAATGAGTGGAGTGGCAGAGCATATGTTCAACCACCGATCCATTCCCATGGGGCTCTTTAAATCCCTGATTCTTGGGATTGGATAGGGGATAACTTCCAAACTTGAAAATACCCCCTTGAGGTTGGCATTTTGTAAACCAAATGCTAATAAAGGGAATGCTTGAGTAGGATGTAAAAAATCATTGAAGGTGCACCTATTAATGAATTTGGTTATAACTGTCCTATTCCTATTCAAGAAATCTTATATCAGTCAGCCTGGCACATTTCTGGCAGGATTTACAACACTTTTGTTCAGGGCAGTGGAGTCGGAGTCGTGGAGTCGGAGCCCATTTTGGTGGAGTCGGAGTCGGTGTCATGGAAATTAAGGAGTCTGAGTTGGAGGTTAGGCTTACTGACTCCACAGTCCTGTCAGGGCTGTGGAGACTGAGTCGGAGCCCATTTTGGTGGAGTCAGAGTCAGTGTCATAGAAATTGAGGAGTCGGAGTCGGAGGTTTGGCTTACCGACTCCACAGCCCTGCTTTTGTTTTGTGCAAGCTTTAATGATTGGTCAGGAACATTTGGCCATGCCCATTCTGCCCCTGCTCCTCCCACATTTCAAAAAGTTGACAAAACTGGTCAGTACTGACGTAAAAAAAGGCTTTTCAATGTACTGTGTTTGTTTTCAACAGTAATTTTGTGCTGACAGACGACCTTTAAGCCCTTAGTGACCAAGCAAATTTTGACCTTAATGACCAGGCCAAATTTTAGAAATCCACTGTCACTTTATGTGGTAATAACTCTGGAATGCTTCAACGGATCCCACTGATTCTAAGGTTGCTTGTACTTCATGACAGTGATACAACTTTTTCGATATGACATGCATTTATTTGTATTTATATATATATATATATATATATACTGTATATATATATATATATATATATATATATATATATATATATATATATATATATATATATAGGAGAAAATTTTTTAAAAATATTGCAATTTTAAAACTTTCAATCTTTATGTCCTTAAACTATTTAGTCATGCTGTACAAAATAATTAATAAATAATAACATTTCCCATATATACTTTACATCTGCATTATTTTTCAAACGCCATTTTATTTTGTTAGAATGATAGAGGGGATAAAAGTTTAGCAGCAATTTCTCATTTTTCCAACATATTTACAAAACCTATTTCTTTAGGGACCTATTCAGATTTCAATGGACCTTGAGGGGCCTATATATTGTGTGACAAAGTCACTGGTAAAGTGCTGGAGGGGAGATATGTTTCATTACTCTTAATGGCGTCAGTGATATAAAATCCAGAGTTTTTTCCTCTAGTACATTAACTGTTGTGAGGCCTAAGATAAGTTGCATAATGGGCTGGTTTTTATGTGGACAACCATAGAGTGGGTGGAAGGTTGTCCATTTTATCTCCACCTGCAGAGCCAGCACCGCCGTGTTCTGTCAGGACCTGTGTGATGTCACAGTCATGTGATCAGTCACATGGGTGAGGAGTCACATGGTCTGAACTTAAATAGCTGAGCTCCAGGGGCAGTGATGGTCAGGGCCGGACTGGGACTAAAATTCAGCCCTGGCATTTGAAGTCACACAGGCCCACTTGTCACATGGTGACTGTATAATATCTTTGTACACTTGTAGGCTACAAGAAGTGAGGGTAGTGTAACACGACTATATAACATATAATTACAGCTGTATCCAGCATTACAGCTCAGCCCCCATAGAATGTAATACAGCACAGCCCCCATAGAATGTAATACAGCCAGCCCCCATAGACTATAATACAGCACAGCCCCATAGAATGTAATGCAGCACAGCCCCCATAGAATGTACTGCAGCACAGCCCCCATAGAATGTAATACAGCACAGCCCCCATAGAATGTAATACAGCCAGCCCCCATAGACTATAATACAGCACAGCCCCATAGAATGTAATGCTGCACAGCCCCCATAGAATGTAATGCAGCACAGCCCCCATAGAATGTAATGCAGCACAGCCCCCATAGAATGTAATGCAGCACAGCCCCATAGAATGTAATACAGCCAGCCCCCATAGAATGTAATACAGCCAGCCCCCATAGAATGTAATGCAGCACAGCCCCCATAGAATGTAATGCAGCACAGCCCCCATAGAATGTAATGCAGCCAGCCACCATACAATATAATGTAGCACAGCCCCATAGAATGGAATGCAGCACAGCCCCATAGAATATAATGCAGCACAGCCCCATAGAATATAATGCAGCACAGCCCCATAGAATATAATGCAGCACAGGCCCATAGAATTGTTGTGAACTCTATTTCTGGGCTCCCTCTTGTGGTCACAAGTGGTACTGTGTGAGTGCTGTCTTTCTGCAGGTTTGTGACTGGCATCAGCTGTCTCGTTATCTGTTGGCTGGTTTTCTATTTAAGCTCACTTGGAATCTCAGTCTATGTCTGCTGTCGTTGTATTCAGTGCTATTCTGTTTGCTCCTGTCTACATCTGTTACCAGTCTCTTCAAGAGAAGCTAAGTTCTGTTTGCTTATTCTTGCTCATCTGTGTTCAATATGTTCCTAGAATATTATGAGTTTTGTCCAGCTTGCTAATATTTGATTTCTCTGCTTGCTGGTAGCTCTGGGGTGCTGAGTTGCTCCCCCCACATCGTTAGTTGGTGTGGGGGTTCTTGCATTCTCTGCGTGGATATTTTTGTATAGGGTTTTTTACTGACCGCACAGATCCCTTGCTATTTTCTGCTATCAAGTGTTAGCGGGCCTCATTTGCTTAACCTGTTTCATCTCTGCGTTTGTCTTTTCCTCTTAACTCACCGTTATTATTTGTGGGGGGCTGTTCTATTTCTTTGGGGTTATTTCTCTGAGGCAAGTGAGGTCTTACTTTATCTCTAGGGGTAGTCAGTTTCTCAGGCCGTGAAGAGACGTCTAGGATTTCAGGAAACGTTCCACGGCTACCTTTAGTGTGTTTGGTTAGGATCAGCTTTGCGGTCAGTCCAGTTACCACATCCCCAGAGCTCGTCTTATTGTCTCTGACTTAGCTGGTTAGATTTGTGATCCTAAGCCACTGGGATCATAACATAGAATATAATGCAGCACAGGCCCATAGAATGGAATGCAGCACAGCCCCACAGAATATAATGCAGCACAGGCCCATAGAATATAATGCAGCACAGGCCCATAGAATGGAATGCAGCACAGGCCCATAGAATGGAATGCAGCACAGGCCCATAGAATACAATGCAGCACAGGCCCATAGAATATAATGCAGCACAGGCCCATAGAATGGAATGCAGCACAGGCCCATAGAATGGAATGCAGCACAGGCCCATAGAATGGAATGCAGCACAGGCCCATAGAATGGAATGCAGCACAGGCCCATAGAATGGAATGCAGCACAGGCCCATAGAATGGAATGCAGCACAGGCCCATAAAATACAATGCAGCACAGGCCCATAGAATATAATGCAGCACAGGCCCATAGAATGTAATGCAGCACAGCCCCCATACAATATAATGCAGCACAGCCCCATAGAATGTAATGCAGCACAGCCCCATAGAATGTAATGCAGCACAGCCCCCATACAATATAATGCAGCACAGGCCCATAGAATGGAATGCAGCACAGCCCCATAGAATATAATGCAGCACAGCCCCATAGAATATAATGCAGCACAGTCCCATAGAATATAATACAGCACAGGCCCATAGAATATAATGCAGCACAGGCCCATAGAATGGAATGCAGCACAGCCCCACAGAATATAATGCAGCACAGGCCCATAGAATATAATGCAGCACAGGCCCATAGAATGGAATGCAGCACAGGCCCATAGAATGGAATGCAGCACAGGCCCATAGAATACAATGCAGCACAGGCCCATAGAATATAATGCAGCACAGGCCCATAGAATGGAATGCAGCACAGGCCCATAGAATGGAATGCAGCACAGGCCCATAGAATGGAATGCAGCACAGGCCCATAGAATGGAATGCAGCACAGGCCCATAGAATGGAATGCAGCACAGGCCCATATAATGGAATGCAGCACAGGCCCATAGAATACAATGCAGCACAGGCCCATAGAATATAATGAAGCACAGGCCCATAGAATGGAATGCAGCACAGGCCCATAGAATATAATGCAGCACAGGCCCATAGAATGGAATGCAGCACAGGCCCATAGAATGGAATGCAGCACAGGCCCATAGAATACAATGCAGCACAGGCCTATAGAATATAATGCAGCACAGGCCCATAGAATGGAATGCAGCACAGGCCCATAGAATGGAATGCAGCACAGGCCCATAGAATGGAATGCAGCACAGGCCCATAGAATGGAATGCAGCACAGGCCAATAGAATGGAATGCAGCACAGGCCCATAGAATACAATGCAGCACAGGCCCATAGAATATAATGCAGCACAGGCCCATAGAATGGAATGCAGCACAGCCCCATAGAATATAATGCAGCACATGCCCATAGAATATAATGCAGCACAGGCCCATAGAATATAATGCAGCACAGGCCCATAGAATGGAATGCAGCACAGCCCCATAGAATATAATGCAGCAGAGGCCCATAGAATGGAATGCAGCCAGCCCCATAAAATATAATGCAGCAGAGGCCCATAGAATGGAATGCAGCCAGCCCCATAGAATATAATGCAGCAGAGTCCCATAGAATGGAATGCAGCCAGCCCCATAGAATATAATGCAGCAGAGGCCCATAGAATGGAATGCAGCACAGCCCCCCCCCCCCCCCCCAAATAGCTCCACAATCCAGTCATCACTCATTGATAAAAAAAAAACAAAAAAACACTCTACTCACCTTTCCTCCTGCCCCGCGCTGCTCTGGCTCTGGTCTCAGCAGTCACAGTCTGCCCGCCCGGTCACACAGCAGGTGCGCGATGATATGACGTCATCGCGCACCCGCAGTGTCAGCGGCAGGCAGAGCGGGGAATGATGGGAGAGGAAGCGTCAGCAGACGCTCTCTCCTCCATCATTGCATTCAATTGTACCGGCGTCTATGACGCCGGTATAGTTGAATGCGGGGCCGGGAGTGCGCCGACAGCGGGGAGAGTGTGCCGACAGCGGCACACTCGAGCAGCCCACTACTGCCACCGGCCCTTCTGGCATTTGCCAGAACTGCCCGATGGCCAGTCCGGCCCTGGTGATGGTTGTTGAGTGCCTGGAGAGGAAGACTTCAGGAAAGTGTTTGTGCCTGTTAAAGGACATTGCTAACTCTGGGTGGGCTGATCTCCTCTAATGCAAGGACTGCAGGAAGTGCTGCCGGTTCTTGTTTTGCTGTTTTGCCCAGAGGGCCATGTTTATTTTGGGCTTAGAACTTGGTTTATGCTGTATCCAATAAACCAAGTGCATCCTTAAAGACACAGTGTTCTCATGACTATCTCCGTGTGCAGTCGAGTGAGACGATATACTCCAATTGGAAACTCCCCAAAAGTGATATCATTTTAAAAACCGCACCCCTCAAATACTTCAAAACTGTTGTTAGGATTTGATTTGTTAACCCTTCACATGCTGCACAGGAATTAATGCAAAGTGGAATGAAAAAAATAAATTAAATCTTACCTTTAAAATTTTATTTTAGCCCTAATTTTTTCACTTTTGCAAGGCGTAACACAGAAAAGTGGACCCACAGTTTTTTACCCACTTTCTTACAAGCGCGACGATACCCCACATGTAGTCAAAAAGTTCTGTTTGGACAAACGGCAGAGCTTGGAGCAGAAGGAGCAATATTTGAATTTTTTGAACCAAAATTAACTGAAAGAGATTGCGGGCATCAAGTCACATTTGCAGGGCCCCTAATGTGCCGAAACCCCAACAAGTGTCCCCATAGTGGAAACTACCCCTGTCAATAATTTTATCCAGGGGTGTACATAGTTACATAGTTACATAGTTATTAAGGTTGAAGGAAGACTGTAAGTCCATCTAGTTCAACCCATAGCCTAACCTAACATGCCCTAACATGTTGATCCAGGGGAAGGCAAAAAAAAACCATGTGGCAAAGAGTAACTCCACCATGGGGAAAAAAATTCCTTCCCGACTCCACATACGGCAATCAGACTAGTTCCCTGGATCAACGCCCTATCAAGGAATCTAGTGTATATACCCTGTAACATTATACTTTTCCAGAAATGTATCCAGTCCCCTCTTAAATTTAATTAATGAATCACTCATTACAACATCATACGGCAGAGAGTTCCATAGTCTCACTGCTCTTACAGTAAAGAATCCGCGTCTGTTATTATGCTTAAACCTTTTTTCCTCCAGACGTAGAGGATGCCCCCTTGTCCCTGTCACCGGTCTATGATTAAAAAGATCATCAGAAAGGTCTTTGTACTGTCCCCTCATATATTTATACATTAACATAAGATCACCCCTTAGTCTTCGTTTTTCCAAACTAAATAGCCCCAAGTGTAATAACCTATCTTGGTATTGCAGACCCCCCAGTCCTCTAATAACCTTGGTCGCTCTTCTCTGCACCCGCTCCAGTTCAGCTATGTCTTTCTTATACACCGGAGACCAGAACTGTGCACAGTATTCTAAGTGTGGTCGAACTAGTGACTTGTATAGAGGTAAAATTATGTTCTCCTCATGAGCATCTATGCCTCTTTTAATACATCCCATTATTTTATTTGCCTTTGTAGCAGCTGCCTGACACTGGCCACTGAATATGAGTTTGTCATCCACCCATACACCCAGGTCTTTTTCATTGACGGTTTTGCCCAGAGTTTTAGAATTAAGCACATAGTTATACATCTTATTACTTCTACCCAAGTGCATGACCTTACATTTATCCCCATTAAAGCTCATTTGCCATTTATCAGCCCAAGCTTCTAGTTTACATAAATCATCCTGTAATATAAAATTGTCCTCCCCTGTATTGATTACCCTACAGAGTTTAGTGTCATCTGCAAATATTGAAATTCTACTCTGAATGCCCCCTACAAGTGTAGTGAGCATTTTCAACTTAAAGGTACTACACTGTTACGTACTTAGGCCAATAACCAGTTCATGCAGCTTTAAATGAACACCCGAATCTTACACTATGGCTGGTTCGAACAACTAAATCAATTGTTACCATCCACCTTTCGTGTCTCCCCTTTTTCCTCATAGTTTGTAAGCTTGCGAGCAGGGCCCTCATACCTCTTGGTATCTGTTTTGATCTATGTGTTCATTGTTATGCTGTAATGTCTATTGTCTGTACAAGTCCCCTCTAAAATGCAAAGTGCTGAGGAATTTGTTGGCGCTATAGAAATAAAATTATTATTAGTATTAGTATTATTACTACAGACATTTTGATAACATTAGGCCGTCATATTGAATATTTCATCATTCGTGTTGAGCGCAAGTGCTCACTACTCATGTTTGCATCAGGTGCATGAGTACGCATTGAGTATCACAGGTGCTCAAGTGACATGCTCAAGTCACCGCACCGCTTGTTTCGTGGCTGTTAGACACCCGACACCTGGGTGACGGACACCCTGCTCAAGAGCCATTTTTCTTAATGAACAGGAAATGGAGGCTCGGGGGATGGCAAAGGTACAGTGGGGGCTTAGGGACACCATTTCTCTCTCCTCTGGCATGTTATATCATGTCAGAAGAGAAATTATTTTTATAGCGGACACACTTTTTTGCGTGATTGCCGTTATTCATTGAATAACAAAGATCACATGATCGGGGAGCTGAACAACCAGCCCTAATCATGTTCTCCAGGGTCTCAGCTACCCCAGGGACTTGAGACCCAGGAGATTTTTGGACTCTGTGGGGTGCTTTAGGCTTATTCTCAATCGCAATTTTAAAACGGCGATGAGAGAATAAGGCCCCTTAGCAGCCGCCGTTTTAATGCTGTGGTGCAGTTACATGTTACAACCAGGGGGCGCTGTATATGCTCCTCAGGATACGCATGGAGGCGTATCTGTAAAGGTGGTAATGAAAATGTGTCCGGCATGATTGTAAATGGCCGGTATGTGTCTCAGAGGGTGTCTGCGCTGTAAGCCTGAAGAAATGTTGTTGTTCTGGGACCTGTAGTCCCACAAGTATTTGTATAGTTGTAAAGGGAGGCTTGCAGGGTTGGTCGGAGAGCTGGGCGGGTCTGGCCAACCACACACACCTCCCATCCAGGGGAGGGGTTGCAGGCAGAGGTGTATCTAGCGTTTCTGGCACCTGGGGCAAGAATTCATTTTGGCGCCCCCCCAAGGACATATGCCCCCCGTCAGCCCCATCATTGTCCTCTCCTCCTCCACCATCCCCATCATTGCTCTCTCCCCGTCAGCCCCATCATTGCCCTCTCCTCCCCCCACACACACACCATTCACTTCTCTGCACATTCCCCTGCAGCACGATACACACACACACACCCAATACTGAGCCACACACACACACTCACATACACACACACAACATATTCACACACATTCACACACACACATTCGCGCACACACACACACACACACATTCACACACATTCACACACACCTCTCACCTCTCCTCGCGCTCTGCCGCAGCAGCTCCATTGCCTTCCTCTGACACAGCCGGCCGCTGAATGATGACGTCATCCAGCGGCGCGTCTGTGTGAGAGGAAGCAAGAGGAAGCAGGAAGACAGATCGCTGGGCAGCAGAGCTGCAGGGATTTCTCCCTGCCCATGTCAGCCACTCTGCAGGGGCTCTCCTCCCCCTCTGCACACATTGGGAGCCGGCACTCTGCAGCTTCTCTGTGCCGGCTGTCAGCTTGACAGTCGGCACAGAGAACAGCTGACTCCCAGACCGGGGGCGGCAGAATGCAGCCGCCGGGGGAGACACTGCGGACTGCCGAATTAGGCGGCCCAACTGTGCCCCCCTGCCGGCTGCACCCGGGGCACATGCCCCGGCTGCCCCCCCCTAGGTACGCCACTGGTTACAGGTACATAATGTGACCATGGTGTGCTCACATGGTTGAGAGTGTATGGCCCTGAATGGTCAGAGTGTGAGGTCCTGTGAATGGCCTGTGTGTTGGAATGTCCTGGAGTGGACTGGATTCCTGGAAGCAGCTGGTGAGGCTATGGACTGAAGGCCTGTGTTTTGGAAGTGCCTGGGACTGGACTTCCTGAATAGCGCATGGAGAGGCCGTATCTGCAGAGCCTGTGATGGCTACTGTGTTGGGGAAGCTACAGTTCCGTCTGCTTGTCTGGACTATCTGAAGTGCCCTGTTCACAAGGACAGTGACTGCAGTTCGGCAGCTTCCCTGGAAACCAGAACTGACAGGAGTCAGTGTGTGGAGCAGGAGCTCCTGTAAGGTAACTCCAGATAAAGGGTGTTACGGGCAGAGAAGTATCTGCCATTGGAACAGACTGTCGGTGGTTTATGTGTTCCTTTGATGTTAATGAACTGTTCGCCGAGTTAAAGTGCTATTGACTTTGCGTAGGTCTGTGATGTGCAACATGGCCTACGATGCGGTTTATGACATTTAATAAACCGAATAGACTGTTTTTGTGAGAAACCGTGCCTGAGTGCTTTAATCCCGTTGCCAAGCCAGTGTCCCCCAACCCACTTAGGTATCTCACATGCGTATCGGCAGTCGTTAAGAAGTTAAGCCCACCATACATTCCTGATAGTTGTTGGCCAAATAATGGTTCAGCCAATCGTTTAGCTAGCAGCTATCTTGCTCAACTTTCCCATACTGTCGACCCTTCCTGTGCTCTCTGACAGAGCTACTGCCAGACATCTCTGGTGATTTTAATGATTTACTAGGCAGCTTATCTCACCAAGAACAAAAGGATTGTCAGTCTGAAATTTGACATGCTGGCAGGACTGTGGAGTCGGAGTCGGTGTCCAGTTTGGTGGAATCTGTATACAATGGACCGACTCCGACTCCTAAAATATACAATACATTGGGTACAGTTGTATAATGCAGGATATGTTTTCATAATAATTTGGGAAAGTTGTGAAATGTCCTATAAATGTCTGTTCTCTTCCTGATCTAAGGATCTCGACTTTTAGTTGAGATGAATTTGTGCTGCACTTTATGTACATGCTCAGCAGTGAGACATTGAATCGCCCTCAATTGGATCAATTTCAACAAAAACAGAAATGAGTGAAAATATTCTCTGACGAACCTAATTTTATTTTGACTATCCTAATGTTCCTTGACAGTTTTCTTTAATTGCCGTGTAAGATAATAAAGGACGTAGATCTGGGGATTTATTCTGACGGAATATAGGCTGAACTGGATGGACAAATGTCTTTTTTCGGCCTTGCTAGCTATGTTACTATGTACTGTATATTACTACATCATTTTCAATTTAACAGGGAACATCTAAGATTTTTACAGGGGACTTATGTATTGCTCCCAGACAAACCTCAAGGCCTCAAAATTTCAGACACAAAGTCTCCCACAGACAATATCGGCGCAGTGTCATCAATGCCCTCTTACTGATGTAGCTGGACCAGGATACCCATGCCACATAAATGAAAGTTCCCTTCAAGTGTAATTGAAAGGCCAGAATGACATTGTATGATATTGACACAAAATGCAACCACTTTAGTAAGGCAGAACTGGATTTTCTGCTTATTGACAGTACAGTAAACCATAGCCATCTCATATAATCTGATAATCTGCTGTTTCGAATTTTATGTTTTTCTCTTCTACTTACACTAAGTGCATAATCAGACTATTGACAGAGCTACGAAGGCTGTCGCCTAAATCTGAAATGCATGAAAGTAACTAACATTTGTATTAGTGTGGACGCTTCAAGTGCAAAACTATTCTGCATCATTCTGAGTAAAAGTTGTGTTTTAGTAATATTTCCGCGGCACAGGTATTTCATGCTGCTCTAAATTTGTACCCGGATGCCACCTCTGTGCATCTCTGTTTCAGAAGCACCGAATTTCACAAATAGTGCGACTGAAATAATTCTCTTCGATATATCCAAGGCCTCATCCAGATATCCATGAACCATGTACATGTTCTATGTATGTTTTTCACCAATAGAAAACGTATCCTTTGGGGTGCGTGTCCATGGTCTGTAATGACGGCGCTTTGGACAGAGCGGAAAACCCGCTCCGCCCAAAGTGCTGCCCCCTTCTGTATGCGCGGTGATTCAGGATGTGTTCATTGCACACATCCGGAATCTCCGCACCCCATACATAGGACCCTGTTATTTACCTTGCGGCGACGGAGCGTCACCGCAAGGTTAACAGACATGCTGCGATCTAAAAAGACGCCCCACATGTCCGTAAACGCAGGGCCGCCGGGATTTTTTTACTTCACTATGTTGTAACATCTGAACGCTGCAGCTGTACGCAGCGTTCAATCTGCAGCTAATCCGGATGTAATCCGGCACGTGGAAACATACCCTTATAGGTTAGGCCTGCTTCACATGGCCATGTTTGAGGTACGTGTGCCATTATAATCTATGGCGCACCACACACGTTTGTGTTTTTACATGGACTATGTATCCTTGCAAATCACACAAGAAAGATATCTGTTTTTTACCAGCAGCACGGATGACAAAGGCCAATACAAGCCTATAAGTCCGTGTAAAACATGTACATCACACGGATGGCATACATGTGCTGTCCATGTTTAACATTGCAAAGGATAGTAGATGCCTTGGAATAGATTTTTCTTAAGCCATACTGGAAAAAATGGATGGTGCATTGATGACATCAGCACCGTTTTTTACCGTACCGGACATGTGAAGGGGCGTTGTTCATATGTGTGGGGGAAAATTGCCCATACAAGTTTATAAGGAAGTGAAAATCACGGATAGCATCAGTTTGCCGTCTGTGTGCCGTACGTGATTAACATTTCAATATATTGGTTGAAGCGTTGCAATTTATTTAATTTTCCATACGAGAAAATCACTGATGAAATACTGACGGGGAAAATCTGACACACTGACCGAACGCTGAGGAAACTCGAGTGAAAAACATGGATGACACTTGGACCGTTTTCTGCATACGTGAAAAAACACTGATGTCTAAATGAGGCATAATGCATAATCACTGCACAACACCAAACTTACACAATAATTGCACAACGAACATTGTTCTTATAGTTCACTCTTAGTGTAATTATAGAGTACGGTCATCAAATGATGGAAAGGGAAGGTAATTGCCTTGACAATGACCTCATAAGACAGCAAGTTCAAGGTAAAACACAAATAAAGGAAATGTAGACTTACACAATTATATGTGTTTGATAGGATTACCTTATTAATTAAACATTAATCATACATCTGCCTCCTAGGAAAGAAGTTTACGAATAGGAGGTCCACGTGAAAGCATCACAAGCAATAAAGCTTTTCAGGTAACTGATTAGCATAAGCTGTCATGTGTGTAAATGGGAAATAATATCATTACTTGTTTTCCTCTCTGATGGCTCTGTAAGGGACTGCTTAAAGGGAACCTGTCATGTCCGCAATCACTGTTAATCTGTACATGTGGGGTTAATATGCAGGTTAATAGCATCCTAAAGCTGCCCAGCTGCCACAATGATAGCCCAGCTGCTGGGAGAAAATGATTTTTGTTCCTCCCAGCAGCCGCCAACTTTCAGCCATAAAGACAGCTGGGAGGAATAAAGTTAATTTTCTCCCGGTAGCTGGGCTTTCAGTGCAGCCGCCGCACAGCTTCAGAATAATATTATGTCTTTTACTCCTTTTTTGTGGGATTGAACCATTATTGTGGATTTTTCTGTGAATGCAATGTTTCCTATACTTCTTTCTCTACAGCATGCAGACCAGACAGAAGCAGCAGCATGTGTCACATTATACAGACGTACTGAGCTTTGTAGCTCTGAATCCACTACAATTTAAGAAAGGGTGCATATTATTACTATTGTATAGCATATAGTATGAATTTGCATACTTTCCTCTTTTAACTTATAGTAAACTATATGATATTTATAACATGTTGAATTGGCACATTGCTCCATACTATTAAGTTAAAATTTATTATCTTTAGCATAAAAATCTATTTGTTCCATCATCTCTACAACTTTTTCTTATTAGGTTGTATGTAGGTTCCCTTTGCCAAGAGACGAGATCAGGATCTTGCCTCAGTCAATGGTTTAACATAAATTTTGCCGCCACCTAAGATTCCTGCCTTTAATTCATCCTAAGTATCATCGCATGATGGATACATCCATAATTGAGTGGACCTAGGTGTGTGGAGCAGGCTCAAGAGCCGAGCCCGATTCAAACCCTGTAGATTCCGGCTGTATTACGTAGCCAGCATCTGAGTTTAACAGTAGTAACTGGAGCTGAGCTCCGATTACTGCTGTAAACCATTTAGGTTACGATGCCAATCTCTGTCAATGGCAATTTAAATGGCGTTATCATTGGTGCCTGCATTAGTTTACACTGACCTCCTGTAATGCAATCGTGGGGTATAACATTGTTAACATGGCAGCCAAACGCATTCTGCTGAACATCTTCATCGATGTTATTTTGGTCCTCCATTGAAGCTCAGCCTCGGGCAATACCATTATATTGCAATATATGATAAAAGCGATCAGACAATTAGTCCCTTAAGGGGATGTAAATATGTAAAAAAAAAATATGCAAATTTGTAACATCCCCTTTTTTTCCTTGTTTAAAAATAAATAAAAAAAATAGACTATACTTTAACAGATTCAGTTATATCAAAATACAAAATTAAGCCATATGGTAAGTGCTGTAATGGGGAATAAAATTAACCAACAAAATTACTTTTTCTTTGTTATCTCACCTCCCTAAAAAAAATGCAAAAAAGAGTGAGCAAAATGTCATAAGTACCTCCAATATCTGTCAAAAACGTCAGCTCACCAGATAAAACACAAGCCTTCACACAGTCCCATAGACGGCATAATAAAAACGTCTTGGAGAATGGTTATACAAACTATTATTTTGTTTGCTTATATAATGCAAATACTTTTATGCCCAAAAAAGACATGAGTATTCTAGGAATTATATCTTTATTGGCTAACCGGAAAAATAATATTTCCAGAGCACAGAGGCTTCATCATTTTTTACAATTTTTTTTTTCATTACTAAAATAAAAAACAAAACTATCCAAGTTTGGTATCGCTGTAGTAATACTGACCAGGAGAATTAGGTCTCCATGTTACTTTTACAATACAAAGATTGTCGTGAATTCAAAACTCCAAAAACTAAAACATTGCAGTAAGGGTCACAATTTCAATTTGTGCCTCAAACAGCAAGAAAGCTAGAATCGGCTCTGGTTTAATGGCACAGTGTTAGGCCCCCTTCACATATATGCTTAAAAACATATAAGTGAGACAGTCCATTTAACTATCCGTGTGGTTTTCTGTTGGCTGCCCATGTGTACCATCCATGTGTCGTCTGTGTGACACGTACTGGAATAGAATGCAGAATAGAAATTACAGATTTTTATGTGTTAAAGATGTGTCAAAGACAGATAAATATCTGTCACATATATAATTTGTGCCTTGCAAGTGTAACTCACTGTATATCTATTAACCTAAGAAATAATTGAAAAAAACGACTTTGGGTCCCCAACATTTTTTTAAACCAGCAAAAGTAAAGCAGGCAGCTGAGAGCTGACATTATTAGGTTGGAAAGTCTCTGGTTATTTGCCCCTTCCCAGCCTATAAATACCAGCCTGCAGCTGCCCCAGAAGTGGAGCATTACAATTCTGGCACTTTACCTTTGCTCTTCCTGATGCCCTGGTGCGTTCGATATCTAATGCAAGTCTGTGGGAAAAATATACACACACAACTCAGCTATTTCACAGGAGAAATTGACATGTTGCGAATTTGAAACATGCACCACTGGTCAGTTTATACGGAATTAAAAAATGGCACCGTGGGCATGAGATTTCTATAAATCCCATCCACTTTGCAGGAACTATAAAATGCAGGGTTAGAAGCTCATCACAGGAACACAGCAGCCTTAAAGGTGTTATCCGTGACTTCGCTTATTTTTGCTGTGGGACCAGGAACTTACTGTACAGGCAGGTAGTTACTACCTACCTGCGTCTACTGCCCGGCCACTCTGGGCCAACAAAGATCGGCATCAGGCAGAACAGGCAGGTAGTTAGCAACTGGGCAAAACATGTCTAGTGTGAGCGGCCTCACTCAATACAAGGATTGTGAGGATTCACAAGTTTGCAGTCGCACAGAGTGACTGTAGACTTTTCATTTTATCCCAGACTACCCCTTTAAGTATTGGAATCCTATCATTTGGATAATTGGCGTAGATGTGTTCAGTAAAAGATTGATAATAATTTTGTAGTAATAAAAGCAACACTACAACTGGAACAATGCCCAGCTGTAATCAGCCACCTTCTCTTTTCACCTTGACTTTTCATAATGTCTCATTGCTCAAAGGTCAGAATAAATTTTAATAATGCTTTAAGAGTTTCATGTAATTATCCTAAAGTAAAGAAAACGAAAACAACCTAGAATTCTGTATACATAGTATCCATTATTATTAATTGAATCTTACCCTTTTACTCAGTTAACTATTCTCTTTTCTCTACTGTATGTAGAAACAGGAAATACAGTTGTGTGAAAAAGTGTTTGCCCCTTCCTGATTTCCTATTCTTTTGCATGTTTGTCACACTTAAATGTTTCAGATCACCAACAAATTTAAATAATAATAAAGATAACACAAGTAAACACAAAATTTATTTTTTAAATGAAAACCTAAAGGGCCTGTGTGAAAAAATGATTGCCCCCTTAACCTAATAACTGGTTGGGCCACCTGTAAGATAGCGCTTACAGTATGTGTTGAGGGGCACTCGCTTAGCAATAGGATTCAGTCACACAGGCACTTTTTTCTCACAAAAACAGTCCATGCGGTTTATTTAGGCATCATAAACCGCACCGTAGGCCATGTTGCACATAACAGACCTAACACATAGTTCATAGCACTTCACATTAAGTTGCAGTCTCTAAACACGCTGGACCTCACTTTGTCCAGTTACCGTGGGAGACCACACAGTTCATTAACTGACCCTTGTCAGTGCACACAGTTCCCCAACTCAGGGTTACCTTCCTGGAGCTCCTGCTCCACACGCTGACTCCTTGTCAGTTCTTGTCTTACCGCTGTCTCTAACATCATGTCCTCCCTCTATCTGAAACTGAACCTGTCAAAAACTGAACTCCTCGTGTTCTCTCCCTCTACAAACCTACCTTTGCCCGACATTGCCATCTCTGTGTGCGGTTCCACCATTACTCCAAAGCAACATGCCCGCTGCCTTGGAGTCATCCTTGATTCCGAGCTTTCATTCACCCCCCACATCCGATCACTGGCTCGCTCTTCTTATCTGCATCTCAAAAACATTTCCAGAATTCGCCCTTTTCTTACTTTCGACTCTGCAAAAACTCTTACTGTCTCACTTATTCATTCTCGTCTGGACTATTGTAACTCTCTACTAATTGGCCTACCTTTTACCAGACTCTCCCCGCTCCAATCTGTCCTGAATGCTGCTGCCAGGATCATATTCCTCGCCAACCGTTACACCGATGCCTCTACCTTGTGCCAGTCATTACACTGGCTACCCATCCAATCCAGAATCCAGTACAAAACTACTACCCTCATCCACAAAGCACTCCATGGCTCAGCACCACCCTACATCTCCTCTCTGGTCTCAGTCTACCAACCTACCCGTGCCCTCCGCTCTGCTAATGACCTCAGGTTAGCATCCTCAATAATCAGAACCTCCCACTCCCGTCTCCAAGACTTTACACGTGCGGCGCCGATTCTTTGGAATGCACTACCTAGGTTAATACAATTAATCCCCAATCCCCACAGTTTTAAGCGTGCACTAAAAACTCATTTGTTCAGATTGGCCTACCGCCTCAACGCATTAACCTAATTATCCCTGTGTGGCCTATTAATAAAAAACAACAACATAATCACGTTCCTCCATCATGTTCTCATACACTTTATGCAGTTAATAGCCTCTGTGTCTGTACTGTTACATACTTAGGCAGTTAACTGGTTCATGCAGCTTTACATGAACACCCGAGCCTTACACTATGGCTGGTCCAAATAACTAAAGCAATTGTTACCATCCACCTCTTGTGTCTCCCCTTTTCCTCATAGATTGTAAGCTTGCGAGCAGCAGGGCCCTCATTCCTCCTGGTATCTGTTTTGAACTGTGATTTCTGTTATGCTGTAATGTCTGTTGTCTGTATAAGTCCCCTCTATAAGTTGTAAAGCGCTGCGGAATATGTTGGCGCTATATAAATAAAATTATTATTATTATTATTATTATTATTATTGTTCCCAGGGAAGCTGCCTAACTGGGATCACCATCCTGGACGATGCCTTGCTCACCAGGCGACCCGGCAGTCTCAGACCCACAGAAGGACGGTAGCTTCCCCGTCACAGGCTCGGCAGGACCATGGCCTCACCCTGTGCTCTTCAGGACTCCGGTCCTACTCCCAGGACCTTCCAACACAGAGGCCATCGAGGTCCATGGCCTCTCAGTGTGCTATTCAGGGATCCGGTCCACACACAGGACCTCCCAACACACAGGCCTTCAGGTCCAAGCCTCTCAGTGTACTATTCAGGGATCCGGTCCACAGACAGGACCGTCCAACACACAAGCCTTTCAGGACCTTACACAACAACCATGTGACCAGACCTCAGCCACATTATATCACAGTAGCCACTCCCATAGGTGAGAGGTGTGTGTGGTTAGTCAGACCCGTCCAGCTCTCTGACTAACCCTGTAAACTTCCCTTATTATAAACTACACAAAACATTTGTGGAACTACAAGTCCCAGAGCAACACTACTGGCTTACAGAGCAGAGGATCTTCTCTGCAACACATACCGGCCATTCACAATGATGCTGGTCACCATCTCATTATCACCATTACGCCTAAAAGCATATCCTGAGCACATTTAGCGCCCCTTAGATGTAATAGGGGTCACTGCATCACACACCCTTAGCATCAACAACTGCAATCCAGCATTTACGATTACTGGTAATGAGTCTTTCACAATGCTCCGGAGGGAATTTGGCCCACTCATCTATCCAGAATTGTTGTAATTCAGCCACATTGGAGGGTTTCCAAGCATGAACCACCTTTTTAAGGTCAAGCCACAGCATGTGAATAGGTTAAGGTCAGGACTTTGACTAGGCCACTCCAAAGTATTATTTTAGCTTTTCTTAAGCCATTCAGAGGTGGACTTGCTGGTGTGTTTTGGATCATTGTCTTGCTACAGAACCCAAGTGCGCTTCAGCTTGAGGTCACAAACAGATGGCCAGACATTCTCCTTCAGGATTTTTGGTAGACAGTAGAATTCTTTGATACATTTACCACAGCAAGTCTTCCAGGTCCTGAAATAGCGAAACAGACACAGACCACCGCACTACCACCACCATATTTTACTTTTGGTATGATGTTCCTTTCCTGAAATGCAGTGTTACTTCTACGTTAGATGTAATGGGACATACACCCTCCAAAAAATTCAACTTTTGTCTTGCCAGTCCACAGAGTATTCTCCCAAAAGTCTTGGGGATCATCAAGATGTGTCAGACTTGCGCGCAGATGCTTTGCAGCGCCCATACACTTGGTGGAGTCCAAGATCGCCCTACCAGACAGGTTCTCTGGGGTTTGGGATAATTTCATTGTTTTCAGAGAGGCCTGCAAAGTCTGTTTTAAGTTACGCCCTCACTCCTCAGGTGCCATAGAGCAACAGGTGGGGATTGTAATTTTTCTCCTCCAGGGTGACCCCACCCCCAAGCCTGGGCATTTTCTCTCCCATCTGACTCTCAGTCGCTTCAGACAGTTGTTGATTTTTTCAGACCATATCAATGATGGCTCAGACCGTGTCTCTCTGGCCGAGTCTAAATTATGTCGGTTTCAGCAGGAAGACCGAACAGCACAAGAGTATGGCTCTGAGTTCCGTAGGTGGTCTACAGATACTAAGTGGATTGACCCAGCTATCCAAAGTCAGTTCTGTCAGGGGCTTTCTGTGAGAGTAAAGGATTCATTTTCCCTGTATGAGACCCCAGTTTCCCATGTCTCTAGCTATCCATGTGGACTACCGTCTTCATCAGCGATATAGAGAGGTGCCAATTTTGGGGGCGTCTGGGGTCAACGGAACCTAGGGCTGAGTCAACCAAGGAACCCATGCGGTTGGGGGGATGATTTGTTTTATTGATTCTCCTGCAGTTTGGCGCAATGAGAGAGTGTTCTTTTTCTGTGGTGTGAAGGGTCATTTTGTGGGAACTTGTCCATAAATCAATAACTGCAAACAAGCCGCCATAAAACTAATGAGTCCGGGTTGCAGGAAGGTTAGCAACAAGGGTGTACATATTTCCTCTGTGGGTAGGTCACAATTATTTTTATCGGTCAAGATCCATTTTGGCAAAAGTAAGGAGGTTATTTCAACCTGTTTAGACAGTGGGGCAGGGTTTAATTTGATTGATGTCCGGTTATTCCAGCACAATGGTCTCAATCCACATAAACTGTCTAGACCAATACCCATAATCACTAAAAACTCTGCACCCTTGAGCCAGGGGTATTTTACTCTGATTCTGAGTGCATGGCCCATAACTGCAGATGTATCTCTCGAACGAGCAATCAATTGTTAAGTGCTAGAGGGATTTCTCTCTCCTGTGGTTCTTGGACTCACTTGACTTACGTTGCACAATCCCATATGGGACTGGCAGACTCAGTAGGTAGTAAGGTGGAGCAAGTACTGTCAAGGATATTGCTTGGGCACCAGGTTAGCCAGGGTTGATACCCGGTCTCTGCCAGAATACTTGTCTGACTTTGGGCATGCGTTTTCAGAATACAGGTGTCAAGAACTTCACTGTCCTTATGATTGCGCTGTTAATCTAATTGCTGGCGCCAAATTGCCTAAGGGCAAGTTGTACAATATGTCAGGTCAGAAGAGGCAGGCTATGAAGGACTATATCGCAGAAAGTCTAGCTGAGGGTCATATCAGATCTTTCTCATCTCAAGTTATAGCAGGTTTTTTCTTTTGTTAAAAACTGGTGAACTAAATTGGATCACTGTCCAGGATCCATAGCCTCTCTCTCTCATTCAGACCTCTTTAACCAGATCGTTGGGGCAAAAAGGTTTTCTAAACTGGACTTCAGTTGGCATATAATTTAATCCGTATTAAAGATGAGGATGAGTGGAAGACTTCTTTTATTACACCTGAGGGACACTATGAAAACCTTGCAATGCGATTTGGGTTGACTAATGCTCCTGCCTTCTTTCAGTACTTTGTAAATTACATTTTTTGTCACCAGACAGGTAGATTTGTTGTAGTCTATCATGATCATATATTGATTTATTCGCCAGACCTTTGGTCACATCAGGTACATGTCAGGCAGGTCTTATAAATATTCAGGGACAATAAATTATATGTTAAACCAGGGAAATGTATGTTTTTTGGTTCAGGAGATCCCTTTTCTGGGTTATCATCCACTGGTTTTTGCATGGATCTAGCAAAAGTTTGGGCGGTGCTGGATTGGGATAGTTGTGAAGACTTAAAAGCTTTACAAAGGTTTTTAGGGTTCACCAATTACTACCGTAAGTTCATCAAAAACTTTTTGGTAGTGGCCAAACCTCTGAAGGACATAACCAGGAAAGGGGCAGACTTTTCTAAATAGTCCAGTCCGGCCAGTGAGGCATTTGCTACTTTAAAGAAATGTTTTGCTTTTGCATGGATTCATTTATTTTTATTTCATGGATTTATCTGTGACTGTTGCTAGGTTTTTGGTGTGTGCTAATTCCCCTTCTTCTCCTTCTTTGGTTTTACCCCATCCTCCTCCACTCCCCGGTGTATACACCTGTTGTTTGTGTGAATATATATGTATGATTGGTATTTTCCTTTATCCCTGTTCATATTACCTTGTTAGTCTGGTTGGTTTATTATGGTACACTACTACCCCCCTCTTCCCCTGGGTGGGGGAAAGGTACAGACTGAGGGCAGATTAAGGAGCTAAGGCAAGGTCTGTATCCCCGGCATCTTCACTATCAGAATCTGGGGAACAGGGTGAGTTAGGGCGCCCCTAGCAACTGGGACAGGGAAGGAGCCCCTGGTCCCGGGACACCTGACATGACAGTTTTCTTGGAAGACAACACTTTTCAAAGAAACTATGACACTGATAATAGGGAACTCTTGACAATTAAGTGGGCATTTGAGGAGTGGCAACACTTTTTAGAGGGGGCAGTTCATCTGATCATGGTAACTGCCAATCATAAAAAAAATTGTATTTTGCAAAACGTCTGACACCTAGACAGGCAAGATGGTCATTGTTCTTTGCAAGATTAAACTTTTTTGTGAAGCATAGGTCGGGAATAAGAACATTACAGAAAGGGGTAATTATTGGAACTATAAGTTCTGATCTGGAGAGGGAGGTCGTAGAGGCTCAGAGGGATGACCCTGCTGCCTGTCCTTCAGGTAAACTGTTTGCTCCTGTGACTCTCCGAATTGAAATTTTGAGTTTACATCTTGATTCAGTCTTGGCTGAACATCCTGGTAGTAAAGCTGCCACATATCTTCTTACTCGTCGTCTTTGGTGGGCTGGGGTTCACCAGGATATTCGGGAGTAGGTAGCTCTCTGGGGCTCCTCAACCTTTGGCAATTCCCTTAAGACCTTGGACTCATTTGTCAGTAGATTTCATCACTGATCTACCCGTATTTGCAGGTAATACTGTAATATTGGTGGTGGTGGACAGATTCAGCAAGATGACTCATTTCAATGCGCTACTTGCTTTACCTAATGCCAAGACCTTGGCGCAAATTTTTATTAAATAAATCGTGAAATTATATGGGATTCCATTTGCTATTGTTTCGGACCGAGGGGTGCAATTTATTTCCAAATCTTAGAAAGCATTTTGTGATCACTTTGGGGATTCATATTTCATTTTCTTCTGCCTTTCATACACAGTCTAATGGGTAAACTGAAGGTGTGAACCAGAATCTTGATACATATCGTAGGTGTTTTGTGTCCAATAATCACTGTAAATAACCGTTGTCATGAATCTACTGGGAAATCCCCATTCTTCAAGACATACAGATTTCATCCCCAATTCTGCTCCTTCAATAGGAATTTTTCTTCACGAGTACCTGAGGAGGAATGGTTTTACATAAGTGTGGCAAGATGTTCTTCATAATTTGAAGAAGATGAGGTTCAAATATAAGAGTATGGCTGATCGGAGACTTTTTGTGGGTCCACACCTGTATGTTGGTGATCTGGTGTAGCTGTCCTCAAAAGACATTGAGTTGAAGTTCCCTTCTTGGAAATTGAGACCCATGTTAATCTGTCCATATAAGATAGTGGCCTTCATCAATCCAGTAGCATTTTGCCTTGCTTTGTCACACACTTTTAAGATTCATAGTGTATTTCAAATATCTCTTCTCAAAAATACTTTGCTTCCTCTGAACCATCCCCACCCCCACCTTCTCCAGTCATTGCTAAAAATCTGGAACTCCAGATTGCTAAGATTAGCAATTTTCGCTTGGTACGCCAGTCTCTTCAGTATCTGGTAGACTGGAAAGGTTACAGTCCTAAAAGAATGTGGATACCATGCGATCAAGTTGGTCTGGTCTTTTCATGCTGATACCCAGATAAACCTGGCCCTGAGATTTCAAAGGTCCCATTTAGAAGGGGGCTACTGTCACGGGAATACTACGACAGAGAGGGGCCAGGAGATAGTGGCGTCTGATTACCCAAACTCCTGCACTGGTTAGAACTGCTTCACCAACCAGCATCTCCACTTCCCAGGGAAATCTGGGGGACAGGGATAGACTAGGGCACCCCCTAGAGTGAGGGATAGGGAAGAAGCCCTTTTCTCTGAATAACCCTGCAACAGTACCGTGACAGCTATACTGTATAATATGATGACTGCAATATATTAAGAGGATAAAAACTTTGATGGGAGTGCATCTTTAAGCCTTTGAAAACTAGCTTTTTATTCGAAAAAGCTTTTTTTATGCTAATTGTTTGTTAATTAAAGAGGTTGTCAACTGTCTGATCGGCTGGGGTCCGACACCCAGCACCCCCACAAATCAGCTGGTACCGTGTTGGGGGCAGCCGAAAGTATTCACTTGCCGAGCTTCTCCGTCTTCTGGTCATGACCGATACCTGATTCTGCACATCCATCTCGTATTCAAAGCAATAGGAGGTGGATGTGCAGTACCCTGTGACAACCACTATCAGAGGATGGCCAGCTCCACAAGTGAGTTTTGTCCGGCGGCCGCCAACACGGATAACAGCTGATCGGAGGGTGTACTCAGTGTCATACCTCCTGATGATCAAACATTGATGACCTATTCTACAGATAGGTCATCAATGTAAAAGTAGTGGACAACCTCTGTAAAGGTATGTTGCATACTTTCTGTCACAGTCCAATTAGATGTGATCAGCCTCTCTAGAGGGCACATGAAAATATGTATTCAAATAGAATATAGTTGTGCCCATGTAACTGCCCGCTTTCTGGCAAAACTGGAGCATCCTGACAGTGTACGCATTGTACACTGTAAGGATTCAGGAGTCTGTAGACACACAGCGACTGCAGACTTTTATCAGAAGACCAGACAACCCCTTTAAGCCTCTTAGAAAGCCAGTACATATTTTAATCTTTAAAACAATGACATACAAAATCTCTATATGAAATTATATACACAAATACATCATTTTGATTTATCCAAGAAAAAAATTAAAAAGACAAGAACCCAATAAAAAGGTGTTTCAAAAAAGAAATCTTAAAATTATTGAGAAAGCAAATGTCAATGTTTGTGCAGACACTAAAAGAACTGTTTTTTTGTTTTTTTTAAGAAGCTTCTACTTACCTCCCGTGCTGGCGCCATCCCACGGTGTCGGCACTCGCTCTCCCCGGGGCTGTGATTCAGTGTTGTCACATGTGACACCAGCGCCCAATCAGTGCTGCCGTCACTGTCTCTACCTTCAGACAAACTGAACATAAGGAGGAAGCCAGGGACCAGCTGCAGCCTGGACTTCTTCTTCATGTTCAGTTTGTCCGAAGGCGGAGACATTCACGCCAGCACTGATTGGGCACCAGGCATCACTTGTCATTCCACTGCATCATAGCCCCGAGACAGCGAGTGCCTCACTGCTGGAACTGAGCCGGCAGTGGACAACCCCTTTAAAGGGAATTTGTCACCAGGTTTTTGCTACCTCGTTTGAGAGCAGCATAATGTAGGGCAGAGACCCTGATTACAGCGATCTGTCACTTATTGGGCTTCTTTTGTCTGTTGCACATCTAGCAGTTCTCTGAATTTTGAGCTCTTTATAACCCTGCACACACCACTGATTGGCAGCTTTCATGTACACTGTACAGAGGCTGAAAGCTGCCAATCAGTGGTGTGGGTGGGGTTATACACAGCTCATGAGTACAGTGGTTTGCAAAAGTATTCTCCCCCTTGGTATTTTTCATGCCCACAACTGTGAACATTTGGTTTACATTTTATTGTAAAACAAACAACAAATAGGCCAAAATAACTGAAAACTTCAATGGCATAACTATTCACCCCCTTAAGTCAGTACTTTGTAGAACCTCCTTTTGCAGCAATTACAGCTGCAAGTCACTTTGGATAAATCTCTATGAGCTTTCCACATCTTGCCACTGGGATTTTTGCCCATTGCTCAAGGCAAAACTACTCCACTCCTTCAAGTTAGATGGTTTCCTCTGGTGAACAGCAATCTTTAATACTGACCACAGATTCTCAATTGAATTAAGGTCTGGGCTTTGACTAGGTCACTCCAAAACATTTGCATGTTTCCTCTTAAACCATGCGAGTGTTGCTTTAGCAGTTTGCTTTGGTTCATTTTCTTGTTGTAAGGTGAACCTCTGTCCCAGTCTCAAATCACTGACAGACTGAAACAACAGGTTTTGCCCAAGAATATCCCTGTATTTCGCACCATCCAACTTCCCTCAACTTGTACCATATTCCCTGTCCCTGCTGCCGAAATAAATACCCACAGCATGATGATGCCACTACTATGTTTCACTGTGGAGATGGTGTTCTTGACGTGATGAGCTGTGTTGGTTTGGCAAAAATCACTGACTTCGGTGGACAAAATAATAAATAAAATATAGCATTTAATGATATTCTAATAAAAAGAAAAATAAATCTTTTAAGCTATGTGACCACCGTATATTGTGTGCAGTCTATCCACATTTGGTCCTCACAACCAGAGATAGATCCAATAGTGGATACTAAAAATAAATGAAAAAATACTGGTGTATAAAGAAAAGATGGATATCAATTATCTAACGGAGATATTTTTATATCACTCCTTCCTTGAAAAAAGCTATTCTATCTTAGTCACAGAGAGGGGGAATAGGTAGGTATAAATTAAATTGCACTGTGTTGGTTTGGCGCCAGACATAGTGTTTACCTTGGTGGCCAAAAAGTTCAATTTTGGTCTCATCTGAGCACAGCACCTTCCTCCATACATTTGAGGAGTTTCCCACGTGTTTTTTGGCAAACTCAAAACCAGCCTTACAATTTTTGTGTGTAAGTAAATTATTTTTTTAAAGGCCACCTCTATGGAGTGTACAGCTAATAAGGGTTGTATGGACAGATACTCCAGTCCCTGCTTGGGAACTCATCAGCTATTCAGGGCTATCTTTGGTCTCTGTGCTGCCTCTCTGATTAATGACCTCCTTGCCCGGGCTGAGAGTTTTGGTGGGTGGCCCCCTCTTGGCATGTTTATTGTGGTACCATGTTCTTTCCATTTGATGACAATGGATTTGATGGTGATCTGGAGGATCATCAGAGATTGGGATGTTTTATTAGTACCCAACCCTGACTTGTACTTCTCAACAACTTTGTTCCTGACTTGTTAGAAGATCTCCTTGGTCTTCATGGTGTTTGGTTAGTGGTGCCTCTTACTTAATGATGCTGTAGCCTCTGTGGCTTTTCAGAAAAGGTGTGTATATACTGACAGACCATGTGACACTTAGATTGTGCACAGGGGGACTTCCTTTGACTAAGCATGAGACTTATGAAGGTAATTGCTTGCACCAGAAATTTTTAGGGGCTTCATTGCAAAAGGGGTGACTACATATTTTAGTTATTTGATCCCATAAATTTAATTTATGCCTATATTTTTCTCACTTCACTTCACCAACTTAGACTATTTAGTGCTGATGAGTCACACACAAATCAGATTATAAAAATATTGAACCCAGGGTGTAATGTATCAAAAGAGGTAACAAGCCACGGGGGTGAATACTTTCGCAAGCCACTGTATACTTGGATACCTGGCAACCAGATGTATTAGTCCTCCAGTGATAATCTCCTGTTCCTGCTGATAGAACAGTGATTTTATCAAAACTACACTAAAGGTACCGTCACATTAAGCGACGCTGCAGCGATATAGTCAACGATGCCGATCGCTGCAGCGTCGCTGTTTCGTCGATGTGTGGTCGCTGGAGAGCTGTCACACAGACAGCTCTCCAGCGACCAACGATGCCGAAGTCCACGGGTAACCAGGGTAAACATCGGGTTACTAAGCGCAGGGCCGCGCTTAGTAACCCGGTTTACCCTGGTTACCATTGTAAATGTAAAAAAAACCAAACACTACATACTCACATTCCGGTGTCTGTCGGGTCCCCCGGCGTCTGCTTCCCTGCACTGTGTAAGCGCCGGCCCTAAAGCAGAGCGGTGACGTCACCGCTGTGCTCTGCGTTACGGCCGGCACTGACATATTCAGTGCAGGAAGCTCTGAGCAGCAGCGCGGACGCCGGGGGACGTGACACACATCAGAAGGTGAGTATGTAGTGGGTTTTTTTTACTTTTACAATGGTAACCAGGGTAAATATCGGGTTACTAAGCACGACCCTGCGCTTAGTAACCCAATATTTACCCTGGTTACCATTGTAAAACATTGCTGGCATCGTTGCTTTTGCTGTCAAACACAACGATTATTTGATCTGACAACCAAATAAAGTTCTGGCCTTCTAGCTCCGACCAACGATATCACAGCGGGATCCTGATCTCTGCTGCGTGTCAAACACAACGATATCGCTATCCAGGACGCTGCAACGTCACGGATCGCTATCGTTATCGTTGTTAAGTTGTTCAGTGTGAAGGTACCTTAAGAAGCCCAGTAAGTGAGACATGGCTGGAATCGGGGTCTCTATGTCTACATTATGCTGCTCTCAGATTAGGTATCAAAAACCTGGTGACAGATTTCCTTTAAACAATGGCTCAGAGGGAATGGCTGGGTGACTTTTTTTTAACACAAAGTTTGTCTTGTTATTTTCCTATCAGTAAACTCTTGGAGTGTACTAGAGAAGGAGCTGGAAAGAGTATGTGCAATTTCTATAGAATCCATCCATTAAATGTCTTCAATTTTGGAGAGGAAGAGGGGGGGTTGTAACAAACACCTAGCTCTGATGTATTGATATATTCTTGTATACTATTAATTTGAATGGCAACAGTTTTGTCTATTTTTAAATATTATATAGAGAAAATCTATACCGCTAACACACGATCTCCTGACCCGAGCGTGATAGCTTCATGTATTTCTCTGAGGCTGTCCTGCTCGGGTCGGCCAGTCCGTGGATTGCTGTCTGATCTTGGACCAATTTGCACGGACATGAATGAATGAGCTTTAAGACATTGGAAGTTAAAGGAAGACAAGGCAAAAGCTTTATCGCGAGACTTTACTGGCATTGTTTAGTGAAGGCAAATATGTAACATTTAGGTACGGAAGTGATCATATAATGCTATATACCAAATTGTACGCAGCTGTTCTCATAAATGCTACTGTATATCTGTTTAGCCATCAACGTTCATCAATACTAAGCCCAATGTGTAATTAATGTAAGTCAGATAGGCTTGTTCTTAAAAGTTCCTGTTCCAACCGTGGCATATCCCTCAGGGAAGCAAAGGAGACTGCATGCTGCAACCTGTTCAGTTATGTAGCTAGACCAGTTGTGTGCAGCACATTCTAAACTACATAAATTTTAATAACACAAAATAATAATTAATAATATTAAAAAATATAAAAGTACGGACCAGAAAACAGTGACTTAAATTATCTATGAAAAGCAAAAGTCATTGTAACTTCCTGTTATTAATTGGATTTATCCTATAGATTATAGCATTTCATACGTTCCAAAGAAAGCTGACGATAACACTCACTTGTGATATTACATGTTATAAATGATCACCCGGTGCAATAATTTACCGATCCAATGCCAATGTCACATCAGTGGCCAGCAGCAGGGATCCTGTTCGAACCTGAAGCCATGTTGACAGGTATGTACTCACCTTGCAGTTCCTGAAAGTGTTTGCGGTCTATGTTATAGCATGAAATACACAATCCAAAGTACAAGGGATGGACAGAGAGCAAAGACTGAGGAATGTCCAAAGAATTTTTTTTTCCTCTGGAAAAGTTTCCTTAGGGAACCTTGTGATTTAAGGTTAGACTGGAAAGGGTGTGTGCTGGCTGTGGCTGCCAGGGTGGAGAATAAGAGTCAGGAAGCTTCCTGTTTGCAGAACAGTGTATAAGAGTGAGCCCACAGCTTGTGTAAAGGGGAGGTGTTTATGGGTCATAGGTATCACTGAGCCCTGCAGTCAGGCAAGCGCTGGGTAATTAGTTAACTTCATAACAAAAGGCTGAGTCAAATCTTGTTCTGTACCACACACAATAAATATACTGTTCCGGTTTGTAGCAATCACTAAGTAACTCACAGGGAGAGTAATGAGCATAAACCGGACGACTCCCTTACCTCATTTTCCTGCACATGGGTGCCATCTATTCGTGTCATAATGGCAAAAATGCTTAGATCCAGGGGCAAACATTTCATTGGTGCAACCTGTGCGGCCACACAGAGGCCCACAAGGTAACGAGGCCCATTTCTACCTCGAACGTAAGTGCAATTTTGCATTTTTAGGAGCTCTAAGGGTATGTGTCCACGTTCAGGATTGCATCAGGATTTGGTCAGGATTTTTCATCAGTATTTGTAAGCCAAAACCAGGAGTGGGTGATAAATGCAGAAGTGGTGCATATGTTTCTGTTATACTTTTCCTCTAATTGTTCCACTCCTGGTTTTGGCTTACAAATACTGATGTAAAATCCTGACCAAATCCTGATGCAATCCTGAACGTGGACACATACCCTAAGGCTGCAAAGGGCCCATATATTGTTCTTCCACATGGGCCCTTTTACTGTCTGTGTCTGCCAGTATTTAGATCCAACATTGTTAGAGATAATATGGTTACAAGCATGACTAAATAATAGAATTTCTTAATTTCTTCAAAGACCTTTTCAGAATTAGCATTTTCTAGGACCCTATTTCTGTGAGGATCAGGGGGCTGTGTAATGCTTCTCATAAACATTACATAAGTGAGCCAAACCCGTTGATTTCAGTTGCATTGACTGTCCATCTATTGCATATGGGGGCTTCCTGAGGATATGTGCCCATGTTGCGTTTTTTAAGCATTTTTTCTGCCTTTTCCGCTGCGGAAACGCTTAAAAAATGCTTACAAAATGCATCTCATTATTTTTAATGGCATTCCGCAATTGTTGTGCCCATGCTGCATTTTTTTCCACAGTGGAAACGCATAGCAGAAAAAAATGCAGCATGTTAATTAATTTTGCGGAATCGCTGCGATTTCGCTGCTATAGAATTGTATTGGGACGGATGAAAAAAAACCGCATGAAAAACGCCACGAATGCGCTAGAAAACCGCAAGAAAAACGTGAGGGGATTTCCTGGCAAGGAAATCCGGTTTTGATGAGGAAAATTCTGCTTAGATTCTGTTACCTGGGCACATAGCCTGACTGCCCCCCGACATTATTTTGAGGGTCATAAATATAGGGCAGCTGGAATTCAATCGTCCGATCCTTTTGTTAGACACATGTCATACAGAACACAGGAACGCTTGGCTGAGTTGTCCTGTGGGTGGGGAGAGCGATAACAGTTGGCCAAACAGTTGTTTGACATCCATTTAATGTATATGATTAATTTAAGGTTGCCTTGAATTTTTAAAGGTAGTCTGTCAGCCCAAACTGACAGTCTAAACCAGAGCTGCAAAACGGTGGTCCACATGTCTGACTTTGCTCTCAATCACCAACTGTTACTGCTATTATCTGCATCTGCCGACCGCAGTGAATACAGTGGTAATTCTTCCACCAATTGGTGTGTGCAACTGAACCAGCAGTTGCGATGACGTCACTTCATTGCGTCTGTTGTACAGAGAGTCAGTGCACTGGAGACAGGAGCAGAGCTCTGGGGGAACTGGAGCGATGTGAGTATGTGCTGTTTTTTTCATGTTTATGGGATGTTTGCATATATATAGTCGGCTTTGTGGGGATTCATACTGTATATAGGAGGCTTTTTTAGGGTTCACACTGTACATAGGGTCCTATGTGGGGGCTCACACTGTATATAGAGAAGCTATGTGGGGGCTCATAGGGTCTATGTGATGGCTCATATAGGGGCTATGTGAGGGCTCACACTATGTTGGGGGATATGTTGGGTCTCACAATATATGTAGTGTCATGATCCGTTTCAGGGTTTAATCCTGTCTGCCCTTTTTCCGGGCAGATCATGCCAACGGTTAACTTTGCTCTGCCTCATTCTGGGTTCAGGTGTGCTATTTAGCTCTGATGCATCCTGCTAGCGGTGTCAGCTATAGTTCTGCTTTCGGCATGTTAACCTGACTCTGGTAGCTCTTGATATGTCCTGCTGTGATCCCTGACTTGCATTGTGTCTGTTGTCTCTCTCTGTCTGCCCTTTTCTCAGTGTTTCCCTGTTTGTTGGCTTGATTCTCTGGTTTTTGACTTGGCTCGTATTTGGACTTGCTTCTGCCTTCTGTCTTTGTCTTATCCGCTTCTGACTGTTGCTGAACCCCCTGGCTTGTTCTTGACCATGTACACTGCTGCTACTATTGGTACTTTTGCTTCTAACGTTTTTTTTACTTAGCTTGCCACTCTCTTGCTACTTGGTGGCGTCTGTGCTGCTGCTCTGTGTGTGCAGTCTCACTTCCCTCTCAAGCTCTCCCTGGTGAAGGTTGCACTACACTGCATTGCAGCAGCATGACATTACAGCTGACCCATACATTTAAAGGGATTTCTGCATTTTTTTTATCTGCTCTGCTTGCTATGGATCCGCTCCATACCTTAGCGGATCAAATGGACAGTTTGACAGTGTTGATACAAGACCTGTTTGTGGAACAGAGTGCCTTGGCTTAGTCTCATAACCATCTGCAAAGGGAGCTTTCTGACACAGTAAAATCGTTGCAGACTGACTGTAAGCACTCTAACACTGTTGATGTCTCATTGTACTATCCTGAACCTACAGTCAAGCTCCCAGATACCTTCTCCAGGGAGAGAGAGAGATTCCATACTTTTAAGAAGAGTTGCAATCTTTTTTTTTCTCTTAGACCCCAATCTTCTGGAGATGAGAGTCAGCGGGTGGGGATAATTATTTCCTTACTGTGGGAGGGACCTCAGTCGTGGGCTTTCTCTTTAGCTGCTTCTGCCTCTGAATGTGTGTCTGTGGACAAATTCTTTGAGGCTTTGGGACTGATTTATGACGAACCAGACCGGGTCAGGGCAGTAGAGGACATGATCATGGGTCTCTCCCAGAATGAACTCACTGCTGAACAGTATTGTTCTGAGTTTATGCGGTGGTCTGTTGAGGTGTCTTGGGGTGACTCTGCTCTGAGATGCCTGTTTGAGAGAGGACTTTCTGATCATCTCAAGGATGCGCTGGCCCTTCATACACCACCCAGTTCCCTGGAGGAGGCCATGACCCAGGCCATTCGTATGGACCGGAGGTTACGGGAGAGAGGAATTATCCAGTGTGAGATTCCTGTATTACCTGCCAAATCTAAGGTAATGTCATTCAAGGAGAGTATGGAAGTTAGTGCCACCAACTTTAAGGAGAAAGAGAGGAAACGACGACGCGATGGTAAATTATGTTTTTATTGTGGAGATCCGGGACATTGGAAGAATGACTGTCCCTCTTGTCCATCGAGTAACAAGCTGCCGAGTCTGGGTGATGGTCTAGGAGGTCATCCAGACTCTCAGGTACCATTTTCATCATTTCAAAAAGTTTTGTTAGAGGTGGAACTGTATTATGGAGGTGGTTTTGCATCCACTTCAGCGTTTGTGGACTGTGGATCTTCCATGAACTTCATTGATTCTAGTCTGGTGTCCAAGTTACAGTTAGGGACAGTTAGGCTAGAGACTCCCATCCATATCGTTGCCATTGATAAGATACCGTTGGCTCAAAATGTCCTTAAGTTTGTCTCTGAGGAGTTCTTCTTCAAGGTGGGTTCCTTGCACCAGGAACGAATTTCATGTTATGTTATGTATAATCTTCCTGTGGGACTGGTGTTGGGGTTCCCATGGTTGCAAAGGCATAGTCCTGTTATAGACTGGGGATTTCGTGATATTGTTAAATGGGGTCCTAATTGTTCCAATGGTTGTCTTTCTGCTGTTTTTGTGTCAGCCATTAGTCCGGAGGGTAATCTGAAGTACCTAAAGGACTTTGGGGATGTGTTCTCCGAAAAAGAAGCTGAGGTCTTACCACCCCATCGTCCTTATGATTGTACCATTAATCTTATTCCGGGTTCTAAATTGCCCAAAGCCCGTTTGTACAATCTTTCTGGCCTGGAACATACTGCTGTGAAAATTTATATCTCTGCTAGTCTACGCAAAGGTCACATCCGTCCCTCTGTCTCACCTGTGGCTGCGGGATTCTTTTTTGTCAAGAAAAAAGATGGTGGTTTACGCCCGTGCCTCGATTTCCGGTAACTAAATAAAATTACAGTGAGAAATACCTACCCTCTCCCACTCATTCCTGATCTCTATAACCAATTGTCTGGGGCTAAGTGGCTTTTCAAACTTGATCTCAGGGGAGCATATAACCTTACCCACATTCAGGAAGGGGATGAGTGGAAAATGGCATTTCTCACCCCGAGGGTCTTTTTGAAAATTTGGTCATGCCCTTCGGTCTCACGAACGCGCCCGCGGTGTTTCAGAACTTCATGAATGATGTTTTTTCTGATTTTATCGGGTGTTTTATAGATGTATACCTGGATGATATCCTTGTTTTTTCTCGCTTGACAAGAAATCCCACATTTGTCATTTGCATGCTGTTCTTCACAGGTTACGGGGAAATTCTCTGTTCGCTAAACTCGAGAAATGTTTGTTTTGTGTCCAGGAGCTTTCCTTTCTGGGGATCATCCTTTCTGCCAATGGGTTTCGGATGGAGCCCGGAAAGGTACAGTCCATTGTTGACTGAGTGCAACCCAGAGACCTCTAGCAGTTGCTGCGTTTTCTGGGTTTCGCCAATTATTATCGAAAATTCATCAAGGGGTTTTCTCAGGTGGTCAAGCCACTCACCAATCTCACTTGCAAGGGGGCTGATCTCAAAGTTTGGTCACCCTTGGCAGTTGAAGCATTTGTTACTTTAATAAGTGTTTTATGTCAGCTCCTGTATTGGTTCAGCCCGATCCATCTGAACCGTTCATTGTAGAGGTGGACGCATCAGAGGGGGGAGTAGGGGCCCGTTACTTTGACCAATTTAAGACCATGTGCCTTTTTCTCCCAGGAGTTTTCTTCTGCAGAGAGGAACTATGACATTGGTAACCGGGAGTTATTGGCCATAAAATTGGCTTTTGAAGAATGGAAGCATTTTTTGGAGGGGGCAGTTCATCGGATCATGGTGATTACTGACCACAATAACTTATCTTATATGAACTGTTCCTCCACATTCAATCCTTTTTCTCCAAACACACATGGCCCCATCATGTCCTATCCTGCTCCCACCTTCCAACGCTCTGACTGCTACTCCTCATCTCTGGTGATGTATCCCCAAATCCTGGTCCTCCTCAACACATCCCCACACTCATTTCTAACCCCCTGCCACGATCCTCTACATGTTCCCCCAACCATGATAACCTCATACCCATTCATCCAGCCCCCACTCCCCCGTCCCCCCTACCTGGAGCGCTATGGAACGCACGCTATGTCTGCAACAAACTGCCATTATTCCATGACCTCTTCATCACCAACAAACTCTCCTTCCTTGACATCACTGAAACCTGGCTCACCCCCTCTGACTCAGCCTCTGCAGCTGCACTTTCCTATGGCGATTCCACCTCTCTCACACCCCTCACCCAAGCAACAAATGTGGTGGAGGGGTTTCTTGCTCCTGTCTGACACCTGCTCCTTTACTCCAATCCCGCTATCACCCTCCGCTACTCTTCCCTCGATTGAGGTGCACTCCGTCCGCATCTATTCCCCCTCCAACCTCCAGCTGGCTGTTATCTACCGCCCCCCAGAACTAGCCATCACCACCTTTCTAGACCACTTCACCACCTGGCTACTTGATTTCCTCTCTGCTGACATCCCCACTATCATCATGGGTGACTTCAATATTCCCATTGACACTTCCACCTCAGCTGCCTCAACTTTTATCGCTCACTGCCTTCTTCGGCCTCAGTCAATGGTCCTCTGATGCCACTTGCAAAGATGGCCACAAGTTGGACCTCATTTTCACCCTCCTCTGCTCCCTTACTAATCTCACTAACTCACCCCTCCCCGTCTGACCACAACCTACTGACATTCTCTTCCCTCTCCTCTCCTAGTGTGCAACCCCCGCTCCACAAACTCACTCACCCTCGCAGAAATCTCAAACACCTCAACTTACAATCACTCTCTGAGTCCCTTCTCCCTCTTACAGACATAGCCTCCCTTCATGACACAGATGCTGCTGTCACATTTTATAACACAACAATAACAGCAACACTTGATTCGGCCTCCCCGCTCATGCATAGCAAAACTCGTACACTCAACAGGCAGCCCTGGCTGACCAGCCTGACCAAAGAACTGAGAAGGGCCTCCAGAATCGCTGAGCGGAGATGGAAGCGATCCCGCTCTGCCGACCACTTCAGTGCATACAAGCAGTCCCTTGCCATCTTCAAGTCCACGTTCAATGCCGCAAAACAAACTTACTTCTCATCTTTCATATCCTCCCTGTCTCACAACCCTAAACAGCTTTTCAACACTTTCAATTCTCTACTCCGTCCCCCCATACCCCCTACCTCTCCTCTCATTTCTGCTGAAGACTTTGCCTCCTTCTTTACACAGAAGATCGATACGATCAGAGAAAGCTTTGGCCCACAGCGCCCAAAGCCCCTCTTAGCTGCTCAACCCTGTTCCTCCAAAACCAGCTTCTCCATCATGGCAGAAGATCAACTCTCCACCCTCCTGTCAAGATCACACCTCACCACCTGCACGCTTGACCCGCTCCCGTCCCACCTCATCCATAACTTTGCCACGGTCTTCATCCCAACCCTAACACACCTCTTCAACCTCTCACTCACAACAGGTGTCTTCCAGTCAGCCTTCAAACATGCCAAGATCACACCCACCATCAAAAAGCCCTCCCTCGACCCATCCTCTGTGTCTAGCTATCCCGCAATATCTGTTCTCGCTTATGCCTCAAAATTACTGGAACAACACGTCCATCTTGAACTGTCCTCCCACCTCTCCTCCTGCTCCCTCTTTGACCAGTTACAATCTGGCTTCCGACCCCATCACTCAACTGAAACTGCCCTAACTAAAGTCACCAACGACCTACTAACTGCCAAGAGCAAGCGACACTACTCTGTCCTCCTTCTCCTGGACCTGTCTTCTGCCTTTGACACTGTGGACCACTCCCTTCTGCTACAGATCCTCTCATCTCTTGGCATCACAGACTTGGCCCTATCCTGGATCTTGTCATATCTGACAGACCGAACATTCAGTGTCTCCCTCCCCCAAGCCACCTCCTCACTTCGCCCCCTGCCTGTCGGTGTTCCTCAAGGCTCTGTTCTAGGACCCCTACTCTTCTCCATCTACACCTTCGGCCTGGGACAGCTCATAGAATCCCACTGGATGCAGTATCATCTCTACGCCGATGACACGCAGATCTACCTATCCGGACCTGACCTCACCTCCTTACTCGCCAAAATCCCACAATGTCTGTCTGCTATCTCAGCCTTCTTTTCTGCTCGCTTTCGAAATCTGAACATGGACAAAACAGAATTAATCGTCTTTCCCCCATCTCACTACTACTCCTTCCTTGACCGCAACACCACAAAAACACTAGTGCATGCCCTTATCATCTCCCACCTTGACTACTGCAACCTACTCTTTGCCCACCCCTCTAGCACTCTGGCACCACTCCAATCCATCCTACACTCTGCTGCCCGACTAATCTACCTATCTCCCCGCTATTCCCCAGCCTCTCTCCTATGCTAAGCCCTTCACTGGCTTCCTATCGCCCAGAGACTCCAGTTCAAAACCCTTACAATGACATACAAAGCCATCCACAACCTGTCTCCTCCATACATCTGTGACCTCGTCTCCCGGTACTTACCTGCACGCAACCTCCGATCCTCTCAAGATCTCCTTCTCTACTCCCCTCATCTCTTCTTCCCACAACCGCATCCAAGACTTCTCCCGTGCTTCCCCCATACTCTGGAACTCTCTACCCCATCATATCAGACTCTCACCTACCATTGAAACCTTCAAAAAGAACCTGAAGACTCACCTCTTCCGACAAGCCTACAGCCTGCAGTGATCCTCAACCTACTGAACCGCCACACAACCAGCTCTACCCTCTCCTAGTGTATCCTCACCCATCCCATGCAGACTGTGAGCCCTCGCGGGCAGGGTCCTCCCTCCTTATGTACCTGTGTACCTTGTTTTTGCTCATGTTTATTGTACTTGTCTATGTATATGCCCCCTTTATCACATGTAAAGGGCCATGGAATAAATGGCGCTATAAAAATGTATAATAATAAAATAATAATAACATTGAATCTGCCAAACGGTTAACTCCTAGGCAGGCTAGGTGGTTGCTTTTTTTTTTTCTCGTTTTCATTTTTCAATCACTTTTCGGCCTGGTTCCAAGAATGTCAAGGCGGATGCCTTATCTCACAGTTTTGATCCGATATCACCCCCCGAACCTCCTTTCTCCATTCTTCAGCACGGGGTGGTTGTTGCGGGGGTATCCCCTGAATTGGAGCAGGAGATTTGGAAGGCTCAGTCTCTTACTCCTCCCTCTTTGCCTGACAATAAGCTCTTTGTCTCGGTTCAGTACCGGTTGAGGGTTCTCTGGGAGATCCACGATTCTGCTCTCAGTGGACACCCGGGGATCTCAGCCACCCGGAAAGCCTTTGCTAGGCTGTTTTGGTTGCCTTCCATGACCTTTGATATCACTGTGTTTGTGTCTGCTTGTGATACCTATGCCCATGCTAAGAGGTCCCATAACCGGCCGGCCGGGGAATTGGTGCCATTGCCAATTCCAGATAGACCTTGGATCCATTTGTCCATGGATTTTATCACTGATCTCCCTCCTTTTATTGGCAAAACTGTTATCTGGGTAGTGGTTGACAGATTCTGTAAACAAGCGCATTTTGTACCTCTGGCAGGATTGCCTAATGCTGAAACACTATATAAGCTCTTTGTTGAGCATGTTGTACGGCTGCATGTCGTGCCTTTGAATGTGGTTTCTGATAGAGGGGTACAATTTGTGTCCAAATTTTGGAGGGCATTTTGTAAAAGATTGGGTATTTGCTTGACCTTTTCCTCTGCTTACCATCCTGAGACCAACAGTCAGACGGAGAGGATCAATCAGTCACTTGAACAGATTTTGAGGTGTCTCGCTATGTCTCAGCAGGATGATTGGTGTTCTTTGTTGCCCGTGGCTGAGTTTGCATTTAACAATCGGATTAACCAGTCCACGGGCACTGTTATGATCCTAGTGTTAGAGGATCTCAGAAGTTCCAGCTAAGTCCGCAAACACAAAAACCAGCTCATAGGGAGGTGGTAACTTGGCTGACCGTATATCTAATCCTAGCACAACAACTAGAAGTAGCCGGGGAACGTACCTACGTTGATTCTAGACGTCTCGCACCAGCCGGAGAACTAACTAACCCTTTCAGAGAAAATAAGACCTCACTTGCCTCAAGAGAAAGGACCCCAAAGTTATAATACAAGCCCCCAACAAATAATAACGGTGAGGTAAGAAGAAAAGACAAACGTAAGAATGAACTAGATTTAGCAAAGAGAGGCCCACTAATTAATAGCAGAAAATAGGAAGGAGACTTATACGGTCAGCAAAAACCCTACAAAAATATCCACGCTGAATATCCAAGAACCCCCGCACCGACTAACGGTGTGGGGGGAGAATCTCAGCCCCCTAGAGCTTCCAGCAAAAATCAGGAATCACATTATGAACAAGCTGGAACAAAATAGAAGCAAAGCGAATAAACAAAAATAAGAAAGCAGGACTTAGCTTATCATGCAAAGAACAGGAGACCAGGAGTCAGGAGCAAACAGACATAGACTGACTACATCGATTCCAGGCACTAGACTGAGTTTCCAGGAAGTCTAAATAGGAACACCCAAGGCCTAACGAACCAGGTGGGTACCAACCTGGAGAAAGATGATCCAAGTGAAATACCGCTAGTGACCACAAGAGCGAGCCAAGAAATATAGTTCACAACAGTACCCCCCCTTTAAGGAGGAGTCACCGAACCCTCACCAAGACCACCAGGGCGATCAGGATGAGCAGCGTGAAAGGCACGCACCAAATCGGCCGCATGAACATCAGAGGCGACCACCCAGGAATTATCCTCCTGACCATAGCCCTTCCATTTGACCAGATACTGAAGCCTCCGTCTAGAGAGACGAGAATCCAAGATCTTCTCCACCACGTACTCCAAATCGCCCTCAACCAAGACCGGAGCCGGAGGGTCAACAGCAGGAACCACAGGCACAACTTACCGCCGTAACAAAGACCTATGGAACACATTGTGAATGGCAAATGACACCGGAAGATCCAAACGAAAAGACACCGGATTAAGGACTTCCAAAATTTTATAAGGACCAATAAAGCGAGGCTTAAACTTAGGAGAGGAAACCTTCAGAGGGACATACCGAGAAGATAACCAAACCAAATCCCCAACTCGAAGTCGGGGACCCACACCGCGGCGGCGGTTGGCAAAACGCTGAGCCTTCTCCTGTGACAACTTCAAGTTGTCCACCACATGATTCCAAATCCGCTGCAACCTATTCACCACGGAATCCACCCCAGGACAGTCAGAAGGTTCAACATGACCCGAGGAAAAACGAGGATGAAAACCAGAGTTGCAGAAAAATGGCGAAACCAAAGTAGCGGAACTAGCCCGATTATTGAGGGCAAACTCAGCCAATGGCAAGAAGGTCACCCAATCATCCTGATCCGCAGAAACAAAACATCTCAAATAAGCCTCCAGCGTCTGATTGGTTCGCTCTGTTTGGCCATTAGTCTGAGGATGAAAGGCAGATAAAAACGACAAATCAATGCCCATCTTAGCACAAAAAGATCGCCAGAATCTGGACACAAACTGGGATCCTCTGTCAGACACGATATTCTCAGGAATGCCATGCAAGCGAACCACATTCTGAAAGAACAAAGGAACCAGATCAGAAGAGGAAGGCAACTTAGGCAAGGGCACCAAATGGACCATCTTGGAAAAGCGATCACACACCACCCAGATGACAGACATACCTTGAGACACCGGAAGATCTGAAATGAAATCCATGGAAATGTGTGTCCAGGGCCTCTTCGGGACGGGCAAGGGCAAAAGCAACCCGCTGGCACGAGAACAGCAAGGCTTAGCCCGAGCACAAATCCCACAGGACTGCACAAAAGAACGCACATCCCGCAACAAGGAAGGCCACCAAAAGGACCTAGCCACCAAATCTCTGGTACCAAAAATCCCAGGATGCCCCGCCAACACTGAGGAATGAACCTCGGAGATAACTCTGCTGGTCCATTTATCAGGAACAAACAGTCTATCAAGTGGGCAAGGGTCAGGTCCACCAGCCTGAAATCTCTGCAACACACGACGCAAATCAGGAGAAATGGCCGACAAGATAACTCCCTCTTTAAGAATACCAGCTGGCTCTGAGACTCCCGGAGAGTCAGGCACAAAACTCCTAGAAAGAGCATCAGCCTTCACATTCTTCGAACCAGGCAGGTACGAGACCACAAAGTCAAAACGGGAGAAAAACAACGACCAACGAGCCTGTCTAGGATTCAGGCGCTTAGCAGACTCGAGATACATCAAATTTTTGTGATCCGTCAAGACCACCACACGATGCTTAGCTCCCTCGAGCCAATGACGCCACTCCTCAAATGCCCACTTCATGGCCAACAACTCCCGATTACCAACATCATAGTTCCGCTCCACAGGCGAAAATTTCCTAGAAAAAAAAGCACAAGGTCTCATCACAGAGCAACCAGAGCCTTTCTGCGACAAAACAGCCCCTGCACCGATCTCAGAAGCGTCCACTTCAACCTGAAAGGGAAGTGAGACATCAGGCTGGCACAAAACAGGCGCCGAAGTAAACCAGCGCTTCAGCTCCCGGAAAGCCTCCACGGCTGCCGGAGCCCAATTAGCCACATCAGAACCTTTCTTGGTCATATCCGTCAAAGGTTTAACAACGCTAGAGAAATTAGCAATAAAACGGCGGTAGAAATTAGCAAAACCCAAGAACTTCTGAAGACTCTTAACAGACGTGGGTTGAGTCCAATCATGAATAGCTCGGACCTTGACTGGGTCCATCTCTACTGTAGAAGGGGAGAAAATGAAACCCAGAAAGGAAACCTTCTGCACTCCAAAGAGACACTTTGAGCCCTTCACAAACAAAGCATTATCACGCAAAACCTGAAACACCATCCTGACCTGCTTTACATGAGAATCCCAATCATCAGAAAAAAACAGAATATCATCTAGATAAACAATCATAAATTTATCTAGATACTTCCGAAAGATGTCATGCATAAAAGACTGAAACACTGAAGGAGCATTAGAAAGCTCAAAAGGCATCACCAAGTACTCAAAATGACCTTCGGGCGTATTAAACGCAGTTTTCCATTCATCTCCCTGCTTAATGCGCACAAGGTTGTACGCACCACGAAGATCTATCTTGGTGAACCACTTGGCACCCTTAATCCGAGCAAACAAGTCCGACAATAGTGGCAAAGGATACTGAAATTTGACCGTGATTTTATTCAGAAGCCGATAGTCTATACAAGGTCTCAAAGACCCGTCTTTCTTGGCTACAAAAAAGAATCCCGCACCAAGAGGGGAAGAGGATGGACGAATATGTCCCATCTCCAAAGACTCCTTTATATAAGAACGCATTGCGGCATGCTCAGGTACAGATAAATTAAAAAATTGTCCCTTAGGAAATTTACTACCAGGAATCAAATCTATAGCGCAGTCACAGTCCCTATGAGGAGGAAGGGCACTGGACCTGGACTCACTGAATACATCCTGGTAGTCCAACAAATACTCCGGAACTTCAGAAGGAGTAGAAGCAATAGACACCGACGGGGAATCGCAATGAATTCCCTGACAACCCCAACTTGACACAGACATTGCCTTCCAATCCAAAACTGGATTATGGGTCTGTAACCATGGCAGACCTAAAACGACCAAATCATGCATTTTATGCAGAACAAGAAAACGAATCACCTCCCGATGTTCAGGAGTCATACACATGGTCACTTGTGTCCAATACTGCGGTTTATTCTCCGCCAATGGCGTAGCATCAATTCCTCTAAGAGGAATAGGATCTTTCAAAGGCTCCAGGACAAAACCACAGCGCTTGGCAAATGACAAGTCCATAAGACTCAGGGCAGCACCTGAATCCACAAATGCCATAACAGGGTAGGAAGACAATGAGCAAATTAGAGTTACAGACAAAATAAACTTAGGATGCAAATTACCAATGGCGACAGGACTAACCATCTTTGTTAGGCGTTTAGAGCATGCTGAGATAACATGTCAATCACCACAGTAAAAACACAACCCATTCTGACATCTATGATTTTGTTGTTCAGTTCTAGTCTGAATTCTATCACATAGCATTGAGTCAGGTGTCCGTTCAGACAACACTGCCAGAGGATTAGCAGATTTACGCTCCCGCAAACGCCGATCTATCTGAATGGCCAGAGTCATAGAATCACTCAGACTTGTAGGAATGGGAAAACCCACCATCACATTCTTAATGGCTTCAGAAAGGCCATTTCTGAAATTTGCGGCCAGAGCACACTCATTCCATTGAGTAAGCACGGACCATTTCCGAAATTTTTGGCAATACACTTCAGCCTCATCTTGGCCCTGAGAGATAGCCAGCAACGCTTTTTCTGCCTGAAATTCAAGATTGGGCTCCTCATAAAGCAATCCGAGCGCCAGAAAAAACGCATCAATATTTGCCAATGCCGGATCTCCTGGCGCCAATGAAAAAGCCCAATCCTGAGGGTCGCCACGCAAAAAAGAGATAACAATTTTAACTTGCTGAGCTGAGTCTCCAGACGAACGCGGTCTCAAAGATAGAAACAATTTACAATTATTCCTAAAATTCCCAAATTTAAATCGATCACCAGAGAAAAGCTCAGGAATAGGTATCTTAGGCTCTGACATAGGACTACTAATAACAAAATCCTGAATGCCCTGCACTCGTGCAGCAAGCTGATCCACACTAGTAATCAGTCTGAACATTCATGTCTGCAGCAGAGCTTCAAGCCACTCAGAGGAAAAAGGGGAAGAAGAAAAAAAAAAAAAAACAACTCAGAACTTCTTTTCTTTTAATCCCGCTTCTGCAATGCAATAAATATTCACTTTTGGCCTGGAATACTGTTATGATCCTAGTGGTAGAGGATCTCAGAAGTTCCAGCTAAGTCCGCAAACACAAAAACCAGCTCATAGGGAGGTGGTAACTTGGCTGACCGTATATCTAATCCTAGCACAACAACTAGAAGTAGCCGGGGAACGTACCTACGTTGATTCTAGACGTCTCGCACCAGCCGGAGAACTAACTAACCCTTTCAGAGAAAATAAGACCTCACTTGCCTCAAGAGAAAGGACCCCAAAGTTATAATACAAGCCCCCAACAAATAATAACGGTGAGGTAAGAAGAAAAGACAAACGTAAGAATGAACTAGATTTAGCAAAGAGAGGCCCACTAATTAATAGCAGAAAATAGGAAGGAGACTTATACGGTCAGCAAAAACCCTACAAAAATATCCACGCTGAATATTCAAGAACCCCCGCACCGACTAACGGTGTGGGGGGAGAATCTCAGCCCCCTAGAGCTTCCAGCAAAAATCAGGAATCACATTATGAACAAGCTGGAACAAAATAGAAGCAAAGCGAATAAACAAAAATAAGAAAGCAGGACTTAGCTTATCATGCAAAGAACAGGAGACCAGGAGTCAGGAGCAAACAGACATAGACTGACTACATCGATTCCAGGCACTAGACTGAGTTTCCAGGAAGTCTAAATAGGAACACCCAAGGCCTAACGAACCAGGTGGGTACCAATCTGGAGAAAGATGATCCAAGTGAAATACCGCTAGTGACCACAAGAGGGAGCCAAGAAATATAGTTCACAACAGGGCACCTCTCCATTCTTCTGTAACTATGGTTTTCAACCCCATTTTGGTGAATTTTCTAGGCTGGATTCAGGATGTCCAGGGGCTGATACGGCAGTGCAATGATTTGGGGAGGTGTGGAGGGAGGTTCAGAAAAACATTGGGGAGGCTCAGGGCAAACAAAGGACCTATATTCCTGGTAGGAGATAAAGTGTGGTTGTCTACCAAGAACATTTGTCTTAAGGTTCCTTCTGTTAAGCTACTGTAGTCCCAGGTTTATTGGTTCTTATGAGATCACTGAAGTGGTCAATCCAGTTGCCTTTTGCTTGCGGCTTCCTCCGTCGGTTCGGATCCGCAATGTGTTCTATAAGTCCTTTCTTAAGTCATTTGTACCATCCTTTGCTGGGCCTCCATCCCCTCCATCTCCTGTCTCTGTGGATGGTCAGATTGAGTATCAAGTGGAACGGATTGTGGATTTTCGCATGGTCCATAGTTCATTTCAGTATTTGGTCCATTGGAGGGGTTATGGTCCTGAGGATCGATCTTGGGTCCTGGCGCAATCTGTCCATGCTGATCGATTGGTTCGGGCATTTTACGCACGTTATCCTGGGAAACCTGGGGGTCCGGTGGCCCTCCTTGAGAGGAGGGTACTGTCATGATCTGTTACAGGGTTTAATCCTGTCTGCCCTTTTTCCGGGCAGATCATGCCAACGGTTAACTTTGCTCTGCCTCATTCTGGGTTCAGGTGTGCTATTTAGCTCCGATGCATCCTGCTAGTGGTGTCAGCTATAGTTCTGCCTTCAGCATGTAAACCTAACTCTGGTAGCTCTTGATATGTCCTGCTGTGATCCCTGACTTGCCCTGTGTCTTTTGTCTCCCTCTGTCTGCCCTTTTCCCTGTGTCTCCCTGTTTGTTGGCTTGATTTTCTGGTTTTTGCCTTGACTCGTATTCGGACTCGCTTCTGCCTTCTGTCTTTGTCTTATCCACTTCTGACCGCTGCTGAACCCCCTGACTTGTTTTTGACCACGTGTACTGCTGCTACTATTGGTACTTCTGCGTCTAATGTTTTTTTGACTCGGCTTGTCTGACCACTCTCTCACACTTGGTGGCATCTGTGCTGCTGCTCTGTGTGTTCAGCCTCACTTCCCTCTCAGGCTCCCCCTGGTAGAAGTTGCGCATGACATGTAGGAGGCTATGTGAGAGCTCACTCTGTATATAGGGGGATATGTGGAGGCTCATACTGTATATAGACAAGTTGTGGGGGCTCATACTGTATACAGTAGGGCTCACACTGTATATAGAGAGGCTTTATGAAGGCTTGTACTGTTTATAGGGGCTATGTGAGGGCTCACAGTATATACAGTCCTGCTTATCGTTATTGGCACCCATGAAGTATAAGTACATAATATGGAATATCTCCTGAAAAAAATGAATCAAGTGAAATATTTTTTCAATACAAATACAAATTTCAATTTAAATACAAAAGAGCAAATGACAAACAATAATTTTAAACAAAAACAATGGGAGGGAAAAACAGAAAAACCTAAAGCTTGCTGTGACACTGGTATTGGCAATCTTTACATTAAATTAATATGGAAAAACATTTTGTCTCGCCTGTGGTAAATCACAAATGAGAATCACCTTTGATTAATTGTCGATGCCCATGTGACATGAATTAGCCAAAGAATGATGACTTCAGTGTTTTAAAAAGCCGCATGGTAAGCCCTGTTCCTTTGCCACAATGGTGAAGACAAAGGAGCTGTCTGAGGACATCAGAACTGCTATTATTAGCAAACACAAGACTTCCAAAGAGTATAAGGCCATCTCCAAAGACCCTGGTATCCCAGTTTCAACATGCACAATTTTATTAAGAAGTATGGAACCATCAAGAACCTCCCTGGTTGTGGTGGAAAGATGAAAATTGACAAGAGATGTCGTCGAAGGTTGGTGCAAATTGTGGAAAAAACACCATGTCAAACATCCACAGACCTGAAGACCAACCTGGAACAGTCTGGGGTCATGGTTTGAACAAATACCATATGTCGCACTTAATATATGAAAAAAGGGGAATAGGGAACGGGAGAAGTCAGCTTGTAAGGGGTGTACCAGGACCACTCCCTTCTTTAGTGTTAATATCTCCTTTGCCTATATTTGTATAAATGTTCATACTTGTCTTGCTATATATAATAGTTTTTACATAGGGAAAGTGCAGTACCCCTGTAGTCCTCAAGATTGAGTGCTGACAGACTCTAGTTAGTTCATACACTGTACATAGTTTACTATAGGAGGGGCCACCGTGGGATAAGGCAGGGAGCTTCCTGTTTTTAGCTCAGAGTAGCCTGGGAGCTGAACAGCATAGGAGGGCCTGAGTTGTTGTGGATTCTGTTTGTGGGCTCCCTCTGGTGGTTACTGCTGGTACTGGGTGACTTTGGTGGGTTGCGGCCTTTGGTTTCCACCTGTCCATCAGAGGCTGGGTGTTTCCTATTTTACCTGGCCTTTCTGTCATTCCCTTGCCGGCTATCAATGTATTCAGATGTGCTCTGTTTGGTTCCTGCCTACCTGCTCCCAGATCTTTCAGGATAAGCTAAGTGCTGATTTTCAGTTGTTTGGTTTTTTGTCCAGCTTGCTTATTATGTCTCTATGCTAGCTGGTAGCTCTAGTGGACTGAGGTTCTCCCCATGTGCCATGAGTTGGCACATGGGTTCTTGTAATCTCAGGATGGTTTTTTGATTAGGGTTTTTTGCTGACCGCTCAGACCCCTTTTGTATCGTTCTGCTTTCTAGTTTACAGCGGGCCTCAATTTGCTGAACCTATATATATCATCTCTATGTGTGTGCCTTCCTCTCATTTCACCGTCAATACATGTGGGGGGCAACTATACCTTTTGGGGTTCATTCCTCTGGAGGCAAGTGAGGTCTTTATTTTCTCTGCAGTACTAGTTAGCTCTTAGGCTGGTGCGTGGCGTCTAGAACCAACGTAGGCACGCTCCCTGGCTATCTCTAGTTGCGTTTGTCAGGCGTAGGGCAGCGGTCAGCCCAGGTTCCATCACCCTAGAGCTCGTCCGATATTTTTTGTTACTTTGCTTGTCCCTTGCTATCCCTAGCCATTGGGATTCATGACAGTATAGCCGGCCCACAAAGTGTTAATTGTTTGGGCTGAAGCAGGAGAAAAAGAAGTGTTTAAGGGAAATTTATTTATTTATTTTTTTTTTTCCTTCAGAGTTTTGCTGCCTAGCCCTTAATTGCTGTCTAGCTGCTTCTTACCTCCTCTTAACCCTTGAATGGCTCTGATATTAGCTGTTTAACATGGATGTCCAGAGTTTGGCTTCCAGCCTGAGTAATCTCGCGGCAAAAGTTCAAAACATACAGGATTTTGTTGTTCACACTCCCATGTCTGAACCTAGAATTCCTATTCCAGAGTTCTTTTCTGGAGACAGATCTACCTTCCTGAATTTCAGGAACAATTGTAAATTGTTTCTTTCTTTAAAATCTCGCTCCTCTGGAGACCCTGCTCAACAGGTCAAGATTGTAATATCTTTCCTGCGAGGCGAACCTCAGAATTGGGCATTTGCATTGGCACCAGGGGATCCTGCATTGCTCAGTGTGGATGCGTTTTTTCTGGCATTGGGATTGCTCTATGAGGAACCCAACCTGGAGATTCAGGCTGAACAGGCTTTATTAGCCCTCTCTCAGGGGTATGATGAAGCGGAAATATATTGTCAAAAATTTCGGAAATGGTCGGTGCTTACTCAGTGGAATGAGTGCGCCCTGGCTGCAAACTTCAGAAATGGTCTTTCTGAGGCCATTAAGGATATTATGGTGGGGTTCCCTACGCCTACAGGTCTGAATGAGTCGATGGCTATGGCCATTCAGATTGATCGGCGTTTACAGGAGCGCAAACCCGTGCACCAGTTGGCGGTGTCTTTTGAACAGGCACCTGAGACTATGCAATGTGATAGAATTCAGTCCAGAAGTGAACGGCAAAATTATAGGCGGAAAAATGGATTGTGTTTTTATTGTGGTGATTCAGCTCATGTTATATCAGCATGCTCTAAACGCACAAAAAGGGTTGATAAATCTTTTGCCATTGGTACTCTGCAGCCTAAGTTCATTTTGTCTGTGACTCTGATTTTTTCACTGTCTTCCATTTCCGTTGATGCCTATGTGGATTCGGGCGCTGCCCTGAGTCTTATGGATTGGTCATTTGCTAAACGCTGCGGTTTTAGTCTGGAACCTCTGGAAGTTCCTATTCCTCTGAAGGGAATTGACTCTACACCATTGGCTATGAATAAACCGCAGTATTGGACACAAGTGACCATGCGCATGACTCCCGTTCATCAGGAGGTGATTCGCTTCCTTGTACTGTATAATTTACATGATGTACTAGTGCTTGGTCTGCCATGGTTACAAACTCATAATCCTGTCCTGGACTGGAAAACAATGTCTGTGTTAAGCTGGGGATGTCAGGGGGTTCATGATTATGCACCTCCGATTTCAATCGCTTCATCTACTCCTTCTGAGATCCCTGCGTTTTTGTCTGACTATAGGGATGTTTTTGAGGAGCCTAAGCTCAATTCACTCCCTCCTCATAGAGAGTGTGACTGTGCTATAGAATTGATTCCTGGCAGTAAGTTCCCTAAGGGTCGTTTATTTAATCTGTCACTGCCAGAGCATACTGCTATGCGGAATTATATTAAGGAGTCCTTGGAAAAGGGACATATTCGTCCATCTTCGTCCCCTCTGGGAGCAGGTTTTTTTTTCGTGGCAAAAAAAGATGGTTCCCTGAGGCCTTGTATAGATTATCGCCTTCTGAATAAGATTACAGTCAAGTATCAGTATCCATTGCCATTATTGACTGATTTGTTTGCTCGCATTAAGGGGGCTAGGTGGTTCACTAAGATAGATCTTCGCGGTGCGTATAATCTGGTGCGGATAAAACAGGGTGATGAGTGGAAAACTGCATTTAATACGCCCGAGGGCCATTTTGAGTATTTGGTAATGCCTTTTGGACTCTCCAATGCTCCGTCAGTCTTTCAGTCCTTTATGCACAATATTTTCCGTGAATATCTGGATAAGTTTATGATTGTGTATTTGGATGATATTTTGGTGTTTTCTGATGACTGGGAGTCTCATGTTCTACAGGTCAGGAAGGTGTTTCAGGTTCTGCGGGCCAATTCTCTGTTTGTGAAGAGCTCAAAGTGTCTCTTCGGAGTCCAGAAGATTTCTTTTTTGGGGTACATTTTTTCTCCTTCTACTATTGAGATGGATCCCGTCAAGGTTCAGGCGATTTGTGACTGGACACAACCTACATCTGTTAAGAGCCTTCAGAAGTTCTTGGGGTTTGCTAATTTTTATCGTCGGTTCATTGCTAATTTTTCCAGTATTGTTAAACCTTTGACTGATTTGACTAAAAAGGGTGCTGATGTTGCTGATTGGTCTCCTGCGGCCGTGGAGGCCTTTCAGGAACTTAAGCGCCGGTTTTCTTCTGCTCCTGTGTTGTGTCAACCAGATGTTTCACTTCCTTTTCAGGTTGAGGTTGATGCTTCCGAGATTGGAGCGGGGGCGGTTTTGTCACAGAGAAGTTCTAATGGCTCGGTGATGAAGCCATGTGCATTCTTCTCTAGAAAATTCTCGCCCGCCGAGCGCAATTATGATGTGGGTAATCGGGAGCTTTTGGCCATGAAGTGGGCATTTGAGGAGTGGCGTCATTGGCTTGAGGGTGCTAAACATCGTGTGGTGGTCTTGACTGATCACAAGAATCTCATTTACCTTGAGTCTGCCAGGCGTTTGAATCCTAGACAGGCTCGTTGGTCGTTGTTTTTTTCTCGTTTCAATTTCGTGGTTTCATACCTGCCAGGTTCAAAGAATGTGAAGGCAGATGCTCTTTCCAGGAGTTTTGTGCCTGACTCTCCTGGAGACTCTGGGCCTACTGGTATCCTTAGGGATGGGGTAATATTGTCCGCCGTATCCCCAGACTTGCGACGTGCATTGCAGGAGTTTCAGGTGGATAAACCGGATCGTTGTCCACCAGAAAGACTGTTTGTTCCGGATGATTGGACCAGTAGAGTCATCTCCGAGGTCCATTCTTCTGTGTTGGCTGGTCATCCTGGAATATTTGGTACTAGAGACTTGGTGGCCAGGTCTTTTTGGTGGCCTTCCTTGTCTAGGGATGTGCGTACCTTTGTGCAGTCTTGTGAAGTGTGTGCTCGAGCTAAGCCTTGCTGTTCTCGGGCCAGTGGGTTGTTGTTATCCTTGCCCATCCCGAAGAGGCCTTGGACGCACATTTCCATGGATTTTATTTCTGATCTCCCGGTTTCACAGAAAATGTCCGTTATCTGGGTTGTGTGTGACCGCTTTTCTAAGATGGTTCATTTGGTGCCCTTGCCTAAGTTGCCTTCCTCCTCTGAGTTGGTCCCTTTATTTTTTCAGAACGTGGTTCGTTTGCATGGGATTCCGGAGAATATCGTTTCTGACAGGGGATCCCAGTTTGTGTCTAGATTTTGGCGGACGTTTTGTGCCAAGATGGGCATTGATTTGTCTTTCTCGTCTGCATTCCATCCTCAGACGAATGGCCAGACGGAGCGAACTAATCAGACCTTGGAAACTTATTTGAGGTGTTTTGTTTCTGCTGATCAAGATGACTGGGTTGCTTTTTTGCCACTGGCCGAATTTGCTCTTAATAATCGGGCTAGTTCTGCCACGTTGGTCTCTCCTTTTTTTTGTAATTCGGGGTTTCATCCTCGTTTTTCCTCTGGTCAGGTGGAGTCTTCGGATTGTCCTGGAGTGGACGTGGTGGTGGACAGGCTGCATCAGATTTGGAACCAGGTGGTGGACAATTTGAAGTTATCTCAGGAGAAGACTCAGCAGTTTGCTAATCGCCGTCGCCGCGTGGGTCCCCGACTTCTTGTTGGGGATTTGGTGTGGTTGTCTTCTCGTTTTGTCCCTATGAAGGTCTCTTCTCCTAAGTTCAAGCCTCGGTTCATCGGTCCTTATAGGATCTCGGAGATTCTTAACCCTGTATCTTTTCGTTTGGATCTCCCAGCATCGTTTGCTATTCATAATGTGTTCCATCGGTCGTTGTTGCGGAGGTATGAGGTGCCCGTTGTTCCTTCGGTTGAGCCTCCTGCTCCGGTGCTGGTGGAGGGAGAATTGGAGTATGTTGTTGAGAAGATCTTGGATTCTCGTGTTTCCAGACGCAAACTCCAGTATTTGGTTAAGTGGAAGGGTTATGGTCAGGAGGATAATTCCTGGGTGGTCGCCTCCGATGTCCATCGACTGATTTGGTCCGCACCTTCCATAGAGCTCACCCTGATCGCCCTGGGGGTTCTCGTGAGGGTTCGGTGACCCCTCCTCAAGGGGGGGGTACTGTTGTGGATTCTGTTTGTGGGCTCCCTCTGGTGGTTACTGCTGGTACTGGGTGACTTTGGTGGGTTGCGGCCTTTGGTTTCCACCTGTCCATCAGAGGCTGGGTGTTTCCTATTTTACCTGGCCTTTCTGTCATTCCCTTGCCGGCTATCAATGTATTCAGATGTGCTCTGTTTGGTTCCTGCCTACCTGCTCCCAGATCTTTCAGGATAAGCTAAGTGCTGATTTTCAGTTGTTTGGTTTTTTGTCCAGCTTGCTTATTATGTCTCTATGCTAGCTGGTAGCTCTAGTGGACTGAGGTTCTCCCCATGTGCCATGAGTTGGCACATGGGTTCTTGTAATCTCAGGATGGTTTTTTGATTAGGGTTTTCTGCTGACCGCTCAGACCCCTTTTGTATCATTCTGCTTTCTAGTTTACAGCGGGCCTCAATTTGCTGAACCTATATATATCATCTCTATGTGTGTGCCTTCCTCTCATTTCACCGTCAATACATGTGGGGGGCAACTATACCTTTTGGGGTTCATTCCTCTGGAGGCAAGTGAGGTCTTTATTTTCTCTGCAGTACTAGTTAGCTCTTAGGCTGGTGCGTGGCGTCTAGAACCAACGTAGGCACGCTCCCTGGCTATCTCTAGTTGCGTTTGTCAGGCGTAGGGCAGCGGTCAGCCCAGGTTCCATCACCCTAGAGCTCGTCCGATATTTTTTATTACTTTGCTTGTCCCTTGCTATCCCTAGCCATTGGGATTCATGACACTGAGTGCCCTGACAGTCCAGACGGGCTTAATGCCCAGGACAACACAGTGGCCACGTAACATTGCCAAGAAAGAACCCCAGGAATTCACGGCCAGCAGACTAGACCAGCAGCAGGCCAGAGAAAAGCAGAACAGCAGCAGAGACAGCGTTTAGTGAGAACTGGATCTGAAAGGAATAACACGGCAGTACAGACGGGCAGGTCGCTCAGCATGTGAAGTATTGATTCATGACCTGATGCGCTCGTGTCTGTGCGAAACAGATGAGGGAACCCCCAAATGAGGTAGAGCTAAACAGGGAGGACGCTGAGGAACCGTATGATACGGTCTGACCCGGAAACGTGCTATGTGACAAAGGTAAGAGTACAGGGAAAGATAAAGACGTGTGCCGCTTGAAACGTGATGTCAATGCTAAAACAGAACTGACTGTGCTGTGTCCTAAAGTCAGTAAAGTTGTTCAGTTGAAAGTTGCAATGAACTGTGTCTCAATTCATGTGAAACCGATTGCAAAGCATCTCTTGCAACAGAGAAGACATCCTGATGGTTCTGCACCTGGAGTCACAGATATGATGAGCAATGGACACTGTATACAGTGGGGCAAAAAAGTATTTAGTCAGTCAGCAATAGTGCAAGTTCCACCACTTACAAAGATGAGAGGCGTCTGTAATTTACATCATAGGTAGACCTCAACTATGGGAGACAAACTGAGAAAAAAAATCCAGAAAATCACATTGTCTGTTTTTTTATCATTTTATTTGCATATTCTGGTGGAAAATAAGTATTTGGTCAGAAACAAAATTTCATCTCAATACTTTGTAATATATCCTTTGTTGGCAATGACAGAGGTCAAACATTTTCTGTAAGTCTTCACAAGGTTGCCACACACTGTTGTTGGTATGTTGGCCCATTCCTCCATGCAGATCTCCTCTAGAGCAGTGATGTTTTTGGCTTTTCGCTTGGCAACATGGACTTTCAACTCCCTCCAAAGGTTTTCTATAGGGTTGAGATCTGGAGACTGGCTAGGCCACTCCAGGACCTTGAAATGCTTCTTACGAAGCCACTCCTTCGTTGCCCTGGCGGTGTGCTTTGGATCATTGTCATGTTGACAGACCCAGCCACGTTTCATCTTCAATGCCCTTGCTGATGGAAGGAGGTTTGCACTCAAAATCTCATGATACATGGCCCCATTCATTCTTTCATGTACCCGGATCAGTCGTCCTGGCCCCTTTGCAGAGAAACAGCCCCAAAGCATGATGTTTCCACCACCATGCTTTACAGTAGGTATGGTGTTTGATGGATGCAACTCAGTATTCTTTTTCCTCCAAACATGACAAGTTGTGTTTCTACCAAACAGTTCCAGTTTGGTTTCATCAGACCATAGGACATTCTCCCAAAACTCCTCTGGATCATCCAAATGCTCTCTAGCAAACTTCAGACGGGCCCGGACATGTACTGGCTTGGGACACGTCTGGCACTGCAGGATCTGAGTCTATAGTGGCGTAGTGTGATACTTATGGTAGGCCTTGTTACATTGGTCCCAGCTCTCTGCAGTTCATTCACTAGGTCCCCCCGCGTGATTCTGGGATTTTTGCTCACTGTTCTTGTGATCATTCTGACCCCACGGGGTGGGATTTTGCGTGGAGCCCCAGATCGAGGGAGATTATCAGTGGTCTTGAATGTCTTCCATTTTCTAATTATTGCTCCCACTGTTGATTTCTTCACTCCAATCTGGTTGGCTATTGCAGATTCAGTCTTCCCAGCCTGGTGCAGGGCTACAATTTTGTTTCTGGTGTCCTTTGACAGCTCTTTGGTCTTCACCATAGTGGAGTTTGGAGTCAGACTGTTTGAGGGTGTGTACAGGTGTCTTTTTATACTGATAACAAGTTTAAACAGGTGCCATTACTACAGGTAATGAGTGGAGGAAAGAGGAGACTCTTAAAGAAGAAGTTACAGGTCTGTGAGAGCCAGAAATCTTGATTGTTTGTTTCTGACCAAATACTTATTTTCCACCAGAATATGCAAATTCAATGATAAAAAAACAGACAATGTGATTTTCTGGATTTTTTTTTCTCAGTTTGTCTCCCATAGTTGAGGTCTACCTATGATGTAAATTACAGACACCTCTCATCTTTTTAAGTGGTGGAACTTGCACTATTGCTGACTGACTAAATACTTTTTTGCCCCACTGTATATGTGATGGTGTGATGGGGGGAGGTCATGGCACTGATATACTGCAATCCTCGGCTATGACTATGGCCCTGACTCTTTCTCACACTTAAGTAAGGCAGCACTCTGTAGCGCCAAAACTTGCAAACATGAAATATGAAAATTGAATTGCATTACTCCACTAGAAATATGAAAAATTGAGAAAGTTTAGTGCATAAATTGGCCAATTCATGTGTACCTGGTAGCCACGATATAAATTGGCCAATTTATGCACTAAGCTTTCAAAATTTTTCATATTTCCAGTGTAGTAATGCAATTCAATTTTCATATTTCATGTTTCCAAGCTGTGGCGCTACAGAGTGCTGCCATATTTGTTTGATTATATATGAGTTGGTGACTCTAGGTTCAGCACCTGTTCACACTTAGTCTATGTTTGGATGTGACGGTCAGTTTTTTGAAATTTGTATTCTCTCTCACACTTGGCGTAGTCAGCAGGATCCCACAACCGTGCAGCATGGGAATGCCGTGGAAGATGTTATTGACGTGACCAGAAAGAGTGAAGATGAAGAAATTGTGAATGTTGCCAAAATGCTTGGTGTGACTGATATTATGGATATGTCTTAAACCTTAAATGTGACTGACACAGTGATGACACAGAAGGCAGCTGTGAAGATGGCGGAGGATGGCGCCAAGAAGGAGAATGATGACAGTGATCCCACCCTTCGTGGGAGTTACAGCCCTGAAATGGCGAGAAAAGTTGTCTGGCGACATCCCCCGGTCCGCCCATGGTGGGCATGCCAGAGAAGTTAGAGACCTCATCCTCCTTCATCGAATTCTGCAAGATGGGTGGAGCAGCTGGAAGCGATCCCACCCTGGAATGGGTGGGGCCCAGAAGAAAACCCTGTGTACAGCTGCGGCGGTATAGTCTGCGTCTAGAGGAAATGGAGACAAGAAGAGAAGACCCGACCTGGATAACAGAGGGGAGTCTGTTGTGAATTCTGCTCTTGGGCTCCCTCCGGTGGTTGTTGGTGGTAGTGCAGTTGTCTTGGGGTTGTAATCCAGGGCAGGTGTTTCTGCTGATTGCAGCTCTACTAGGTATTTAGGTGTGCAGGATCTATGAGTCCTTGCCAGTTGTCCATTGTTCTGGGAGGGATTGCATCTCTCTCTGATTCCTCATGCCCTGCTGCCAATTCAGCTAAGATAAGTGTCTGTTTTTTTGTCTCTGTGCACACATGCAGTGTGCTTTGCAATTCAGTGCAATTCATTGTGTTTTTGTCCAGCTTAGACTTTGTTTGGATTTTTCAGTCATGCTGGATTCTCAGGAGATGCAGATACACTTTCTATGTCTTTAGTTAGATGTAGAATATTTGTATTATCTGCTGTGGATATTTTTAGGATTTTAATACTGACCGCTTAGAATTCTGTCCTATCCTTTTCTATTTAGCTAGAAGTGCCTCTTTTGCTAAATCCTGTTTTTCTGCCTGCTTGTGTCTTTCCTCTTATACTCACAGTCAATATTTGTGGGGGGCTGCCTATCCTTTGGGGTTCTGCTCTGAGGCAAGATAGAATTCCCATTTCCATCTATAGGGGTATTTAGTCCTCCGGCTGTGTCGAGGTGTCTAGGACATGTTAGGTACATCCCAAGGCTACTTCTAGTTGCGGTGTTAGTTTAGGGTTTGCGGTCAGTACAGGTGCCACCTACTCCTGAGAAAGTCTCTCATGCGGCTCCAAGGTCACCGGATCATAACAGTACAACTGGCGAACAATGAGTTAAATGCGTCTCAGAAGAAGGGAAGAAAGAGCCATTTTTTTTTCTGTAGCCTGCTTTGTCTTTTCTTCCCTCTTTTCCGCTGGGTGACTGAGGAGTCTTGTGCTAGCATGGATGTTCAGGGATTAGTTTCTCGTGTAGACCAGTTTGCTGCTAGGGTACAGGGTATTTCTGATTATATTGTTCAGACTCCGCTTTTAGAGCCTAGGATTCCTACTCCTGATTTGTTTTTTGGGGACAGGTCCAAATTTTTGAGTTTTAAAAACAACTGTAAACTGTTTTTTGCTCTGAAGCCTCGTTCTTCTGGTGATCCCATTCAGCAGGTTAAAATTGTCATCTCCCTGCTGCGTGGCAACCCTCAGGATTGGGCATTTTCCCTGGAATCTGGGAATCCGGCCTTGCTTAATGTAGATGCCTTTTTTCAGGCTCTAGGATTATTATATGATGAACCAAATTCTGTGGATCAAGCGGAGAAGACCTTGTTGGCCTTCTCCGCTTTAGAAAATGGTCTGTGCTGACTAAATAGAATGAGGATGCTTTGGCGGCAATTTTCAGAAAGGGTCTTTCTAAATCTGTTAAAAATGTTATGGTGGGGTTTCCCACGCCTGTTGGTCTGAGTGATTCTATGTCTCTGGCCATTCAGATTGATCGGCGCTTGCGGGAGCGCAGAATTGTGTGCGCTGTGGCGTTGTCCTCAGAGCAGATGCCTGAGCCTATGCAGTGTGATAGGGTTCTGTCTAGAACGGAACAACAAGGATTCAGACATCAGAATAGGTTGTGTTTTTATTGTGGCGATGCTTCTCATGTCATTTCATTTTTTTGCAAAAAAACGTATCAACTAAATACCCTGTTTTCTTTACATCTTTTGACTAGCACTTGCTTATTACTGTGATTTTTTTACAACAGAGTATTTTTGACCTCACTGTGCTTTTTTGTGTCTTCAAGTTTTCTGGTGGTGTGAACAGGTTCCTACAGACTTGTTCAGTGTGCAAGTAGCCCATGTGTTTCTGGTTCATGTCATTTCAGTCTGCCCAAAGCGTACAAAGAGAATCGCTAGTTCAGTTACCATCGGAACAACCTAAATTTCTGTTATCTGTGACCTTGATCTGCACATTGTCGTCATTTTCTGTCATGGCGTTTGTGGATTCAGGCGCCGCTTTGAACTTAATGGACTTTGAATTTGCCAGGCGTTGTGGTTTCCCCTTGCAGTCTTTGCAGAACCCTATTCCTTTAAGGGGCATTGATGCTACACCTTTGGCTAAAAATAAACCCCAGTTTTGGACACAGGTGACCATGTGCATGGCGCCAGCCCATCAGGAAGATTGTTGTTTTCTAGTGTTGCATAATTTGCATGATGCTATTGTGCTGGGTTTTCCATGGTTGCAGATACATAATCCTGTGTTGGATTGGAAGTCTATGTCTGTGACTAGTTGAGGTTGTCAGGGGGTTCATAATGACGTTCCTGTGATGTCAATCTCCTCTTCCGAAGTTCCAGATTTTTTGTCTGATTTTCAGGATGTATTCGATGAGCCCAAGTCCAGTTCCCTTCCACCACATAGGGACTGTGATTGTGCGATTGACTTGATTCCAGGCTGTAAGTTTCCTAAGGGCCGACTTTTCAAACTGTCTGTGCCTGAACATAATGCCATGCGGAGTTATGTTCAGGAGTCTTTGGAGAAAGGGCATATTCGGCCATCTTCTTCACCGTTGGGAGCGGGATTTTTTTTGTTGCTAAGAAGGATGGCTCCTTGAGACCCTGTATTGATTATCGCCTCTTGAATAAGATCACAGTCAAGTTTCAATACCCTTTACCTTTGCTTTCCGATTTCTTTGCTAGGATTAAGGGGGCTAGTTGGTTTACTAAAATTGACCTTCGGGGGGCATATAATCTTGTTCGTATTAAGCAGGGTGACGAATGGAAAACTGCGTTTAATACGCCCGAAGGCCATTTTGAATACCTTGTGATGCCATTCGGGCTCTCTAATGCTCCATCTGTTTTTCAGTCCTTCATGCATGATATCTTCCGGAATTATCTTGATAAATTCATGATTGTATATTTTGATGACATCTTAATTTTTTCCGATGATTGGGAGTCTCATGCGAAACAGGTCAGGATGGTATTTCAGATCCTTCGTGATAATGCTTTGTTTGTGAAGGGGTCTAAGTGTCTCTTTGGAGTGCAGAAGGTTTCTTTTTTGGGCTTCATTTTTTCTCCCTCATCTATAGAGATGGATCTGGTTAAGGTTCAGGCCATTCATGATTGGATTCAGCCCACATCCGTGAAGAGCCTTCAGAAATTTTTGGGCTTTGCTAATTTTTATCGCCGTTTCATTGCTAACTTCTCCAGTGTGGTTAAACCCCTGACCGATTTGACGAAGAAAGGTGCTGATGTAACGAATTGGTCCTCTGTGGCTGTCTCTGCCTTTCAGGAGCTTAAACGCCGATTTACTTCTGCCCCGGTGTTGCGTCAGCCAGATGTTTCTCTTCCGTTTCAGGTTGAGGTTGACGCTTCTGAGATTGGGGCAGGGGTCGTTTTGTCTCAGAGGAATTCTGATGGTTCCTTGATGAAACCATGTGCCTTCTTTTCCCGTAAGTTTTCGCCTGCTGAATGCAATTATGATGTCGGCAATCGGGAGTTGTTGGCTATGAAGTGGGCGTTTGAGGAATGGCGACATTGGCTTGAGGGAGCCAAGCACCGTATTGTGGTCTTGACCGATCATAAAAATCTGATTTACCTCGAATCTGCCAAATGGCTGAATCCTAGACAGGCTCGATGGTCCCTGTTTTTCTCCCGTTTTGATTTCGTGGTCTCATATCTTCCGGGTTCTAAAAATATTAAGGCTGATGCCCTCTCTAGGAGTTTTTTGCCTGATTCTCCTGAGGTACTTGAGCCGGTCGGCATTCTGAAGGAAGGGGTGGTCCTTTCTGCCATTTCCCCTTATTTTGCGACGGGTTCTGCAGGAATTTCAGGCTGACAAACCTGACCGCTGTCCAGTGGGGAAACTGTTTGTTCCTGATAGATGGACTAGTAGAGTGATTTCTGAGGTTCAGTGTTCTGGGTTGGCTGGCCATCCTGGTATTTTTGGTACCAGAGATTTGGTTGGTAGGTCCTTTTGGTGGCCTTCTTTGTCGCGTGATGTGCGCTCTTTTGTGCAGTCCTGTGGGACTTGTGCGCGGGCCAATTCTTGTTGTTCCCGTGCTAGTGGGTTGCTTTTGCCTTTGCCGGTCCCTGAGAGGCCCTGGACGCATATTTCTATGGATTTTATTTCAGATCTTCCGGTTTCCCAGAGGATGTCGGTTATCTGGGTGGTTTGTGACCGGTTTTCTAAGATGGTCCATTTGGTGCCTTTGCCTAAATTGCCTTCCTCTTCTGATTTGGTTCCATTGTTTTTCAGCATGTGGTTCGTTTGCATGGTATTCCAGAGAATATTGTGTCCGACAGAGGTTCCCAGTTTGTTTCTAGGTTTTGGCGGGCCTTTTGTGCTAGGCTGGGCATTGATTTGTCTTTTTCTTCCGCATTTCATCCTCAGACAAATGGCCAGACCGAGCGAACTAATCAGACTTTGGAAACTTATTTGAGATGCTTTGTGTCTGCTGATCAGGATGATTGGGTGGCCTTTTTGCCATTGGCTGAGTTTGCCCTTAATAATCGGGCTAGTTCGGCTACTTTGGTTTCGCCCTTCTTTTGTAATTTTGGTTTTCATCCTCGTTTTTCTTCGGGGCAAGTTGAACCTTCTGATTGTCCTGGTGTGGATTCTGTGGTTGACAGGTTGCAGCAGATTTGGGCTCATGTGGTGGACAATTTGGTGTTGTCTCAGGAGGAGGCTCAGCGTTTTGCTAACCGTCGTCGGTGTGTTGGTTCCCGGCTTCGGGTTGGGGATTTGGTCTGGCTGTCTTCCCGTCATGTTCCTATGAAGGTTTCTTCCCCTAAGTTTAAGCCTCGGTTTATTGGTCCTTATAGGATTTCTGAGATTATCAATCCGGTGTCTTTTCGTTTGGCCCTTCCGGCCTCTTTTGCCATCCATAATGTTTTCCATAGATCTTTATTGCGGAAATATGTGGTGCCCGTTGTTCCCTCTGTTGATCCTCCTGCTCCTGTGTTGGTTGATGGGGAGTTGGAGTATGTGGTTGAGAAGATTTTGGATTCTCGCTTTTCGAGGCGGAGGCTTCAGTACCTTGTCAAATGGAAGGGTTATGGCCAGGAGGATAATTCTTGGGTTTTTGCCTCTGATGTCCATGCTGCTGATTTGGTCCGTGCCTTTCATCTGGCTCGTCCTGATCGGCCTGGGGGCTCTGGTGAGGGTTCGGTGACCCCTCTTCAAGGGGGGGGTACTGTTGTGAATTCTGCTCTTGGGCTCCCTCCGGTGGTTGTTGGTGGTAGTGCAGTTGTCTTGGGGTTGTAATCCAGGGCAGGTGTTTCTGCTGATTGCAGCTCTACTAGGTATTTAGGTGTGCAGGATCCATGATTACTTGCCAGTTGTCCATTGTTCTGGGAGGGATTGCATCTCTCTCTGGTTCCTCATGCCCTGCTGCCAATTCAGCTAAGATAAGTGTCTGGTTTTTTGTCTCTGTGCACACATGCAGTGTGCTTTGCAATTCAGTGCAATTCATTGTGTTTTTGTCCAGCTTAGACTTTGTTTGGATTTTTCGGTCATGCTGGATTCTCAGGAGATGCAGATACACTTTCTATGTCTTTAGTTAGATGTAGAATATTTGTATTATCTGCTGTGGATATTTTTAGGATTTTAATACTGACCGCTTAGAATTCTGTCCTATCCTTTTCTATTTAGCTAGAAGTGCCTCTTTTGCTAAATCCTGTTTTTCTGCCTGCGTGTGTCTTTCCTCTTATACTCACAGTCAATATTTGTGGGGGGCTGCCTATCCTTTGGGGTTCTGCTCTGAGGCAAGATAGAATTCCCATTTCCATCTATAGGGGTATTTAGTCCTCCGGCTGTGTCGAGGTGTCTAGGATGTGTTAGGTACATCCCACGGCTACTTCTAGTTGCGGTGTTAGTTTAGGGTTTGCGGTCAGTACAGGTACCACCTACTCCTGAGAAAGTCTCTCATGCGGCTCCAAGGTCACCGGATCATAACAGGAGTCACCGACGAGTTCTGGACTTATCGGTCACAATTACGACTGTTTTCTTTTTCCGCCTCTCCCCTTGATTCCTAAAGTCATGAAAAAGATAAAGGCAGAAGGGATCATCAGTAATCCTGATAGCTCTGGACTGGCCAACACGGGCCTGGTACACGGAGCTGGTGAACATGCTCATGGATGCCCTCTGGAGTCTTCCAGACCGTGTAGATCTTCTCTCACAAGGCTCCCTCTTCCACCATAGTTCTCATTCTCTGAGTTTAACAGCATAGCCGTTGAGGCCGTAGTCCTGAGGGAGGCTGGTTTTTCCCACCAGGTCATTCAGACCATGATTCAGGCGAGAAAACGAGCATCTTTGTGTGTCTCCCACAGATACTGGAAGGCCTTCTACCGATGGAGTGATAACAACACTTTGGTCCCTATGTCCTTTTCTCTTCCTTCCATCCTTGGTTTTCTACAGTGGGTCTTGACTCGGGTACTCTTAAGGGGCAGGTTTCCGCTCTGTCAATTCTTTTCCAGCAAAATCTGGCTTCTCTTTCTCAGGTAAAGACCTTTTTTCAAGGAGTCGCCCACCTGGCACCTTCTTTTCGTCCTCTGATAGACCCATGGGATCTTAACCTTGTCCATGGCGCTCTCCAGCACGCTCCCTTTGATCTCATTCAAGATTTTTGGTTTCTCTCCTGTCATGGAAAGTTGCCTTAGTTGCCATTACGTCCACCAGGAGAGTGTCTGAGTTAGCGGCATTATCCTGCCGTTCCTCTTCCTGATTCTACATCAGAACAAGGTAGTTCTCAGACCTGTTCCTTCCTACCTAAGTTGGTCTCTTTATTTCACATCAATGAAGACATTGGCCTTCTTTCTCTATGTCCCTCTCTGGTCCATTCCCTGGAGAATTCCCTCCAAAAGCTGGATCTGGTCAGAGCTATCCGTGTCTACCTTTCAAGGACTGCTTCCTTTCCTCAATCCGATGCCCTATTCTTCATCTCTGAAGGTCATTGTAAGGGGCTCCCAGCTTCTGAGTCCACTATTTTCTGTTGAATTCATTCGGCAATATTGGAGGCATACCGCGTTAAGGACAAACAGCCTCCTCCAGGGGTGAAGGCTCACTCCACTCTGCCCGTGGGTGCTTCCTGGGCTGTTCGTCACCGGCCTCAGCTTTACAGATTTGTAAGGTTGTGACCTGGTCATCCTTGCACACCTTTGCGAGGTTTTACAGGGTTCATACCCATGCCTCATCTGATGCCGGCCTGGTTAGGAAGGTGCTGCAGGCGGCGGTTGCGCATCGGCCGACCAAAGTCTGTTTTTTTTGCATTGTTTCTGTTCATACCTTTGGGATGTCCCATGGTTACCTGTGTCTCCCAATGAAGCAATAAAGAAAGAGGGATTTTTTGCACTCACCATAAAATCTCTTTCTTTGAGCCTTCACTGGGGGACAGCACCCTCCCTAACTGTTTGTACCACTTTTGGGCCTATGTGCCTTTATGGTTGGGTTGGTAAATATTTTGAGCTTTTTGGTTGCTTCTCCTACTGCTTTAACACTAACTGAGGTTCTTTGTGCCAGTCAGTGGATGTATACTGCTGAGGAGGAGCTATTTTCCTTTTTTGCCTAGTGTCAGCCTCCTAGCGACAACAGCATACACCCCATGGTTACCTGTGTTCCCCAATGAAGGCTCCAAGAAAGATTTCACAGTGAGTATCAAAAATCCCTCTTTCTGCATTGCTATATTTAGACAGCTATAATTTTTCCATATTTCGGCTGAAAGAGTCATGTGAGGGCTTATTTTTTGCCGGACGAGTTGTCGTTTTTATTGGTACCATTTTCAGGAACATGACATTTTTTGATCTCTTTCTATTCTGATTTTTGGGAGGTAGGACTAAAAAAAATACCAAGTCAGTTATTGTTTTTCTTTTTTTTTTTTTTTTAATACCGCTCCTTGTGTGGTAAAATTGATAAAGCAGCTTTTTTTCTTCGGGTCAGTACGATTACATCGATGCTCCATTTATATTGTTTTTTTTTCATATTTTGTCACTTTCACACATTAAAAACTATTTTTTTTAATTAGTATTTTTTTCTTTATTTGGGGATTTTTACTTTTTATACATTGTCCCACTATGGGACATCACTATGTTTTAACAGATCACTGGTCTGATACTCTGCAATGCTTCTGCATTGCAGAGCATAAGATCAGCTCTTAGCAGGCATTGACAAGCCATCTTCCCTGAAGGACCCCATGGCCATCTTAGTCTTGGAGACCATCAGCAAAATGCGATCGCATCGAGTTGCGCTAATGAGAGCACACAGAGAGCCCACTCCCTGTGCTATGCTCCTCGATATCACTATCACTATTGACAGAGGCATCAGAGGGGTTAAATGCCCACGATCGGTGCTAGCACTGATCATGGGCTTTGCTGCACAGTGTCAGGTCTCACGTACAGCTGACACCTGCACCCGATCGCCATATTTATACTTCTCTTTGCGGGAACGCAGCTACCGCAGAGCAGTATATGTAAGGTGCATGTCGGGAAGGGGTTAAAATATATTGCTTAACAATTTTTTCTATCCATTTTCATTTGTTACAGCACGTGAACTTGAAGAAAATTGAGGTAAAAGCTACATTTTATTTGAAAGAATGTAATTTTTAATTTTTACACTTTGCAATAGTTTCTGTGAATCAACTGAAGGGTTAGTAAACTTCCTGAATGCAATTTTTAATACTTCCAGGGATGCAGTTTTTAAAAGAGCTAATTTGTAAAGAATGGGCAAAAATTTCAGCCTCTAGAAATGCAAAGCTGGTAGAGACAGATCTTGAAAGACTTGCAGCAGTAATTGCAGTGAAAGATGATCCTACAAAGTATTGACTCAGGGGGCTGAATACAAATGCACGTAACAATTTTCAGATTTATATTTTTAAAATAATTAGAAAACCATGTATCATTTACGTTACACTTTACAAATTCTTGCTATGTTGTGTTGGTAAATCACATAAAACCAAATAAAATACATTTAAGTTTGTGAGTGTCATGTGATAAAATACTTGAATACTATGAATGCTAATATGAATATGTTTTCAAGGCATTGTATATATTCTAATATTCACCAACACAACACTTGCAACAGTGAGCTGTACAGATGTATAACCACAAGAGGGCGCAGTATAACAGTATTGTACTTGGATGATGAGGAAAGTAAAGGATATCACAGGAAAAGAAGTATGGTATGTTTAGATGTACCATTTCGGCTAGGGCTACACAGAGCTCATGTGTCAGATGACATTAAGGCTATGTGCCCACGTTGCAGAAATGCTGCGGAAATGTCCGCAGCATTTCCGCAACTCTCTGCCACGGGTAAAACGCAAGCGGTTTGCAAGCGTTTTTAGCTTGCAGAATGCTAGCGTTTTCCAAGCAATTTGAAGCATCGCTTGGAAAAGTGATTGAAAGGTTGGTCACACAAGCATAGTGCTTGACAAGTGTGACCAACTTTTTACTATTGATGCTGCCTATGCAGCATCAATAGTAAAAGATAGAATAGTAAAAGTAATAAAAAAAATAAAAAATATGGTTATTCTCACCTTCCGACGGCCCCCCCATCTCCTCAGCGGTGCTCCCGGTATGTTCCGTTCCCAGGGATGCTTTGTGCGAAGGACCTTTGTGACGTCACAGCTGTGTGACCGCGACGTAATCCCAGGTGATTCGCGCAATGCATCCCTGGGAACGGAAGCCGCTGCGTGCACCGCTGAGAGGCGGGAGGACGCCGGGGGCCATCAGAAGGTAAGTATATCCTTATTTTTCATTTTAGTTCTTTTTTTTTTTTACAGAAATATGGTTCCCAAGGGCCTGAAGGAGAGACTCCTCTCCTCCAGACTGGGTACCATCCACACATGAAGCGCTCACTTTACGCATGTTGGGCATAGCCACATGCATAAAGTGAGCATTTCAATGCAATCCTATGGCTGCGGAATCGCCGCGATTCCGCAGAAATAATGAACATGCTGCAGATTTTACAGCTATGCGATTCCGCAGTGGGAAAATCCGCAGCATGGGCACAGCAACTGCAGAATCCCATAGGATTGCATGGGAATGCGTTTTTAAGTGTTTTTCTGCGTTACCGCTGCGGAAAAAAATGCAGCAGAAATGCATAAAAAATGCAACGTGGGCACACAGCCTTATACTCGGACAAGTTCAACCAAGGACATTTGTGCAACTTGTTTGCTACTTGCTGTTTTGCGGTTATTTTATTTTAGTGCTGTGGCTTTGCTCCGAAACACCATTACGACTCTGTGCCACAGTTGTAAGTAACAGGTCACTAAACAAAATCCTAAAAAATTGTTAGATGCAATGTTCCATGTCGCTGTGTAGCCCTACACTTATTTTGTGTTTTGGCAGAATTAATTTTCCACACTGGACAAATTTAAGAAAATGACAAAGAGTACCTTGGTCAGATGCTAAACTAGGGGAGTCAGGCAGGGCATTTGCTCTTGGTGCAGAAAGCAGAGGGGTGCTGTTGAGCACTCTGCCAGGGTACAGTGTGTGGGACAGCGTGCAGAGGGGGGAAAGTGTGAGAAGGGGGTACAGTAAAGAGTCTGGACCAGGTGCTGGCTGGCACTTTTCAGCCTGGGGGGCAATCACAAGGCAGTGGCCCTCGAGTTGCAGTCACCCACACTTTTGCCCTACTTATTGCTGGAGATAAGAGGCTTTAAAAACAGGCTTGTACATGGATATATAAATAGAAAGGAGCTTGCTGCATAGATATGGGAGCAGAACCAACTTACTGCCTACATAGATACTGTAACAGAAGCAAGCTGACTACATAGACATGAGAAGGATGGATTACTACGTAGATAAGGGAGTAAAACCGACCTTACTACAGATATATGGGAGCAGAACCGAGCTTACTAGAGATATGGGAGCAGAACAGAGCTTACTGCAGTGATATTGGAGTAGAACCAAGCTTACTACAGAGATAATGGAGCAGAACAGAGTTTACTACAGAGATAAGGGAGCAGACCGGAGTTTACCACAGAGATAAGGGAGCAGAACTGAGCTTACTACAGAGATAAGGGAGCAGAACAAAGCTTACTACAGAGACAATGGAGCAGAATGGAGTTTACTACAGCAATAAGGGAGCAGAACCGAGCTTACTACAGATGTAAGGGAGCAGAACAGAGCTTACTACAGAGATATGGGAGAAGAGCCAAGCTTATTACAGAGATAAGGGAGCAGAACAGAGCTTACTACAGAGATATGGGAGCAGAACCGAGCTTACTACTGAGATAAGGGAGCAGAACCGAGCTTACTACAGGAGATAAGGGAGCAGAACCAAGCTTACTACAGAGATAATGGAGCAGAATGGAGTTTACTACAGCAATAAGGGAGCAGAACAGAGCTTACTACAGAGATAAGGGAGCAGAACAGGGCTTACTACAGAGCGGTGGGAGAAGAACCGAGCTTATTACTGAGATAAGGGAGCAGAACCGAGCTTACTACAGAGAAATGGGAGCAGAGCCAGAGCTTACTACAGAGATAATGGAGCAGAACGGAGTTTACTACAGAGATATGGGAGCAGAACGGAGCTTACTACAGACATATGGGAGCAGAACCAAGCTTACTACAGAGATAAGGGAGCAGAACTGAGCTTACTACAGAGATAAGGAAGCAGAACAGAGCTTACTGCAGAGATAAGGGAGCAGAACAGAGCTTACTACAGAGATATTGGAGCAGAACCAAGCTTACTACAGAGATATGGGAGCAGAACTGAGCTTGCTACAGAAATATTGGAGCAGAACAGAGCTTACTACAGAGCTGTGGGAGAAGAACCGAGTTTACTACAGAGATAAGGGGGCAGAACCAAGCTTACTAAGGGTACCGTCACACAGTGCCATTTTCATCGCTACGACGGCACGATTCGTGACGTTGCAGCGTCGTATGATTATCGCTCCAGCGTCGTAGACTGCGGTCACACGTTGCAATACACGGCGCTGGAGCGATAATTTCATGACGTATTTGCGATGTAGAAGCCGTTGGTTACTGTGCGCACATCGTATACAACCTGTGTCACACGATGCAATCATGCCGCCACAGCGGGACACTAGACGACGAAAGAAAGTTTCAAACGATCTGCTACGACGTACGATTCTCAGCGGGGTTCCGGATCGCAGTAGCGTGTCAGACACTACGATATCGTAACGATATCGCTAGAACGTCACGAATCGTGCCGTCGTAGCGATGAAAATGGCACTGTGTGACGGTACCCTAAGTCTACTACATAGATACGGAACAGAACAAAGCATACAGCATGCATATTGTACCAGAATCTAGATTACTACATCAATACAGTACCAGAATCAAGCTTACTGCTTAAGTATGGTACTATAACGGAGCTTACTTACAAACATACATATATCTATAGAAACACTGACAAGTAAACAAACAGTACGGAAGGGACATTGTTAGGGTTCTAAAAGATCAGGGGTCTAAGCCCCAAAGTGCATGTCTCCCCTATAGCCAATTAAAAGAGCATCTTTACATATATAATTACAGTATACCACTGTTGTTAACCAAAAACATACAATGCAAAGACCAATATTATCAAAATTACTACTATAAAAGACCAAAACAATAAAACTACTCAATCTCCACCACCATTACCACTACACAGTGAATACATAATATAATATGACCAGAGACCAATGACATCACCATACACCTTCTACTACATAATGACAAACAAAATTAGCTGTTACTAAATAAAACAAAAAAAGACTACTAAAAAAAAGCAATATTCCCACCTTACTGTCACCATATATTGGTAGATACCAGTCCAGTAGAACATACACATGAGTACAGTACTTTTATATATATATAGTGACTTACAGCTGACGATCTTTCTGATTTGGGTTGCTCACTTTTCCCATCTTTTCCATCTCACCCATACCTCCATTACCACTAGTGTTGAGCGATACCGTCCGATACTTGAAAGTATCGGTATCGGAAAGTATCGGCCGATACCGTCACAGTATCGGAATCCAATCCGATACCGATACCCGATACCAATACAAGTCAATGGGACTCATGTATCGGACGGTATCCCTGATGGTTCCCAGGGTCTGAAGGAGAGGAAACTCTCCTTCAGGCCCTGGGAACCATATAAATGTGTAAAAGAAAGAATTAAAATAAAAAATATCGCTATACTCACCTGTCCGACGCAGCCGGGACTTCAGCGAGGGAACCGGCAGCGTTGTTTGTTTAAAAATCGCGCTATTACTTGGTTACGTGAATTCCCGGCTTGTGATTGGTCAGGTCGGCCATGTTGCCGGGACGCGGACCAATCACAGCAAGCCGTGACGAAATTACGTCACGGCTTGCTGTGATTGGTCCGCGTCCCGGCAACATGGCCGCCCTGACCAATCACAAGCCGGGACGTCACGGGAGGCTGGACACGCGCTCATTTTAAAATGGGCGCGTGTCCAGCCTCCCGTGACGTCACGGCTTGTGATTGGTTGCGCCGCGATCAACCAATCACAAGCCGGGAGGCTGGACGCGCTCATTTTGAAATGGGCGCGTGTCCAGCCTCCCGTGACGTCACGGCTTGTGATTGGTTGCGCCGCGATCAACCAATCACAAGCCGGGAGGCTGGACGCGCTCATTTTGAAATGGGCGCGTGTCCAGCCTCCCGTGACGTCACGGCTTGTGATTGGTTGCGCCGCGATCAACCAATCACAAGCCGGGAGGCTGGACGCGCTCATTTTGAAATGGGCGCGTGTCCAGCCTCCCGTGACGTCACGGCTTGTGATTGGTTGCGCCGCGATCAACCAATCACAAGCCGGGAGGCTGGACGCGCTCATTTTGAAATGGGCGCGTGTCCAGCCTCCCGGCTTGTGATTGGTTGACCGCGACGCAACCAATCACAAGCCGTGACGTCACGGGAGGCTGGACACGCGCCCTTTTTAAAATGAGCGCGTTTCCAGCCTCCCGTGACGTCACGGCTTGTGATTGGTTAATGGCGGCCATGTTGCCGGGACGCGGACCAATCACAGCAAGCCGTGACGTATTTTCGTCACGGCTTGCTGTGATTGGTCCGCGGCCCGGCAACATGGCCGCCCTGACCAATCACAAGCCGGGACTTCGCGTAACCATGTAAAAGCGGGAATTTTAAACAAACAACGCTGCCGGTTCCTGCGCTGAGGTCCCGGCTGCGTCGGACAGGTGAGTATAGCGATATTTTTTATTTTAATTCTCTATTTTACACATTTTAACATTAATGTTGTTCCGATACCCGATACCCGATACCACAAGAGTATCGGAATCCCGGTATCGGAATTCCGATACAGCAAGTATCGGCCGATACCCGATACTTGCAGCATCGGAATGCTCAACACTAATTACCACTTCTCCAGCCACAACTCGTCTGCACAGATTACAACAAAAACACATCTGACTTCTCACATCTATTCCCAACCTACAAAAACTCCCCAATCTGTATGCACCTGAGGCATAGAATACTGATGACAAAAGAGAAAATGCCAGCTTACCAAGCTGATGTGTTACAGCACGGACTACAAGCGGACCACTTGAGTAATGAATGAAATTAGCGAAGATGAGTCCAGCTTATAAAAAAGGCTATTCTTTATTCCAAAATAGTAAAAATGGTTACATGGCACCAAGATAGCGCAGCTACGCGTTTCAAACACAGGCTGTGTTCTGTCAAAGCTTCAAAGCACACCACTGACCAACAATTTATACACTGGTGCATAAACCACACCTACCAAAAAAGTCATGTGATATAAAACTGACAAAAAGATTGTAAAATCGCAACATTACAATTGATCACAAACAAGAAACAAGAACAATGGCGAATTAATAATGAAATAATTCCTTGCGGAGATTCAATCCTGCAGGATTGCAAGTGTTAAGGTAAAACATCCAATATGCTTCCCGGTCACAGAGGTGTTTCCTAATATCACCTCCCCTTCATATCAAATGGATCTTCTCTATGGCATATACATGAAAAAATGATGTACTTCGTCCATGCACATGTATAAAATGTCTGGAAGCCTATGACATTGCATGAAATGATTCAGAATTACTATAGATGTCAGTCAAATGCTCCGAAATGTGTTTTTTAAGATTTCTGCATCCAACATACATTTTATGACAGATAGAACAATGAATAATATATACATTATCACTGTTGCAATCTAAATGTTTAAAGGGAACCTGTCACCAGTTTTTTTGCCTATCAACTAAAAATATCATCTAATAGAGTGTGAGCTATACATTCCCCAACTACTTGTGAAACCCCCTGACTCCCCATGAATCCCCCAATAAGAACCTTTTATATTGCTTCCGCGCTTTATGGAAATTCTCCTCGGTCCGGTCTGATGGGCGTTGGTTCTGGCCCCTCTCCCCACCCCAAATCGGCGTGCTGTACGCATTCCGTTCTGTGAATAGCGTTGTTCATGTACAGGTCCCGCGCGTGCGCCTTCAAATTGCCTCCTGCGAGTGCACAGCATGCTTTGCCCAACTGCGGGCAAAGCCGAAAAGGATTAGTACACATGCACCGGTAAACTACGTCCCGGAACACAGCAAAAGACTTCAGGGACATAGTACTTCCGGAGCATGCGCACTAATGCTTTTCGGCTTTGCCCGCAGTTGGGCAAAGCATACTGCGCACGCGCAAGAGGCAATTTGAAGGCACACGCGCGGGACCTGTACATAACGGAATGCATACAGCATGCCAATTTGGGGTGGGGAGAGGGGTCAGAACCAACGCCCATCGGACCGGACCGAGGATATTTCCATACAGCACGGGAGCAATATAAAAGGTTCTTATGGGGGATTCATGAGGAGTCGGGGGGGTTCTCAAGTAGTTGGGGAATGTATAGCTCACACTCTATTAGATGATATTTTTAGTTGATAGACAAAAAAAATGGTGACAGGTTCCCTTTAATGAAAAAATGCTTGGATGCATCAGAGTTACTGAAGGTTTTTACCAATTATACAAATTTACACATCCTACATCAGTTCTCTCCACATCTAAAAAATCCCTTATAGAATATGTATATATATATATATATATATATATATATATATATATATATATATATATATATATATATATCTATATATATCTCCCTATTTTGGAAGAGGATAATGTTCTGTCTAAAATTTTAAGCTCAGGTCGTGCGGTTGTTGCTAAAAGAGCCCGGACTATGGGTAATATTTTATCTAACCCACGTACTATAAAACATGACAGGCACACTTGACTTGAAGATAAGGGATTTTTTAGATGTGGAGAGAACCGATGCAGGATGCTGATGCATCCAAGCATTTTTTCACTAAACAACATTTAAATTGCAACAGTCATAGAATCATAGAATGTTAGAGTTGGATGGGACCTCCTGGGTCATCTGGTCCAACCCCCTGCTCAAAGCAGGATTCACTAAATCATCCCAGACAGATGCCTGTCCAGCCTCTGTTTGAAGACTTCCATTGAAGGAGAACTCACCACGTCTCGTGGCAGCCTGTTCTACTCATTGATCACCCTAATTGTCAAAAAGTTTTTTCTAATATCTAATCTGTCTCCTCCCATTCAGTTTCATCCCATTGCTTCTAGTCTTTCCTTGTGCAAAGGAAAATAAAGATGATCCTTCTGCAATGTTACAGCCCTTGAGATATTTGTAGACAGCTATTAAGTCTCCTCTCAGTCTTCTTTTATGCAAGCTAAACATTCCCAAATCCTGTAACCGTTCCTCATAGGACATGGTTTGTAGACCGGTCACTATTCTTGTCACTCTTCTCTGAACTTGCTCCAGTTTGTTGATGTCTTTTTTAAAATGTGGTGCCCAAAACTGGATACAGTATTCCAGGTGAGGTCTGACCAAAGAGGAGTAGAGGGCAATAATGACTTTGCGTGATCTAGACTGTATGCTTCTGTTAATACATCCCAGAATTGAATTTGCCTTTTTTGCTGCTGCATCAAACTGTTGACTCATGTTCAGTTTATGATCTATTACTATACCCAAGTCTTTTTCACATGTGCTGTTGCTTAGCCCTATTCCTCCCATTTCATATATGCTTTTTTCAGTTTTATTGCCCAGATGTAGTACTTTGCATTTTTACTTGTTAAAAAACATTCTGTTAGTTGCTGCCCACAGCTCCAGTTTATTTATATCTTTTTGAATCCTCTCTCTTCTCTAGTATTAGCTATCCCTCCTAGCTTTGTGTCATCAGCAAATTTAATTAGTGTACCCTCAATTTCTTCATCTAAATCATTGATAAAGATGTTGAACAATACATAGCCCAGGACAGAACCCTGTGGTACTCCACTTGAGACATTGTTCCAACTGGATGTGCAGCCATTTACAACCACTCTTTGGGTCCGATCACTAAGCCAGTTATGAATCCACCTAACAATTGCCGTGTCCATTCCATACTTAGTAATTTTTTCAATAAGGATGGTGTGAGATACTTTGTCAAATGCTTTGCTGAAGTCAAGATATACTATATCTACAGCATTTCCCTTATCCACTCAGTCAGTGATTCTGTCATAGAAGGAAATTAAGTTAGTCTGACATGACTTATTAGTTACAAACCCATGCTGACTCTGGTTAATCACTTCATTCTTATCCAGGTACTTACATACATAATTTGTTCAAATATCTTTCCTGGTATGGAAGTCAGATTCACCGGCCTATAGTTCCCTGTGTCCATTTTCTTCCCCTTTTTGAAGATAGGAACATTTGCTCTTCTCTAGTCTTCTGGGACTTCTCCTGTTCTCCAAGAATTTTCAAATATTATGGAAAGTGGTTCAAAAATTTCTTCTGCTATCTCCTTCAGTACCCTGGGGTGTAATTCATCTGGACCTGGAGACTTGAATTCATTTATGTCAGCTAAGTGTTTCCTCACTATCTTTCTGTTTATAGATATATTGGATTCTTCTTCTCTTTTAATGGGACAGTGAAGATCAGTTGATGGTACATTTCCTGAGAGAAAACAGATGCAAAATAGGAATTTAAAAGTTCGGCCTTCTCAACATCCTTTCTTACCATTTCATCATTTTCATCCTGTGAACATCCTATAGCATCTTTGACTTTTCTTTTACTTTTGATATATCCACAAAATCCTTTTTTACGGCTTTTGACATCTCTTGCAAGCATTAATTTATTGTCAGCTCTATTTATGACTCTAAATCTTAGTTGATTTACCGAGTGCTTACTCTCCAAGAAATACTTAAGGACCGGCAATTCAGTAAGTCCCGTCCTGATGGTACTTTTATGTTTACTGATGCGGGCCCTCACTTCCATAGTGGTCTCCCCAAAATACATAAGGCCACAGGGGCAGGTAATCATATAGATGACATAGCTCGATGTACAGGTATATCTTTCCTTTAAATAAATCTTTTTCCCAGTATGGGGATGGGAAAAAAACTCTCCTTTCAACATATTGTTACAGCAGGCGCAGCCAAGACATGGGAAATTCCCATTTCTTGGCGCGCTTAAGGTCTGTTGATATGACACCTTTGATGTACCAAAATCTGATCTAACCAATTTGTCACCCAGATTCCTTCCCCTCCTATAGGACATCATGGGAAATGGTTTAAAACCTGAGACCTGGGGTAAGCCACGTTGCAAAAGTGCCCAATGTTTTTTTATGATCCAACTAATAATATGGTTACTGACCGAACTATACGTAGATACAAACGGGATACATTCACAAGAGCGTTTCATGGGGTTTTCTTTCAGACACTTTCTCGTGAAGAGTTTTGTGCCTTTATTTTGAACTTATCCACTCCTTCTTTAGGATACCCTCTTGTTATAAATTTAGAGCACATATCATTTAACAGTTGGTCAACCATATTCTCATCGGACACTATCCTATGTACTCTCAATAGTTGACTCCAAGGAAGTGAATCCACCATCCTCCTTGGATGATTACTGTCAAAAAACAACAGACTGTTCCTATCCGTCTCTTTCACGAAAATATCGGTTTTCAATCTATCTCCATCTTTGTAAACCAGTGTGTCCAAAAATTGCATTTGGACTGTTGAGTGTGCTAACGCAAACTGTAATTCTGAATAAACTCCATTAAGGCTATCATGGAAGGCCCCAAATTCCATCAAACTACCATCCCATATCACAAAGATATCATCAATATAGCGCCACCAGGTTCTGACGTGGTGCCAGAGGTTGGATTGGTACACAAACCTGTCCTCAAATACCGCAATGTAGATGTTAACATAAGTTGGGGCCACATTGGACCCCATGGCGGTACCTCTCAACTGAAGGTAATACTCATCCCCAAAGAGGAAATAATTCCTCCTGAGGATGAGCTCCAACAGTGTGAGGACAAGCTGTGCACACTCTGGGGCCACGTCAGAGCTCGATAGCACACAACAGACAGCCTCAAGGCCTTTATCATGTTCTATCGATGTGTACAACAATGTCACATCGAACTATACCAGAATGGAAGTATCTGAAATTGTCACCTCATCAATTTTATCAAGAAAATAATTTGTGTCTCTGATGTAAGACCGCGCTGACACAGCAAAGGGGCGTAACACTCGATCCAGAAAGATGGCGGTCTTATTAAACAATGAACCCCTACCCAAAACGATCGGTCTACCAGGAGGGTTGAATAAATCCTTGTGGATTTTAGGTAACACATATAGCACTAGTATAACTGGTGCATCCACAATCAAGAACTCAGACAGCTTGTGGTCAATGAGTCCCATGGCTAGGGAGTCACTGATCTCAAGCTGTAATTCCTTTTGGAAACGTGAATAAGTATCTCAGCTTTATATTTGGAACTATCCATAATAACCACTGCCCCACCTTTATCGGCTCTTTTGATGGTTAACGCAGTGTTGTCTGCCAAACTACCCACAGCCTTCCTTTCAGCCAATGTCATATTTGATACACTGGAGGTTTATAGGTATTTTTTAGTTTTTCAACTTCACTATGTACCAATTCAATATACGACTCAATAAAATGATTTCTAATAGGTGGCTGAAACTTACTCCTGTTATATAATCCTAGTTCCTTTAAAGAAAAACCTTGTGTAGAATTACTGTCATCAACATTTGTAATATTGGTTTTATCAGAGAAATAGGATGACAATCTCAACCTCCTAAAGAAAGCTTGTAAGTCAATCTCTATTCCAAACCAATCCGGGTTATTTGATGGGCAAAAAGACAGTCCCTTAGATAATATCTTAAGTTCAATCTCAGACAACGTAACAGAAGAAATATTTACCACCAATTCTCTGTTATTGTTCTTTGGAATCCTCGTTTTCATTGTGGCTGTTCTCCCTTCTCTGTTCTCTGGGATGTCCCTTGGTTCCTGTGCTTACGGCCGCCTCTCCGACCACGTTTCCTGGGGTAGTTTTGTCCATCCTTTCTGGCTCTAAAAAATGAGCTCCCTTCGTTCCTCCCAAATTTCGTTCCTCCCAAATTGGAATCATCTGTGGAGTCAGATTCGGCTGTGGTAAACCCAAAATTAGAATATTTCCTCTCCTGTGGTTTCTTACGCCTCCTGGACGTCATGGATTTACCTCTACTGGTATTACTGGAGAATTGGTTGGGCCCCATGTGCCAGGAGAAAACACGGCCCACCTTGTAGTCCTCCATGTCTCTAAACCACTTAGTTCTTTTAGTGGTTTCAATGTCAGTTCTAAATTTATCCAAATTTTCATCAGTCTTAATTTTAAGGGAACCCCAATCCCATGCTGTCAGCTGTCTTCAACTGATCTTCCCATTCAGTGATATTTCTTTATATTATGTCCAATTCTTTATTCAAAAACTCAATATTGAGCAACATAATATCAAATGCAAATTTATTAGAGATGGCCTCAAATTTCGTACAGAATTGTGTGCCGTCAGGAAAAAGGGTTGGCCTTAAATGTGGCCGCAACCCACGTGGGATCCTTCTAGCCTTGAAATATTCTGTCAAGGTCATGGTATGGAGTTCAAATGAGAAATCTCCTCTTTTCATTCTCCCATTTCCTCCTCAACATATCACTCGTTGGTTTACTCAGAAATGTAATATCCATATTAGAGCCAGATAGTATTCGTGTTGCGTCGTCATCGGTATATGAAAAAGTCATGGCAATATCAGAGTCACCCATCTCTATATTAGTAGTAACATCCATCCTTATGGTTTAGGTGCACGTCAGTCTGGGTTCAGTCACACATATGCAAAATAGAAAGGTGGCTGACAGCACTCACTTATTGGGGCGCCCGTTTCATGTCCAGGGAACCCTCCTGGGTAATCTAGATAATCCAACTCAAAAGAACAGCGCTCCAGCCGGGTGTAGTAATCAAGTAGAAAAGGTCTTTATTAAGCCATATAGGCAAGCTAAATGTAAGTAGGTGTACCGGATTGGTCACTAGGGAAGCGCCATGTTGTTTACTTGCGTTCCCCGGGTATCCGGTTTGAGTGGCGGTCACATGTGACCGCTGTTGGGTGGTGCAGATAGGCGTCACATCTGGGCGTGGCTCCATTTTGATCATGTGATGGAGCGTGGCTGGGACGTGGTGCGGCTACGCTCACACTCTATGGTCTATATGATGATCTGCGGCGCAGCGGTGATGCTGGAGAGAGGGAACTTGGCAATGATGTAAGCATGCTAATTATAAGTAAATATGCTGGATTGGTTATTAGAGAAGCCCCAAGTTATATGAAGATGTTGGATAGGCTGTTTGTCTTTTTGGCGCCGTTAGTCTCTATTGGATCTAACTAAATAGGAGGTTCACAACAGGATGAAACCCATTGGTGGAAGATCTCTATGGGAACGAAGATGCATCCAGTGGATTGCGGACTATATGATAAAACAAAGCATTGGTTTATATTTGTATATTGATTATTATATTGATCTATGCGGTGGTGGCATGTCCATATGAGATTTGCTTATACACAAGTGTCTGATGTTTGTTATTTGTTATATTTCTGCCCTGCGTGGTATCCACACTATTTAAGACAGCCCATGACACCATTTTGTATGCTTGAAAAAGACCGATCTATGGTTGAAACGTCGTTATACCATGGCTGAATAAAGACCTTTTCTACTTGATTACTACACCCGGCTGGAGCACTGTTCTTTTGAGTTGGATTAGCATTATATTCTTCTTCTACACTGTGTTCCAAATTATTATGCACAGAGAGTTTAGGAGTGATAAGGTTAGAATTTTTTTGTTTGTCATTTAAACTCATTGATGGTGATGTGTGTCAGGGCTCTTTATATCACTGAAAGCAATTGCAGATACCTGTGCAAATTAGTTTGGCAGGTGTGTCCAAATAAAGGCAAGACTACTTAAGAAGGCTGTTCCATATTATTAAGCAGCCTACATTTTTTGCCAAAATGGGAAAGAAAAAGGATGTGTTGGCGGCTGAGAAGCAACAAATTGTGAAGTATTTAGGTCAAGGCATGACTACAATCAACATTGCCAAGACACTTCATCGTGATCATCGCACAATCAAGAAATATGTAGCTGATTTCCAGCACACACGTGTGCGTGCTGATAAGGAAAAATTGAGGACTCTTTCCAACAGGCAATTGCGTAAGGTTAAAAGAGCAGCTGCAAAAATGCCTTGTCATAGCAGCAGACAAGTTTTTGAAGCTGCTGGTGCCTCCAACGTCCCCAGAACAACAAGATGCAGGGTCCTTCAGAGGTGCGTAAGCCATCCTGTCGACCACCTCTATCCACTGCACACAAGCAGAAATGGCTCCAGTGGGCCAAACGATACATGAAGACTGACTTCCAAACTGTTTTGTTCACCGATGAGTGCCGTGCAACGCTCGATGGTCCAGATGGATGGAGTGGAAGATGGCTGGTTGATGGACACCCCATGAAAACACGGCTAAGGCGCCAACAAGGAGGAGGTGGAGTAATGTTTTGGGCTGGAATCATGGGGAGAGAGATTTTCGGCCCCTTTATGATCCCTGAAGGGGTAAAGATGAACTGCATAATCTATGTGGAGTTTCTAAAACAACACTTCCTGCCATGGTTCAAGAGGAAGAACCGTGCTTTCCGCAGCAATATCATTTTCATGCATGATAATGCACCGTCTCATGCTGCAAAAAACACATCTGCATCTCTGGCTGCTATGGGCATAAAAGAGGACAAACTTATGGTGTGGCCACCATCCTCCCCTGACCTCAACCCCATTGAGAACCTCTGGAGCATCATCAAAAGAAGTGTCTATGATGGCGGGAGGCAGTTCACATCTAAGCAACAGCTCTGGGAGGGTATTCTGTCCACATGAAAAACAATTGAAGCAGAAACCATCCAAAAACTGACAAATTCAATGGACGAGAGAGTTCAGAAGCTTCTTTCGAACAAGGGGTCCTATGTGCAAATGTAACATCACCTAGAATAAAGTTTTCACTTGAAAACTGTTTGATTTCATTTGTAATAAGCTGATAATGCTTATAACTTCACAATTGATCATTTTTTTGGTCAAAATAAAAAAAAAGGTTGAAAACTCTGCTGTGCATAATAATTTGGAACATGCATTTTGAGTGTTTATTTTTTTTTTAAAAGATACTGTTTTCATAGGCAGTTTGTTCCAAAACATTGCAATTATACTAGAATAGTAGATGACTGGAAAATAACAATGACTGCAATTCAGATAGGTAATTTAGAGAAAATATGAGGAAATATTATTTGCATAATTAATTTGGAACACAGTGTAAATATGCCTCCCTCTTTCCATTTGATAAACATTTCTTTCTTTTTAGCATGTGTTTAAGTTCCGTGTTCATCCATCCTGGTTTCCTTAAATGCTTTGTATTCTTCCCTCTTTTTGGAATTGTTAACGATTGTGCTTTGAGAATCTCATTTTTCAAGATTTCTCAACCTTCCTGGACATTTTTGTCTTTAAGGTTATCCAGCCATTGGATCCCTCTGATTCTCTTTCTGAGTCCATTAAAATCTGCCTATCTGAAATCTAACCTTGAAGTCTGAGTCTTCACAGGTCTTCCTCCTCTAGTTTTCCAAAATTCTAAAATAGCATGCCTGATGAAGAGAACTGAGTAGTCTCGAAAGCTTGCAATTTGTTACTATCTTTTTAGTAAGCCAATAAAAGGTATCAACCACTGAGGACTCTCAATTCTAAATATTTTTCTAAAATAGCATGGTCGCCACCTCCTAGGGTCCAAGCCACTCTTACCTCCTCAACCATTTCCTCCCTGTTTATAAGGATTAGATACAAGGTAGCAGAAACCCTTGTTTTCTCCCCTACTTTTAGGAAGATAAAGTTTTCAGCAAGAGAGGATAAGAATTTGCTTGACCTGTTAGTTTTAACTGAGAGAGATTCCCAACAAATGTCTGGATAGTTGAAATCTCCCATGACCACTATGTCATATTTTTTGGAGAACTTGGACATTTGATGCATAAAGAGTTCATCCATATCTTAAGCTTGCACAGGTGGCCTGTAGTAAATGCCTACAATGGTGTCCTTTCCGTTGTTCTCTCCTTGTATTCTTACCCAGTTTCCACAGAACTCCCAGTCTCTGTGCAGATATACACTTTTCTAACATACAATGGGACACCTACTCCTCATTTATCAAGTCTGTTTCTTGCAAATAAGTTGTATCCTTCTAGCCTTGTATTTCAATCATGTGTATCGTCCCACCAAGTTTCATTGATTCCAATGACATCATATTTCTTCTCTTGTGTTAGTAATTCCAATTCTCCTTGTTTGTTGCCCATGCTTTGTGCATTTGTATAGAAACATTTTAGTTTGTGATTGGTTTCTTTTCCTCCAATATTTTTACTATTTAGATTTTTTTTGTCTTTGTTCTTCCTTTCCACTTCTATTAGCAGAGTTCTCAATAGTATTTACCAGGTGTATGGCTTTTTCTGGCCTTTTGCTTCCCTTCCCACATTGTTCTAGTTTAAAGCTCTCCTGATGAGTGTAGCAAGGCAACTTCCAAATACATGTTTTCCAGTCTTCATAAGGTGGACCCCATCTCTTGCAAGCAGTCCATCTTATAGGTAATTCGCTCCGTGATCCAGAAATCCAAATCCTTGCTGATGGCACCATCGACGTAGCCAGTTGTTCACCTGCAGAATCTTATTCCACCTCCTTGCTACATGGCCATCCACTGGGAGGGATAAAAGTAACAGAAAAACTGACTAAAACAATGAGAACTAGTCTGAACAGGTGCATACCAAAAAACGACTTGTATATCAAAATACGAAAAATGGTTGCACTCAATAGTGTTAAAGCATGTCAACGTGAAATACATAAAGTGTGAATAGCAATATGGCTTTTGAAATTTAGGAAAAGTACACATGAGATGCTTAGCACAAAATTTGCCCAAATAATGTGAGCCCATCCACCATCGTCAAGGTAATCTCATGAATTGGATGGGTCCCCGACCTAACTGCCTAGTGTGAACACTTACCTATCACTAATCTCTGAATGTATGGGTGAATATAAAGACCTCTCTTGGTAAAGCCTAAATTTATGGGTTGGTCAGAACCTGATGTGATCAGATGTAATTAAAATCACCGCATGATGAAGGGCGGAGTGCACCTATTCAGACTAGTTCTCGTTGTTTCAGTCACTTTTTCAGTTAGGCCGGGGTCACACTTGCGAGTGTAATGCAAGAAACTTGCGTGAGTCTCTTTAATCCACATTAATACCCGGCACTGCCACCGGCACTCGGACCGGAGTGTGTGGCTGCATAGAAATATAGAACTTCAGCCCTAGTTCTCCCATTATTAAAGTATGATGGCCCCAGTTCCCCCCATGTATATAGTAGGATGGCTCCTGTTCCCCAATGTATATAGTAGGATGGCTCCAGTTCCCCTCATGTATACAGTAGGATGGCTCCAGTTCCCCCATGTATATAGTATGATGGCCCCCAGTACCCCCATATATATATATATATATATATATATATATATATTATGATGGCCCTAGTTCTCCTCATATATATGGTATGATGTCCCCAGTTCCCCTATATATATAGTATGATGGCCCTAGTTCTCCCTATATATATTATGATGGCCCCAGTTCCTCCATATATATAGCATTATGGCCCCAGTTCCTCCATATATATATAGCATTATGGCCCCATATATCATGTAGATCTCACTTGCATGTATACTCCTCTATAATCATATATATTCATAGCTAATATATACATTATAATCAATGGCTTAGAATGGCTGACATAAACTGATATAAGCCAGACAGACTGTATGGGGGTTTTCCAGGCAAAAGCAGAACAATGCCAGATGTATTAAGTGATGATCAGATGTCTCAACTTTGTCCTAGATGCGAAGAGCTACATTTTAGTTGCTTAATCTGCATTCATATGTGCATTAATCACAATATTCCATATATATTTAGATAACCAATAACAGAGTAGCTAGACAATATGGTAATTAACTAACCACCCCTAACCACTCCTTTCTATATGCAATTATAAAACTATGTATGTACAATAAATCATCAGTATTGATGGAATGTTTTTCTGTCACAATGGTGTACAGTCCATTCTTGATGAGCGCTCAAAATACTCAGTCTTATTGGGAACGGCCGCAGCACACAGGGATAAATTTATCCAAACCAAATTTCCATAATAACTGGCGCCTACCACGAGGCGTGGACAAAACACACAGGGGACCCTGCTGACCGGAGAGACGGAGGTGTTGGCCACGGCCTTGGTTCATGGGACGGAGACTGCGCAGCTCCATAAGTAAGGTAAGAAAATGTTATCACCTTACCTGAAAGTCCCCTGTGCCCAGTCTGGGTCTATACCTCTTGCAGGTCAGGTGTGGTCACCACCGCTTTCCCAGGTAGTGTAAAAAGTCCGAGCCTGTATCCAAATCCTGGGATATAAGTCAAGGTGTCTGCTGTGTGCTGTGTATGTGTTCTGTGTTTGTGTAGATCCGGGAGACAGTTGGATTGTTTGTGGTGGCTGGGTAACAGACGGCAGGAAGTCAAATCGCTTGATAAGCTATCACAGATTCCCATGCAGCAGGAGGGACAGGTGGTCCCGGGACAGGTAGTCCCATGTTCCAGGCTTGGATGGTGATAGCTTAGAGGGCTGCCACAGATTCCCTTAGCCGGCGAGCCAGTCAGGACGACCGGGCCAGAGGGTGGTAGAATTCCCGCTTGTTGTGCTCCTCACTCAGGCGGCCCGGGCATATGTGTGCCCAGTGCGATTGGCAGTAGTCTGTTTCCCAGAGCAGTTAGCACCTGCCACAGAATAATAAAAGGGCATCGGTTGGTTCTCCCGGACATCTGTATCTGTTCTGTTTGTGTCACATATTGCTGCTTTAAGTGCATACAACTGTATAGAGAAGTTTTTTTTTTCCTTTCCCCTTCTCCACGCTGCTAGCAGAGATATATGCATTGTAAATCACACTGTCACATCTGTTTTTTTCTTTTTTTGCTAAGTTTCCTGTTTCTGCAATGCTGGCTATGGTGTAGCAATTTTTGAAGAAGTGAAACTAAATGGTATCTATCATTTTTGATGTGACATACGTGTTTTCAGATACGTGATTTTAGTGACATTGGATACAGCAGCATAAGAAAAGAGGAAGTGTGTGTATGACTGCGTTTGAGCACAGAGAGGGAAGGAGGGAAAAAAAAAAAAGCCGTTTTAACTTTTTACTCTTTTGAAGGTTTTCCTTCTGTGTTTTTACATTTTAAAGTTTTTTTAAGTTTTTTTAAGTTTTTTTTTTTTTTTTTTAAGTTTTCCAAAGTTTTTCCTTCTGTATCAAAATTTTAAGTTTTTGGTTGTGTACCAAGTTTTTGACAGTTTTCTTTTCCTTTTGGTTTTTGTGTTTTTATATACATATATATATATATATATATATATATATATATATATATATATATATATATATATATATATATATATAAGGTGGCCAAGCAGCAGGAGGGTCTTTTACTTCCTGGAGAGCAAACAGCCCCCCAGATAGTGGCAGAACACGAAGGTGTTAAGTATGTGAAAAATTTTAGAAGGTATAAAGTATGTGAAATCCATAAGAATGGCAGACTTCAAGCTGCGGAATGGCATGACGTAGAAAGGAAAATAAGGGAAGTTAGCTGATGTTAAATTGCTGAATACTAATACATGGTATGAAGTAGCAGCAGAGCTTACATCATTTAGGTGGTACAGAAAGATATGTGAGCAAACCAGGAAGTGATTTTTGTGTGTATAATATGGGGAAAGGTATTAAGCCATCAGCGCCTCCCCATATATTGGGCATGTGCAGTCTGCTCTCAACAGAATCCATGGTATAGGGAGTTTTTTTTTTTTGTACAGTATGTGGCACGTCCCGTCCCTCCCTACAGGGAGAGGGCATTATTATTCCAACCAAGCCATCTTGGACTGCACAGAGGGGGAGGGGGGGATTCTTTTCTCTATCCTCCTCTTTCTCTGTCACTCTTTCTTTCCTCCTTCTCTCTCACTCTTTCCTCTCCTCTTTCTCCACACCTTTTTTCCTTCTCTCTCTCTCTCTCCTCTACACCTCCTTCTCCTACTTCTCCACCTCTTTCCTCCTTCACTAACCCTCCATCTCTCCTCCTTCTTCACTCCCCCACCACACCTATCTCCTCCTGCTCTTCTCCTCCTTTTATCTCTCTTCCACACCTGCCATCTTCTCCTCCCTCTGTTCCTCACTCCTCATCCTATACTCTTTTCATCAACCCCTCCTCCTTCTTCCTTCTTCTTAGTTGCCGGCTGGGCCAATGCCCAATTCAAACAATGTGGTGCTTATAGCACAAGGTTCCCCTTCAATGTCCCTGGCACAGTCCAGCCATTGCCAGTTGTGATATCGGGGAAAGAAGGTGAAAACCCCCTACACACAATGCAGTAGGCAGCCCCCAGACACATCAGGCAGCCTCAGTCTTCTCTTCCAGCCTGAAGAGCGGCGCGAGACGATGATGTCATTGCACACCCTGTATGAGCATACTGAGGTCTCAATAGCCGCAGTCTGCAGCTTATGAGACAGACTGATGCGTGTGGCCATGTCTGCTGCCGGCCACATCACAGCACAGCAGACACGGCCGAATGCAGTTTGCTGTGCACGGCCATCAGGCGGTCAGCCCTGCACAGCTTGGTTGACCGATCTGACTGGGAGGTGCAGAGATTTCCACAGTTACTCACTTTTTAATTGCAGTGCTATGTAGGTGAGCTGTCTGTCCCATATCACTGCCAGTTAAAAGCTTGTTCTCTCTGGTGTGTGTTTGCCTGTTCCCTGTGCTGTAAGTTCTGTTCTTCTGCTGCTGACCTTTAGATCATGTTTTGACTACCCATTTGTTATTGCCCCTTTGCATTTGATATTCTGCTGCTGACCTTTGCACCGTGTTCTGACTACCCGTTTGTTATTGCCCCTTTGCTTATCCCCTATATCTCTGGTATTCTGACCATGGCATGTGACCTGACTTACAACTTTGTATGTTCCCTTAGTTTACTACATGCTCTTTTGGTATTGACCCCGGAACGTCTGACTTTGCTGACTCATGGCCTGGCCGTGGGTTGTGACTAGGGTCACATTTTGACTGGCCACAAAAGTGCCCTTTTTTCTCTCTTCACCTATGCAACCCATTCGTGCACTCTGTGATCAGGTGGGGAATTTGACCCAGATGATTCAGGATCTGGCAAGGGAACACCAAAAACTAGAATCTTCACAATCCCAGCTGCAGGGTCAATTTTCTAGAACTATAGATACTGTGAAGGGTTAAACTAAGATCAAAACTAAAGGCTTCATTTTTTTGCTTGAAACTCTGTCCTGTTTCTCACAAAGATAACATTTTGTTACTTAATTAGGCTATGGTTTATAATTGGTGTAAAGACCTTGAGTGTTCTAACTCGACCAGGGAAGGGACTGGGGGGTGTACCGCTAGATAAGACTTTGAGGCACCTGTTAACATGTTGTTTTATGCCAAAAAGACACGACCATATATGTAGTTTCCGTTTTTTTCTGTATCCTCATAGGTTAAGTCTTTCCTGCATTTTTATAGGTTAAGTGCTGAAAGTGTGTTTTTATACTATTGGTTGAAGTAGAATTTGCTAACATGATAAAAGTACAACACAATAAACGGGGGCTAGGAATCTCCTTTGATTCTCCCAAACAGAGCTACGTCTCCGTCTGGTCATTCTCAGTTGCCGGCAACACCCTGTTAATTAATTTGAAAATCACTAAGGTCAACCGTGAAGGGTCACTTTAGATCCTCCCTCAACAGCTTGGTGCCCATACGTGGGGCTCCCAATTAGGGACTCCTCTTCCCCGGAGGACAACAAGACAAAGGACCCTCGGACCGGACACAGGCACTGGAAAATTGGGACTGATCATCCCCCACGACAACCACAGTAAGTTGGCAGTTATACTGTTCAGACTGACCGTTTGGTGTGGTTTTCCTGTGTTTGTTGCTGCAAAGAGGATCTGAGGTTGTCCCCTATGGTGGGGTGATTCTTGGGTGGAATCATATAGAGGTGTAGTTCCTTTGGGGGCCCAGTGCTCGAACCGTACCTCATAAGGGACGGACACCCCGGATTGACCAGTGATTGTAATTCTCTTTTTAGTAAAAATATCCTGAATTCCTGATCATTGTTAGAATCAGGCGTGGTGAGGTGATCGAAGATTGGGTAGGATACGTAACTCAGGAATATATAGAAGTATACAGTATATATCCAGGAGGTGTCCGGAGGGAAGTCTAAGACGCCCTCCTCTTTTCACTGAGTACCGCGTTTTTGGGTTGTCCCAGTGGGGGACAGAGAGACCCGTGGAACAACCGTAAGGCCACTCGGTATTGTGCACAAGTAAAGTCAGGATATTTAGCTCAAAAGGTGAATCATGTTTCCGTGGAACAAAAAGAAGACTTTGAATTTGCGTGATGGATCTGATACCGTTAGTCTTATGATTCAAAGACGGGGAAAGAAATCTGTCAGGAATGCAGGAAAAATATTCTCAATTATGGGTTTTCCTAAGGGCGGGAGGTTACAGCCTATGTTATGGGACGAAGGTATCAGAAAGAACAAGGGAAGGTTGATTGATAATGGTTTGTTTAAAGATGCTGTGGAATTCCGTGGTCTGGCACATGAATTATGTGACGAAGGGTATGTGGAGGTAGAAGAGGAAGTGAGTTCTGATTGTCTCTGTTATTGCTACATTGAAAAAGGAAAGCTGTCTACTCCTATGATAAAGTCTGGATGTTTTGTGGTGCAGGAAGGTATTGAGAAAGCGATTGAGAATAATGTGTCAGAAAGACAAACAATTAAAAATGATGATCTGGAACAGGGGGTCTCCCTGCTAGATGATATGGTCCCTCCCCAGGAAATCAAGCCTCTTCTCCCGACTGTAAGCTCTGTGCCCCTTAACCCCAAAGCTCCAATATATCCTGGGTTGTCAAAACTCAGTGCGCCCCCACCCTATGATCCTGCTGGGTGGATTTGTGATGTATGCAGAGTTACTAATTCTCAGTGGAGACAGGTCTGTTACAATTGTGAAGCAAGAAGACCCGGAGTTGTAGCCCTCACCTTTCCCTTGCTAAACGCTGACGGCACTTATTATCAGCCACCGCCAGCACCGGTCCCTGCTATGCCTAGTATTGCTAGTGGTTATGAGTTTCCACCCCCTCCTACTTTGGTCACCCGCTCGGAGACCGGATATACAGAGGAGACAGAAGATTTCCAGGAAATGTATTCCAATTTCCTGGACCCCACCATCATGATGTGCTCTTTAGGATAGGGACAGGGGATCTTACGAAGCAGCACGTTGGGGCCATAGTAAATGCCGCAAATAATCAACTCCACCATGCTGGAGGACTGGCCGCAACAATTTCACAGAAAGGCGGACCCATGATACAGGAAGAATCTAATTCATATATACAAACTTATGGCCAGGTAGAAACAGGACAGGTCGCAGCAACCAGAGCAGGACAGCTGCCGTGCCAATATGTGATACATGCAGTGGGACCACGATATGATCCTACCAATATCCCAAGATGCCAACAATTACTTACTGAGGCTATCCAGAATGCAATCTTGTATGCCTCCTCTGTCCCCCCCAGTACGATGCCTCAACGTACAATGGCCATACCATTAATCTCTGCCGGTATCTTTCAATATTCCAGGAAGGATGCTGCCATGATCATAGTATCAGCAATAGAGCGCTGTATACAGGAAAACCACATAAAATTGGAGGAGGTCCGATTTGTCCTTGACAGCCGCCTAACGGCCCATCAGGCAATACAATCTCTAACTGTAACAGAGCCTCCTGCCCCGCTTCCGCAGCAGATGCCTCTTGTACCCGTACTGCCGCCACCTCCTCCCGCCTCCGAGTCAGTAATATCAGAGTTTGGAGAGGATGATGTGGAAACTACTCCTGACAGGCCAAAGTATACCCCCTTTTCTCCATCCCAGATAGACACCCTTTGTAACCAGTTACCCGATCCAGAAACATCCCCCATGGCCTTCTATAGACAAATAGCAGCGAATCGAGAGATTTATTCCACTCCCCGAAGAGATCTGTTACACTTACTCCAGGTGAAGGCTGGAGAGGGGTATTTTCCAATTATTGAGGGTGGCATAATGTATAATGTGAACCTGGATGGGGGAACCTATGAGAGTGGTGTTGATTTCTGTAATGCTTTAAAGGTTTGGGCACAAGATAGACTAGCGGACCAAGCTACCTCCCTCACAGATGTCACACAGGACAAGGGGGAGAGTGCCGAGAAGTTCTATGGACGTCTTATGGTAGTGTTTAAAGATTTGGGATTCTCATTGTATAATAAAGCCCATTCACACCTTTTTGTGGCAGCTTTGATGTCTGGCCTTAAATCTGAATTGAAAGAGGCAATAATGTTAGTTAGACCTGACATCGAGAATTCCACTCCGGATGATGCATTAAAAGTAATTAAAAGTTTTCTGAAAAATTTAGCACGTTCTGCATCAACAGGAAAATCAAAGGTTAAAACTGTAGCTGCAGCAATCTCTGCTCCAATTCCAGCCCCCACCCCAGGTACAAGCACGCAGCTGGCTCCTTATCAGTGGCCTGCCCAGCAGCAAACTCCAGTTCCAGCCCTCCCGCCTTATACGAATTCAGTCCCCTACTCAAATATCCCTTTTAACCCTATGTCTGGAAGTATCGCTCCCCAGCCCCGCCGCACCAGTTCTCGCTTGCAGTGTTGGCGCTGTGGCCGACCCGGTCACTTTCAGAGAGATTGTCACACCCCTGCTGACAGATGCTACCCTCAAGTTCCCCCTTCCAGTCACAACCTGAATACAGGGAACCCCAGAGACAGACAGCCTCAAAATCCTGATAATCGCCCATACTGAAGGGGTGGCCAACCAGGGTCTGCCATCACAATGTCCTCCACCAAACCTGGGGCATGCTCATCTGTCACGCTTCCTGTCGGGGACACCCTTGTTAAGTTCATGGTAGACACTGGGGCGGCCAACTCTATAATCAAGTCATCAGATGTACCTACGGATATCCCTATTCAATTCTCAGACCAAGAGCTTGTTTTAATTGGAGTAGATGGCAGACCCAATAAACATACTCTTACAAAACCCATTCCTGTGGGGCCTTTCCCTGAAGTTACTGCTCAGTTTGTAATCTCTCCCACATGTCCTGTAAATTTACTGGGGGCAGATTTATTATCACAGTTCCGCTCCAGAATACAATTCCAAGATGATGGTCAGATGGTCCTCACATTATATAACCCCTATGCAGATAAAGATAGTGAGGAGATCTGTATCCTACATGCCCTTCCTACGGTTATGATGGCCCTGATAGGCCCAGATCCACCCCCAATCATGCCTGAGGACCAGCGACTCGCCCCCTATCTCTCAGAGATACCACCTAAACTTTGGTCAAAAGGGCCAGATGATATAGGAAAAATGCCTGTAGAACCAGTAAAAGTGTTTCTCAAACCTGGTGCCCCTTTTCCCAAAGTTCATCAGTACCCTTTGAAACATGATCAGGAGCAGGGCCTCAAGGGGCAAATACAAACATTACTCGATAATGGTGCCCTGGTACCCTGTGTTTCCCCATGTAACATGCCCTTGTTTCCCGTTAAGAAAAAGACCCTACCCGGCCAACCCCCTGTGTACCGGCTGGTACAAGATCTACGGGCAGTTAATGCAGTTACTGTTCTAGAAACTCCGGATGTGCCTAATCCACATACTCTCTTGTCCCAGATACCTCAGGATGCTGCTTGGTTCACAGTCATCGACCTTGCCAATGCCTTCTTCAGCATTCCATTACACCTAGATTGCCAGTTTCTGTTTGCATTCACTTATCAGGGACGACAATTGACATGGACAGTTATGCCACAAGGGGCCCAAAACAGTCCCAATCAGTTTACAAAAAATATGGGCGAGTGTCTTTTACCCTGGCAGTTAGATCACCCCTATGTCACGCTGCTTCAGCATGTGGATGATCTTTTGTTGTGTGCACGAACAGAGCAGGAAGCCATTGCTGCCACTGTTAGCCTCCTCAGGTATCTGGCAGATCTGAACTGTCGGGTTTCGGCCTCGAAACTTCAGTTTTGCCTTGGTCAAGTGATATTTTTGGGTCACTGTCTCCTTCAGGGTGCCAGACACCTTACAGAAGAAAGAAAAATAGCCGTCAGCTCCCTTCCTTTCCCAAAAGATGAGACTGAACTCCAGCGTTTTCTTGGACTATGTACTTATTGTCGTCAGTGGATACTGGATGCATCCCGCATAATGCAACCTCTCTACAATGCCTTAAAAGACGGTATAATGAACTATAAGGAAAGATCACCGGTTTGTATGGAAAGCCTTTATCGTGCCTTCTCTGAATTAAAGCGACTTATTGCCTCCACCCCTGCCTTGGGCATCCCGGACTATACTCGACCGTTCCATTTGTATGTGTCTGAGAATGAAGGACACGCAGCAGGGGTACTCACACAGTCGCATGGCAATAGGCAACGACCAGTGGGCTATTATTCGGCCCACCTCGACCCCGTGGCCCGAGCATCACCAAGTTGCATGAGGGCAGTTCACGCCACTCACTCGTTGCTTGACAAGATTGCAGACATAATTCTTGGACATGAGACGCACATTTTTGCCCCGCATAATATCGCAGCAATACTGACACTCCAACAGCCAAGACATTTGACCGTACAACGACACTTATGGCTGCAGTGTTCACTCCTTCTGCCTGACTATGTCAAATTGCATCGCTGTACTACAATCAACCCTGCTACTTTACTGCCGGTCCCCAAGAAGGATGGCAGTGATGAGGATTACCTCCAACATGACTGTTCCCAACTTCTGACTGAAGAAACAGCTACTCTGCTAAATGTCAGTGAAAATCCACTTCCAAATCCTGATCTGGTGTTATACACGGATGGTTCAAGATATGCTGATGAGTTTGGCAGATTCCACACCGGATACGCTGTTACTACAGAAGACACTGTGGTGCACGCAGCTGCACTCCCTCCCTCACAGTCAGCACAAGAAGCAGAACTTCAGGCTCTGTCTACTGCATGTGTTTTGGCCAAAGACAGGCGGGCTAATATATACACGGACTCACAGTATGCATTTGGTATTGCTCACGATTTTGGGGCTCTATGGGCCAATCGAGGGTTTATTACTACTGCCGGAACTCCAGTGAAGAATGCTGAAGCTGTTAAAACCCTCATGGACTCAATCAAATTACCTACCCAGGTGGCCATTATCAAGGTCAAGGCACACGTGTTGTGAACTATACTTCTTGGCTCCCTCTTGTGGTCACTAGTGGTTTGGCACTTGGATTGTCTTTTCCCAGGTTGGTACTCACCTGGTTCGTTAGGCCTGGGGTGTTGCTATTTAAACTTCCTGGATTCTCAGTCCAGTGCCTGGCATCGTTGTAATCAGTTCATTTCTGTTTGCTCCTGTCTTCAGGTCCTGGTTCTTTGCAAGATAAGCTAAGTCCTGCTTTCTTATTTTTGTTTATTTGCATTGTTCATATTTTTGTCCAGCTTGTACAAAATGTGATTCCTGATATCGCTGGAAGCTCTAGGGGGCTGATATTCTCCCCCCTCACCGTTAGTCGGTTCGGGGGTTCTTGGATATTCAGCGTGGATATTTTGCAGGGTTTTTTGCTGACCATATAAGTCATCTTACTATCTTCTGCTATTAGTCAGTGGGCCTCTCTTTGCTAAAATCTAGTTCATTCTTATGTTTGTCTTTTCTTCTTACCTCACCGTTATTATTTGTTGGGGGCTTGTATTATAACTTTGGGGTCTTTTCTCTGGAGGCAAGAGAGGTCTTATTTTCCCTGATAGGGTTAGTTAGTTCTCCGGCTGGCGCGAGACGTCTAGAATCAACGTAGGCACGTTCCCCGGCTGCTGTTAGTTGTTTGTGCTAGGATCAGGTATATGGTCAGCCTAGTTGCCACTTCCCTATGAGCTGGTATTTATGTTTGCAGACTTTGCTGTAATCTCTGAGATCCTCTGCCATTGGGATCATAACAGTATGCCAGGCCAAGTGAATAGTTAATGCATTGCAGAAGCGGGATTAAAAGAAAAGAAGTTCTGAGTTTTTTTTTTTGTTTTTTTTTCTTCTCTTTCTTCCTTCCCCTTTTTCTCTGAGTGGCTTGAAGCTGTGCTGCAGACATGAATGTTCAGACCTTGATTACTAGTGTGGATCAGCTTGCTACACGAGTGCAGGGCATTCAGGATTTTGTTGTTAGCAGTCCTATGTCAGAGCCTAAGATACCTATTCCTGAGCTGTTCTCTGGAGATCGATTTAAATTTAGGAATTTTAGGAATAATTGTAAATTGTTTCTATCTTTGAAACCTCGTTCGTCTGGAGATTCAGCTCAGCAAGTTAAAATTGTTATCTCCTTCTTGCGTGGCGACCCTCAGGATTGGGCTTTCTCGTTGGCGCCAGGAGATCCGGCATTGGCGGATGTTGATGCGTTTTTTCTGGCGCTCGGATTGCTTTATGAGGAGCCTAATCTTGAAATTCAGGCAGAAAAAGCCCTACTGGCTATCTCTCAGGGCCAGGATGAAGCTGAAGTGTATTGCCAAAAATTTCGGAAATGGTCCGTGCTTACTCAATGGAATGAATGTGCTCTGGCCGCAAATTTCAGAAATGGCCTTTCTGAAGCCATTAAGAATGTGATGGTGGGTTTCACAATTCCTACAAGTCTGAATGATTCTATGGCGCTGGCTATTCAGATTGATCGGCGGTTGCGGGAGCGCAAATCCGCTAATCCTCTGGCGGTGTTGTCTGAACGGACACCTGTCTCAATGCAATGTGATAGAATCCTGACTAGAACCGAACAACAAAATCATAGACGTCAGAATGGGCTGTGTTTTTACTGTGGTGATTCTACACATGTTATATCAGCATGCTCTAAACGCCTAACCAAGGTTGTCAGTCCTGTCACCATTGGTAATTTGCAGCCTAAATTTATTTTGTCTGTGACTTTAATTTGCTCATTGTCTTCCTACCCTGTTATGGCGTTTGTGGATTCAGGTGCTGCCCTGAGTCTTATGGACTTGTCGTTTGCCAAGCGCTGTGGTTTTGTCCTGGAGCCTTTAAAAGTTCCTATTCCTCTCAGAGGAATTGATGCTACGCCACTGGCGGAAAATAAACCGCAGTATTGGACACAAGTGACCATGTGCATGACTCCTGAACATCGGGAGGTGATTCGTTTTCTTGTTCTGCATAAAATGAATGATTTGGTCTTTTTAGGTCTGCCATGGTTACAGACCCATAATCCAGTTTTGGATTGGAAGGCTATGTCTGTGTCGAGTTGGGGTTGTCAAGGAATTCATTGCGATTCTCCGCCGGTGTCTATTGCTTCTTCTACTCCTTCAGAAGTTCCTGAGTATTTGTGTGACTATCAGGATGTATTCAGTGAGTCCAGGTCCAGTGCTCTTCCTCCTCATAGGGACTGTGACTGCGCTATAGATTTGATTCCTGGCAGTAAATTTCCTAAGGGACGATTATTTAATTTGTCTGTACCCGAGCATGCCGCGATGCGTTCTTATGTCAAGGAGTCTTTGGAGAAGGGGCATATTCGTCCATCCTCTTCCCCTCTTGGTGCGGGATTCTTTTCGTTTGGATCTTCCGGTGTCGTTTGCCATTCACAACGTGTTCCATAGGTCTTTGTTGCGGCGGTACGTTGTGCCTGTGGTTCCTGCTGTTGAGCCTCCTGCTCCGGTGTTGGTTGAGGGCGAGTTGGAGTACGTGGTGGAGAAGATCTTGGATTCTCGTCTCTCTAGACGGAGGCTTCAGTATTTGGTCAAATGGAAGGGCTATGGTCAGGAGGATATTTCCTGGGTGGTCGCCTCTGATGTTCATGCGGCCGATTTGGTTTGTGCCTTCCACGCTGCTCATCCTGATCACCCTGGTGGTCTTGGTGAGGGTTCGGTGACCCCTCCTTAAAGGGGGGGTACTGTTGTGAACTATACTTCTTGGCTCCCTCTTGTGGTCACTAGTGGTTTGGCACTTGGATTGTCTTTTCCCAGGTTGGTACTCACCTGGTTCGTTAGGCCTGGGGTGTTGCTATTTAAACTTCCTGGATTCTCAGTCCAGTGCCTGGCATCGTTGTAATCAGTTCATTTCTGTTTGCTCCTGTCTTCAGGTCCTGGTTCTTTGCAAGATAAGCTAAGTCCTGCTTTCTTATTTTTGTTTATTTGCATTGTTCATATTTTTGTCCAGCTTGTACAAAATGTGATTCCTGATATCGCTGGAAGCTCTAGGGGGCTGATATTCTCCCCCCTCACCGTTAGTCGGTTCGGGGGTTCTTGGATATTCAGCGTGGATATTTTGCAGGGTTTTTTGCTGACCATATAAGTCATCTTACTATCTTCTGCTATTAGTCAGTGGGCCTCTCTTTGCTAAAATCTAGTTCATTCTTACGTTTGTCTTTTCTTCTTACCTCACCGTTATTATTTGTTGGGGGCTTGTATTATAACTTTGCGGTCTTTTCTCTGGAGGCAAGAGAGGTCTTATTTTCCCTGATAGGGTTAGTTAGTTCTCCGGCTGGCGCGAGACTTCTAGAATCAACGTAGGCACGTTCCCCGGCTGCTGTTAGTTGTTTGTGCTAGGATCAGGTATATGGTCAGCCTAGTTACCACTTCCCTATGAGCTGGTATTTATGTTTGCAGACTTTGCTGTAATCTCTGAGATCCTCTGCCATTGGGATCATAACACACACGGTCCTAGGAACAGTCCACAGAGTGTTGGTAACGCTTTTGCGGATATGCAAGCAAAAGCCGCTGCTCTTCTGCCTGTTGAACTGACCATACCAACTATGGTGACCACACGCTCTCAGCGTAAACAGTTACAAGAAACACTGACTTTACAGGAACCTGATGATCCACGACAGACTGAGGTTTTCTGCCGGACCCCACGAGACCGCTTACTGACGATGCAGAGAATGTCTCCAAAGGAAGAAGTGAAGCAGTGGAAGGCTGATGGAGCATGTATGGACAATGGTCTCTGGAAAAAGGACCAACTTGTGTGTCTCCCTAAGCGGATGTACCCTGCTATTGCCACATGGGCATATGGGCCCACACATCGAGGAAAAAACCAGGCCCTTGCCCTGATACAAAAATTCTACTGGGCTCCAGGTATTTCTACAGACTTGACAGCACTCAACCGTGCATGTAATATCAGTCAGACCTGCAATCCCAGTCAACTTCAACGTGTACCCCCGAAACACCTTGCTAAGCCCGACTATCCTTTCCAAAGGCTCCAGGTGGACCACATCACGTTGCCTAAGTCTGGAAGGTATGAATATTGTCTGGTAGTTGTCGACATGTTCTCCAGTTGGCCAGAAGCATTCCCTGTTACCAACATGACTGCAAAGACCACAGCGAAGAAACTGGTGATGGAAGTTATATGCAGATATGGTGTTCCAGAAGTCGTCGAAAGTGACCAAGGCCCGGCCTTTTCTTCTCATGTGTATCAGGAGGTTCTGACAATGCTTGGATCCACTGTAGCCCTCCATACTCCGTACCATCCACAATCCAGTGGGAAGGTTGAGAGGTTGAACGGCACACTGAAGGGACAATTGACCAAAATGATGCAGGAGACTACGGCTCCATGGCCAGAGCTCCTACCCAGTACGTACCACATTCGCTCTACCCCTATTGCAAAACATGGCCTGTCCCCATATGAGATATTGTTTGGTGCTAGGCCCCCAGTTGCAAATTTCCAGCCTCAGCAGTTGTCAGAGGAAACTGACCGTACTGTTCAATATGTTATTCAGCTCAGTAGAAATCTTGCTAACACCCATGCTCTAGTTTCTTCTTCCCTTCCAGATTCAGCAGAAATGGACACTTGTCACAACTTGAAGCCTGGTGATTTTGTGGTCGTGAAAAGGCATGTCATAAAACACGGACTAGAACCCTTGTATGACGGTCCCTACCAAGTCCTCCTCATCACCCCTACGTCAGTGAAACTGGAAGGGAGGCCGACGTGGATCCACGCATCGCACTGCAAGCTGGTCAAACAGACTAGTAGCAAATAAGAGAACATAATGTTTTGGTTTTTTCGCATTTTCCATATTATTATTGGTAACCGCATGGGACAGCCTAAATTCCCCAACTTCCTTGAATAATAAGTTTGTACAACATCATGAAAGATTACTGAGACATTTGTTGAATAATTCCCAGTCTCTGGCAGATTGCTGGATTTGCACTCATTCACCAGTGTCAGCCACAAGTATCCCTTTTTTGGCTATTCCCGTCCCACCTGAGGAGTTGTTTGCCTGGACTAACTGTTCTGACACATTCGCTAACAATGCCACAGATAATGCTAAATTATGGAATACTACTGTCGGTATACCTATTGTGGGATGGGTGGGGTACCCCTGGTGGCAAGGTAACCTTTCAGGAAGCGATACACACCTTCAATATCTAGCCTATAAAGGAGCGACTTGGGTACCTAAGAATAAGACTAGCCTAACCAATCTAGGGCAAGTTCCAACGTATGGTTTACAAATTAATTTTGATGTGACCTCATACTCTACTGATGCTTTCAAACCAATAATGTTAGAAAGAATGATACATAATACGTCATGGAAATTTTCTAGTCTGTTTTTACAAGGTTCTAAAGATATCTGCGCTAGCATTCCTGGCAATATACCTTGCAATGAGTCCTCTGGATATGTGCCAGGAACCCCCACTTGTGGGAATCCTAATGTAGGTTATTGTAGTCCTCTAGGACAGTCTCCACCTTGGTGCATGCTCCAGAATGTCTCAGCCTTCATAGACTTAGTGCATAGATTGGTACTGCAACATTCAGCCTTATGGGATTTACCTGTTGATATGTTCTGGGTGTGTGGAGACAATGCTTATAAATGGTTGCCAGTAGGGGTAAAGGGCACTTGTACTATAGGTTGATTGACCCCGGCCACCTTTGTCCTCTCAAGTAAACAGTTGGATACACAGGCTATACCCAAACATACATTGTATAAAAGAGCTGCAGATAACTCACCCCGCCCTTCGGGAAGACCACATGTAGTACAGATGGGTATAGCCAATAAAATTGTCAGTTCTATTTTCATTTACCCTATGATTACACAAATGTGGGATAAATTGGTTAGGGCCACAGACTATCTAGATGATCAAATTTGGGATATATTGGATATACTTAATACTACTGTTGCTGTCCAAAACCAACTTATTATAGTCACTAATCAACATACTGTAGTACTGGATTACTTAACAGCAGCACAGGGTGGTATGTGTCAGGTTTTTGGACCCGCATGCTGTCATTATATAGATCCCAATAGTACTATGAAGTTAAAGTTAAAGTTAGAGGACATTCAAAGACTTAGAGATCAATATGATAAAGACAATGACCGTAATAAGGACAGTTGGTGGACAGACACCTTCTCCTTTCTTAATCCAGCCAATTGGTTTAAGGGACTTGGGGGCTGGATAGCTGGAATCTTGCAAAGTTTGATACACATTGCTGCCTTTATCCTTGTTATGTATGTAATACTAAAACTTGTTTTTTGGTGTATTCCTGTATGTATTAGGAAATTCTGCACTAGGACAGCTAATGATGATACCAAAAGCGCTGCCACCCCTGCTCTTCTCTACACCGATTTCACAAAGTTATCTGATGAAGATGTTGAAGCCAAGCACATGGCTACTTTCAAAAGATCCCCACCATTGTCATCAACAATTGCTATTCGTAAATTCTAGCATACAGGGGGGACGGGTACGCCGCAACAGCCATGGCTGGTAACATGGCACCAGTCATGTGAAGACCAGTACCCCTCGAGCTTATAGCTTGGGATAGTACCTCTGATGCTGGACATTAATTAACAAAATTTATCTAGGGGGGATTGTGAAGGGTTAAACTAAGATCAAAACTAAAGGCTTCATTTTTTTGCTTGAAACTCTGTCCTGTTTCTCACAAAGATAACATTTTGTTACTTAATTAGGCTATGGTTTATAATTGGTGTAAAGACCTTGAGTGTTCTAACTCGACCAGGGAAGGGACTGGGGGGTGTACCGCTAGATAAGACTTTGAGGCACCTGTTAACATGTTGTTTTATGTCAAAAAGACACGACCATATATGTAGTTTCTGTTTTTTCTGTATCCTCATAGGTTAAGTTTTTCCTGCATTTTTATAGGTTAAGTGCTGAAAGTGTGTTTTTATACTATTGGTTGAAGTAGAATTTGCTAACATGATAAAAGTACAACACAATAAACGGGGGCTAGGAATCTCCTTTGATTCTCCCAAACAGAGCTACGTCTCCGTCTGGTCATTGTCAGTTGCCGGCAACACCCTGTTAATTAATTTGAAAATCACTAAGGTCAACCGTGAAGGGTCACTTTAGATCCTCCCTCAACAATACTTCCCAAAGCTTTCCACAATCGACTGTAGCAATGACTCCTGTACCTTCTGATGTGCAGTTGGTATTTCCTGAACATGTAGTGGCACTTCCTGACAAATTTTCTGGGGGAGAAGGATCAGTTTAGGTTGTTTTGGGGGAGCTGCAATTTTTTTTTTTTACCTTAAGACCCCTGTATTCAGGGGATGAGTCCCAGTGGGTGGGAATAATCTTGTCCCTGTTGCGAGGGGATAATTAAACTTGGGCATTTTCTTTGTCCCCACTAGCCCAAGAACAATTTTCCGTTGATGTATTTTTTGATGCCTTAGGGATGATCTATGACGAACCTGAGAAGGCCCAGGTCGCAAAAGCTAAGGTCATGAACCGGACGCAGGGGGGCCACACCGCAAGAGGACTATAGCTCTGAGTTCTGGCAATGTTCCTATGAGGTTTTGTGAAATGTTGCAGGTCTCAGATGTAAGTTTCAATGTGGCCTTTCTGATATTCTAAAGGATGCTCTGGCTTTGCATACTCCACCCTGTTCCCTGGGGGAGGCCATGACCCAGGCCATTCGAATGGATCTCTGAATTTGTGTGAGACGTGGTGAACAGCAGGTTTCAGTCATCTTGTCCAAGTCTGTTCACTTGCCAGAGACAAAACCAATGGAGGTGGGAGCAGCCCACTCTCGGGTTGTGGAGAGGAGGCGTTGGCGTGGTCTTGGACTTTGCCTTTATTGGTGGTTGTGCAGGACATTTTCTCAAAGACTGCTCCATACACCTCAAGCCCCCAAGCCATTGGGAAACGTCGAAGTCTGGGTGATATTCAAGGAGGTCACCCAGACTTCCAGGTACCCTATTACTCAGATAAAGTATTGCTGAACATGGAACTTTGTTTTCAGAACCTGTGGTTATCTGCCCTTGCTTTCATTGACTGTGGATCTGCCGCCAATTTAATTGATTCTGGACTGGTTGTTAAATTAAGATTAGGGACAGTAGGGGCTATTTTGTCTCAAAGTTCCAAAACTCTGATCAACTTGTGTCCATGTGCATTTTTCTCCAGGAAATTTTCATCTGCTGAAAGAAATTATGATGTTGGGAATCACTGCTCACTGTCAAGTTAGCTTTTGAAGAATAGAGACATTTTTTGGAGGGCGCTATTCATCTCAAACAAAAAAGCAAGTTCCTGAATATTAAATCTTGGAGTATCCCCAAAAACGACGTTCTCCTCCCACCAGCCCAGGAGCAGATTTGCATACAAGGGGGCACAAGGGCTCCCCATCGCGGTGCCCCTGAGCTGGTGGAAGTATTTCCCGTCATACAGGAAATAGTTTTTGGTAAGGCAAAATTCTAAAGCTTATTTCACAAAGCTATTGTGTTCTATATATTGACACCCTCTCATCCCCAGGTAATAGTCCACAGCCATGATACCTTTACTGTGCGGGATAGAAGAGCAGAGAGCTTCTACATCTATAGAACATAGCAACATATCAGCATCCAGTTCAACGTTTTCTAATTTCAAAAGAAGATCCGCTGTGTCACGTGTGTAGGAACTTAAAGAGACCACAAAAGGTCTCAAAATACGATCTACATAAAGGCCCAAATTTTGGGTAAGACTCCCAATTCCAGAAACTATAGGTCTTCCCTTAAGCGGGTTGGTCCCCTTATGTATTTTCGGTAGACAGTAGAATGTAGCGACTACCGGATGGGAAGGTATAAGGAAATCTCTCTCATTTACATCAATGAGTTTCTTATGGAAAGCTTCCATTACCATTTTTTTGAGCTGATCGAGATACATCATGGTGGGGTTCGACTCGAGTGACTCATAGTCCATCTCTTTATGAAGAGAGGAGTAACATAGGGCCCTGTACTGTGTGACGTCCATGACCACCACGTTACCCCCTTTGTCTGAGGGTTTTATTACCCTTTCATGATCATTCTCCAGGTCGCACAGACCCTCCATCTCTTTTTTGGTCAGATTGTATGGGCGTCTCTTACGGTTTTTCGATTCAAGTTCAATTAATTCATTAGTTACCACGTTTAGGAACACATCGATAGGGCCCAAATCCCCTGAAACAGGGGGCATACGTTTACTTTTATTTTTGAGATTTGTAAATGGTCCCTCTCCCATATCATTCGGGTCGATGTCTCCCAAATGTAATAGAAATCTCACATCGCTTAGGAGATCTTCATCTATACCTAGCTCAGTACACCATTTTTTGTCTTCACTAATGAAAAATGTTTTCCATTTTAACCGTCGGACGAAGAGGTTAAGGTCTTTTACTGCCTCAAAACTTTCATAGTCTGTTGTGGGGACGAAAGACAGGCCTTTGCTTAAAACCGACATTTGTTCACTACTAAGAGGTTTGGAGGACAGATTAATCACGTTTTTATCTAAATGGGGTTTCGAGGATTAAACCTGTTCCTCAGGGGATAACTGAGGTCTAAAAAACGATCCCCTTGAGGTGAACCTCTATTAGCCCCTCTTCCTCCTTGTGTACCTCCTCTTCCTTTTGATTTGCCCCTTTGGTTTTTAAACCTAACTTCCGAATCCGAAAAATCGGTCTCGGAAGATGACAGATCGGTTATTGTGTTTACTGACCCAGAAGCATTACTATTGGGGTTATTCATCCAGAAGTATTGGTTCGACATTTAAGAGAGACCAATTGTCAGACTTCAAATTGGAGATTACCCTCTGGCGGTGACATTCTCTCTTTGTTTTATGCGTTTGTGTTTGTCTGTATGCACCTAGCACTTTGTGTCAGCACTATATGTTCGCACTTTTTTTAGAAACATATTAAAAGCTTAATTAAGATTTAATATTCAGGAACTTGCTTTTTTGTTTGAGATAATACCTTGGTTCTTGTACTATATAGAGTCCAGCTTCTATTAGGGCGCTATTCATCCTTTTACTGTGGTGACAGATCATAAAAATTTAGTTTATATTAAATCTGCTAAATGTTTAACCCCTAGACACACCAGATGGTCCTTATTTTTCTCTAGACTTAATTTTTCCATCACATTCAGACCGAAGTCTAAGACTGTTAGGGTTGACACTTTGTCACGCAGCCTTGATTCCGTTTCTCCTCCAGAACGTCCATCCTTCCTTTACGAGTTGTGATCTGTAGGATATCCCCAGAATTCTAAGCCAAAATTCATGAGGTCCAGTCGTTGGCCCCATCCGCTACTCCTGAATTTAAATTATTTGTGCCGGTGTATCTTAGATTACATCTACTGCAGGAATTTCATGACTCCATCTTAAGTGGTCACCCGGGAGTCACTGCTATACAGAAAGCTGTTGCTTGAGTCTTTTAGTGGCCATCTATGTTTAACAATATTAAGTAATTTGTATCCGCTTGTGAGATTTGCGTACGCGCTAAGTCTGTCATAACCGGCTGGCTGGGAAATTGGCTCCAATGCCTATTCCAGAAAGACCATGGACTCATTTGTCCATGGATTTCATTACGGATTTGCCTTTATCTGGTGGAAAAATGATTATTTAGGTGGTGGCTGACCAATTCACTAAACAAGCTCACTTAGTTCCATTATCTGAATTACTTAATGCTGAAACATTTTCCAGAATATTTATCAGTCATGTGGTGAGATTGCAGGGTATTCCTTTAAACATTGTATTTAATAGGGGGTGCAATTTGTCTCTAAATTCTTTAGGACATTTTGTAGGACGTTAGGGATTGATTTGTTGTTTTCTTCTGCTAATCACCCTGAAACAAACGGTCAGAGAAAACGAATCAAATTGCTAGAACAAATTTTAAGATGTTTTGTGGCTCAGCAGAAAGACTGGTCCTCATTTTTACCTCTTGCTGAGTTTGCCTTTAACAGTCAGGTCAATCAGTCCACTGCAACCTACCCTTTCTTTTGTAATTATGGTTTTCATCCTCGTTTTGGTGAATTCTCTAGGAGTTCTGAATGCTCTGGAGTGGAGGTGACCATTCAGAAACTTGGGGATGTCTGGAGGGAGGTTCAGAGGATTATTTGGGTGACTCAATTTCGGCAAAAACGTAAGGCCGATAGGAAATATTCGGCGGGTTCCACTTTAACCCCTTAAGCCCCGAGGGTGGTTTGCACGTTAATGACCGGGCCAATTTTTACAATTCTGACCACTGTCCCTTTATGAGGCTATAACTCTGGAACGCTTTGACGGATCTTGGCGATTCTGACATTGTTTTCTCGTGACATATTGTACTTCATGTTAGTGGTAAAATTTATTCGATATAACTTGCGTTTATTTGTGAAAAATATGGAAATTTGGCGAAAATTTTGAAAATGTCGCAATTTTCCAACTTTGAATTTTTATGCCCTTAAATCACAGACATATGTCACGCAAAGTACTTAATAAGTAACATTTCCCACATGTCTACTTTACATCAGCACAATTTTGGAACCAAAATTTTTTTTTGTGACGGAGTTATAAGGGTTAAAAGTTGACCAGCAATTTCTCATTTTTACAACACCATTTTTTTTTAGGGACCACATCTCATTTGAAGTCATTTTGAGGGGTCTATATGATAGAAAATACCCAAGTGTGACACCATTCTAAAAACTGCACCTCTCAAGGTGCTCAAAACCACATTCAAGAAGTTTATTAACCCTTCAGGTGTTTCACAGGAATTTTTGGAATGTTTAAATAAAAATGAACATTTAACTTTTTTTCACACAAAATTTATTTCAACTCCAATTTGTTTTATTTTACCAAGGGTAACAGGAGAAAATGGACCCCAAAAGTTGTTGTACAATTTGTCCTGAGTACGCTGATACCCCATATGTGGGGGTAAACCACTGTTTGGAAGGAAAGGAGCGCCATTTGACTTTTCAATGCAAAATTGACTGGAATTGAGATGGGACGCCATGTTGCGTTTGGAGAGCCCCTGATGTGCCTAAACATTGAAACCCCCTACAAGTGACACCATTTTGGAAAGTAGACCCCCTAAGGAACTTATCTAGATGTGTGGTGAGCACTTTGACCCACCAAGTGCTTCACAGAAGTTTATAATGCAGAGCCGTAAAAATAAAAAATCATATTTTTTCACAAAAATTATCTTTTCACCCCCAATTTTTTATTTTCCCAAGGGTAAGAGAAGAAATTGGACCCCAAAAAATGTTGTGCAATTTGTCCTGAGTACGCTGATACCCCATATGTGGGTGTAAACCATTGTTTGGGCGCATAGCAGAGCTTAGAAGGGAAGGAGCGCCATTTGACTTTTCAATGCAAAATTGACTGGAATTGAGATGAGACGCCATGTTGCGTTTGGAGAGCCCCTGATGTGCCTAAACATTGAAACCCCCCACAAGTGACACCATTTTGGAAAGTAGACCCACTAAGGAACTTATCTAGATGTGTTTTGAGAGCTTTGAACCCCCAAGTGTTTCACTACAGATTATAACGCAGAGCCGTGAAAATATATATATATTTTTTTTCACAAAAATGATTTTTAGCCCCCAGCTTTGTATTTTTACAAGGGTAACAGAATAAATTGGACCCCAAAATTTGTTGTCAAATTTGTCCTGAGTACGCTGATACCCCATATGTGGGGGGGAACCACTGTTTGGGCGCATGACAGAGCTCAGAAGGGAAGGAGCGCCATTTGGAATGCAGACTTAAATGGATTGGTCAGCAGCCGTCACGTTGCATTTGCAGAGCCCCTGATGTACCCAAACAGTACAAACCCCCCACAAGTGACCCCATATTGGAAACTAGACCTCCAAAGGAACTTATCTAGATGTATTGTGAGAACTTTGAACCCCCAAGTGTTTCACTACAGTTTATAATGCAGAGCCGTGAAAATAAAACATCTTTTTTTTCTCACAAAAATGATTTTTAGCCCCCAAAATGTTTAATTTTCCCAAGGATAACAAGAGAACTTGGACCCCAGAAGTTGTTGTTCAATTTGTCCCGAGTACGCTGATAACCCATATGTTGGGGTAAACCCCTTTTTGGGCACACGGGAGAGCTCGGAAGGGAAGGAGCACTGTTTTACTTTTTCAACGCAGAATTGGCTGGAATTGAGATTGGACGCCATGTCGCGTTTGGAGAGCCCCTGATGTGCCTGGACAGTGGAAACTCCCCAATTCTACCTGAAACCCTAACCCAAACACACCCCTAACCCTAATCCCAACGGTAACCCTAACCACACCCCTAGCCCTGACACACCCATAATTCTAATCCCAACCCTAATCTGTTGTGAACTCTATTTTTAGGCTCCCTCTAGTGGTCACAAGCGGTACTGTGTAGTGTTGTCTTCTGCAGGTTGGCTGCATCAGCTGGTTCGTTATCCTTGGTTCGTTTCCTATTTAACTCACCTGGATACTCAGTTCCTTGCCTGCTATCAATGTATTCAGTGCTCTTCAGATTCCTTGTGATTACCTTGCTCCCAGCCTCTCCAAGACAAGCTAAGTTTTTGTCCGTTCATTTTTTGATTATCAGCATTCATCATGTTTCTTGTCCAGCTTGCTAAGATGTGATCTCCTCGCTTGCTGGTTGCTCTAGGGGACTGAGTTTCTCCCCCCACACCGTTAGTTGGTGCGGGGGTTCTTGAAATCTCAGTGTGGATATTTTGTTAGGGTTTTTTACTGACCGCACAGACCCCTTACTATTTTCTGCTATCTAGTATTAGTGGGCCTCATTTGCTGAATCTGTTTTCACCCCTGTGTATGTGCCTTCCTCTTACCTCACCGTTATTATTTGTTGGGGGCTTCTATATCTTTGGGGATTATTTCTCTGGAGGCAAGAGAGGTCTTTCTTTCTCTCTAGGGGTAGTTAGTTCCTCAGGCTGGCTCGAGACGTCTAGGATTTTTTAGGCACGTTCACCGGCTACTTCTAGTGTGTTTGGATAGGTTCAGATTTGCGGTTAGTCCAGTTTGCCACCTCCCTAGAGCTTGTCCTATGTTTGTTACTTAGCTGGAGTAATTCGTGATCCTCAACCACTAAGGATCATAACACTAATCCAAACCGTAAATGTAATTCAAACCCTAACCCTAACTTTAGCCCCAACCCTAATCCTAACTTTACCTCCAACCCTAGCCCTAACCCTAACCCTAGCCCTAACCCTAACTTTAGCCCCAACCCGAACCCTAGCCCTAACCCTAGCCCTAACCCTAACCCTAACCCTAGCCCTAATGGGAAAATGGAAATAAATACATTTTTTTAATTTTATTATTTTTCCCTAACTAATGGGGTGATGAAGGAGGGTTTGATTTACTTTTATAGCGTTTTTTATATCGGATTTTTATGATTGGCAGCTGTCACACACTAAAAGACGCTTTTTATAGCAAAAAAGTTTTTGCGTCTCCACATTTTGAGACCTATAATTTTTCCACATTTTGCTCCACAGAGTCATGTGAGGTCTTGTTTTTTGCGGGAAGAGTTGACGTTTTTATTGGTAACATTTTCGGACACGTGACCGTTTTTGATCACTTTTTATTCCGATTTTTGTGAGGCAGAATGACCAAAAACCTGCTATTCATGAATTTCTTTTGGGAGAGGCGTTTATACCGTTCCACGTTTGGTAAAATTGATAAAGCAGTTTTATTCTTCGGGTCAGTACAATTACAGTGATATCTCATTTATATCATTTTTTTATGTTTTGGCGCTTTTATACGACAAAAACTATTTTATAGAAAAAATAATTATTTTGGTATCGCTTTATTCTCAGGACTATAACTTTTTTATTTTTTTGCTGATGATGCTGTATGGCGGCATGTTTTTTGCGGGACAAGATGTCATTTTCAGCGGTACCATGATTATTTATATCAGTCTTTTTGATCGTGTGTTATTCCACTTTTTGTTCGGCGGTATGGTAATAAAGCGTTGTTTTTTGCCTTTTTTTTTTTTTTCTTACGGTGTTTACTGAAGGGGTTAACTAGTGGGGAAGTTTTATAGGTTGGGTCGTTACGGACGCGGCGATACTAAATATGTGTACTTTTATTGTTTTGTTTTTTTTATTTAGATAAAGAAATGTATTTATGGGAATAATATATATTTTTTTATTATTATTTATTTAGGAATTTTTTTTTTTTTTTTTTTTACACACATGTGGAAAATTTTTTTTTTTACTTTGTCCCAGGGGGGGACATCACAGATCGATGATCTGATAGTGTGCACAGCACTCTGTCAGATCACCGATCTCACTTACATCGGTGCAGGCTTACCAGCGTCTGCTGAGCAGGCGCTCGGTAAGCCACCTTTCTCCCTGCAGGACCCGGATGCCGCGGCCATCTTGGATCCGGGACCTGTAGGGAGGAAGGAGGATCACATCGCGTTGCTCCGGGGGTCTCAGGGAAGCCCGCAGGGAGCCCCCTCCCTGCGCTATGCTTCCCTATACCGCCGGCACATCGCGATCATGTTTGATCGCGGTGTGCCGGGGGTTAATGTGCCGGGGGCGGTCCGTGACCGCTCCTGGCACATAGTGCCGGATGTCAGCTGCGATAGGCAGCTGACACCCGGCCGCGATCGGCCGCGCTCCCCCCGTGAGCGCGGCCGATCGCGTATGACGTACTATCCCGTCACCGGGAATTAAGTCCCAGGTCACCTTGACGGGATAGTACATCATACGGGATTAAGGGGTTAAAGTTGGGGATTAAGTTTGGTTATCGTCCAAGAATATAAGGTTAAAAGTACCTTTGGCAAAGTTGGGTCTGAAATTCATTAGCCTGTATGAAATTCTGGAGGTAGTAAATCCAGTTGCCTTTAGATTAAAGCTTACACAGTCCCTCATGTCCCCAATGTTTTTCACAAATCCCTATTAAAGAAGTTTGTTCCTTCTGTGTTCTCGGTTTCTTCTCCTCCTCCCCCAGTCTCTATTTTTGAAAATTTGGAGTACGAGGTGCAAAGGATTTTGGATTCTTGGAGGGTCCAAAAATCCTTCCTATATCTTGGCACTGGAGGGGATACGGACACAAGGAGAGATCCTGGGTTCTGGCTCATTCAGTGAAGGCTGATCATTTCGCTTTTCTTCTTGGGTTTCCTGGGAAACCTGGGGGTCCTTTGGCCCATTCTTGAAGAAGGGGTACGGTCACAATTCATCTGCTCAATATGTCTGGGACTCAGTGATGGACAGCTTTGTCATCCTATCCTGTGCTGGGGCATGCTGAGCTGCCAGTGCTTTGATTGACATGCTCGGTTGACGTATCTTTTCATCGTGAGTTTCCTGGGAAACCTTGGGGTCCAGTAGCCCCTCCTTGAAGAGAGGATACTGCCATCATTTCTCTGCACAGAATGTGATGTGCATAGGAAGGGAGTGATATTATAATGAAGACAGGAGGCAGGGATTTCTTCCAGGCACCTTACGCCCTAGAGCCTGGAAGAAATAATAAGCATTAAAAAAATGAGGCATACAGGTAGGACTATTTTAACATTTCTATCACCTGTATGCCCATTTTAATAGGTCATATACGTTCCAGGGGGTGACAAATTCCCTTTAAGCCGCGGTCATAGTGGAGTTACAGGAGAAACATTGGCCTCCTATGGCCGGTGATTAGTACTGCAGGCAAGAATACTCTCAATGTCCATATATATTACTAATAAAATAGAACAGCAGTTGCAAATTACATGCAAATGGGTAATCGTAGGTGATGATCAGCAGCATATTCCCCACCATCTCTCACATGGTCCGAGTACAGGCGGTGATGTCCGTACTGGCAGCAGGTCTCCCTACCCGAACATAAACATAAGGGTGAATGACCTCGGGGAGATCAAAACATCCAACACCGCGGAGACACCATCACGTGTTTCTCAACGCAGTGATCCAGAACACTGCCCCTGTTGTGGATTCTGTTTGTGGGCTCCCTCTGGTGGTTACTGCTGGTACTGGGTGACTTTGGTGGGTTGCGGCCTTTGGTTTCCACCTGTCCATCAGTGGCGGGGTGTTTCCTATTTTACCTGGCCTTTCTGTCATTTCCCTTGCCGGCTATCAATGTATTCAGATGTGCTCTGTTTGGTTCCTGCCTACCTGCTCCCAGATCTTTCAGGATAAGCTAAGTGCTGATTTTCAGTTGTTTGGTTTTTTGTCCAGCTTGCTTGTTATGTCTCTATGCTAGCTGGTAGCTCTAGTGGACTGAGGTTCTCCCCATGTGCCATGAGTTGGCACATGGGTTCTTGTAATCTCAGGATGGTTTTTTTTTTTATTAGGGTTTTTTGCTGACCGCTCAGTCCCCTTTTGTATCGTTCTGCTTTCTAGTTTACAGCGGGCCTCAATTTGCTAAAACTATATATATCATCTCTATGTGTGTGCCTTCCTCTCATTTCACCGTCAATACATGTGGGGGGCAACTATATCTTTTGGGGTTCATTCCGCTGGAGGCAAGTGAGGTCTTTATTTTCTCTGCAGTGCTAGTTAGCTCTTAGGCTGGTGCGTGGCGTCTAGAACCAACGTAGGCACGCTCCCTGGCTATCTCTAGTTGCGTTTGTCAGGCGTAGGGCAGCGGTCAGCCCAGGTTCCATCACCCTAGAGCTCGTCTGTAATATATTTGTACTTTGCTTGTCCTGTGCTATCCCTAGCCATTGGGATTCATGACAGTATAGCCGGCCCACAAAGTGTTAATTGTTTGGGCTGAAGCAGGAGAAAGAGAAGTGTTTAAGGGAATTTTTTTTTTTTTTTTTTCCCTTCAGAGTTTTGCTGCCTAGCCCTTAATTGCTGTCTAGCTGCTTCTTACCTCCTCTTAACCCTTGAATGGCTCTGATCTTAGCTGTTTAACATGGATGTCCAGAGTTTGGCTTCCAGCCTGAGTAATCTCGCGGCAAAAGTTCAAAACATACAGGATTTTGTTGTTCACACTCCCATGTCTGAACCTAGAATTCCTATTCCAGAGTTCTTTTCTGGAGATAGATCTACCTTCCTGAATTTCAGGAACAATTGTAAATTGTTTCTTTCTTTAAAATCTCGCTCCTCTGGAGACCCTGCTCAACAGGTCAAGATTGTAATATCTTTCCTGCGGGGCGACCCTCAGAATTGGGCATTTGCATTGGCACCAGGGGATCCTGCATTGCTCAGTGTGGCATTTTTCTGGCATTGGGATTGCTCTATGAGGAACCTAACCTGGAGATTCAGGCTGAAAAGGCTTTATTAGCCCTCTCTCAGGGGCATGATGAAGCGGAGATATATTGTCAGAAGTTTCGGAAATGGTCGGTGCTTACTCAGTGGAATGAGTGCGCCCTGGCTGCAAACTTCAGAAATGGTCTTTCTGAGGCCATTAAGGATATTATGGTGGGGTTCCCTACGCCTACAGGTCTGAATGAGTCTATGGCTATGGCCATTCAGATTGATCGGCGTTTACGGGAGCGCAAACCCGTGCACCAGTTGGCGGTGTCTTCTGAACAGGCACCTGAGACTATGCAATGTGATAGAATTCAGTCCAGAAGTGAACGGCAAAATTATAGGCGGAAAAATGGATTGTGTTTCTATTGTGGTGATTCAGCTCATGTTATATCAGCATGCTCTAAACGCACAAAAAGGGTTGATAAATCTTTTGCCATTGGTACTCTGCAGCCTAAGTTCATTTTGTCTGTGACTCTGATTTTTTCACTGTCTTCCATTTCCGTCGATGCCTATGTGGATTCGGGCGCTGCCCTGAGTCTTATGGATTGGTCATTTGCTAAACGCTGCGGTTTTAGTCTGGAACCTCTGGAAGTTCCTATTCCTCTGAAGGGAATTGACTCTACACCATTGGCTATGAATAAACCGCAGTGTTGGACACAAGTGACCATGCGCATGACTCCCGTTCATCAGGAGGTGATTCGCTTCCTTGTACTTTATAATTTACATAATGTACTAGTGCTTGGTCTGCCATGGTTACAAACTCATAATCCTGTCCTGGACTGGAAAACAATGTCTGTGTTAAGCTGGGGATGTCAGGGGGTTCATGATGATGCACCTCCGATTTCTATCGCTTCATCTACTCCTTCTGAGATCCCTGCGTTTTTGTCTGACTATAGGGATGTTTTTGAGGAGCCTAAGCTCAATTCGCTCCCTCCGCATAGAGATTGTGACTGTGCTATAGAATTGATTCCTGGCAGTAAGTTCCCTAAGGGTCGTTTATTTAATCTGTCACTGCCAGAGCATACTGCTATGCGGAATTATATTAAGGAGTCCTTGGAAAAGGGACATATTCGTCCATCTTCGTCCCCTCTGGGAGCAGGTTTTTTTTTTTGTGGCAAAAAAAGATGGTTCCCTGAGGCCTTGTATAGATTATCGCCTTCTGAATAAGATTACAGTCAAGTATCAGTATCCATTACCATTATTGACTGATTTGTTTGCTCGCATTAAGGGGGCTAGGTGGTTCACTAAGATAGATCTTCGCGGTGCGTATAATCTGGTGTGGATAAAACAGGGTGATGAGTGGAAAACCGCATTTAATACGCCTGAGGGCCATTTTGAGTATTTGGTAATGCCTTTTGGACTCTCCAATGCTCCGTCAGTCTTTCAGTCCTTTATGCACAATATTTTCCGTGAATATCTGGATAAGTTTATGATTGTGTATTTGGATGATATTTTGGTGTTTTCTGATGACTGGGAGTCTCATGTTCTACAGGTCAGGAAGGTGTTTCAGGTTCTGCGGGCCAATTCTCTGTTTGTGAAGGGCTCAAAGTGTCTCTTCGGAGTCCAGAAGATTTCTTTTTTGGGGTACATTTTTTCTCCTTCTACTATTGAGATGGATCCCGTCAAGGTTCAGGCGATTTGTGACTGGACACAACCTACATCTGTTAAGAGCCTTCAGAAGTTCTTGGGGTTTGCTAATTTTTATCGTCGGTTCATTGCTAATTTTTCCAGTATTGTTAAACCTTTGACTGATTTGACAAAAAAGGGTGCTGATGTTGCTGATTGGTCTCCTGCGGCCGTGGAGGCCTTTCAGGAACTTAAGCGCCGGTTTTCTTCTGCTCCTGTGTTGTGTCAACCAGATGTTTCACTTCCTTTTCAGGTTGAGGTTGATGCTTCCGAGATTGGAGCGGGGGCGGTTTTGTCACAGAGAAGTTCTAATGGCTCGGTGATGAAGCCATGTGCATTCTTCTCTAGAAAATTCTCGCCCGCCGAGCGCAATTATGATGTGGGTAATTGGGAGCTTTTGGCCATGAAGTGGGCATTTGAGGAGTGGCGTCATTGGCTTGAGGGTGCTAAACATCGTGTGGTGGTCTTGACTGATCACAAGAATCTCATTTACCTTGAGTCTGCCAGGCGTTTGAATCCTAGACAGGCTCGTTGGTCGTTGTTTTTTTCTCGTTTCAATTTCGTGGTTTCATACCTGCCAGGTTCAAAGAATGTGAAGGCAGATGCTCTTTCCAGGAGTTTTGTGCCTGACTCTCCTGGAGACTCTGGGCCTACTGGTATCCTTAGGGATGGGGTAATATTGTCCGCCGTATCCCCAGACTTGCGACGTGCATTGCAGGAGTTTCAGGTGGATAAACCGGATCGTTGTCCACCAGAAAGACTGTTTGTTCCGGATGATTGGACCAGTAGAGTCATCTCCGAGGTCCATTCTTCTGTGTTGGCTGGTCATCCTGGAATATTTGGTACTAGAGACTTGGTGGCCAGGTCTTTTTGGTGGCCTTCCTTGTCTAGGGATGTGCGTACCTTTGTGCAGTCTTGTGAAGTGTGTGCTCGAGCTAAGCCTTGCTGTTCTCGGGCCAGTGGGTTGTTGTTATCCTTGCCCATCCCGAAGAGGCCTTGGACGCACATTTCCATGGATTTTATTTCTGATCTCCCGGTTTCACAGAAAATGTCCGTTATCTGGGTTGTGTGTGACCGCTTTTCTAAGATGGTTCATTTGGTGCCCTTGCCTAAGTTGCCTTCCTCCTCTGAGTTGGTCCCTTTATTTTTTCAGAACGTGGTTCGTTTGCATGGGATTCCGGAGAATATCGTTTCTGACAGGGGATCCCAGTTTGTGTCTAGATTTTGGCGGACGTTTTGTGCCAAGATGGGCATTGATTTGTCTTTCTCGTCTGCATTCCATCCTCAGACGAATGGCCAGACGGAGCGAACTAATCAGACCTTGGAAACTTATTTGAGGTGTTTTGTTTCTGCTGATCAAGATGACTGGGTTGCTTTTTTGCCACTGGCCGAATTTGCTCTTAATAATCGGGCTAGTTCTGCCACGTTGGTCTCTCCTTTTTTTTGTAATTCGGGGTTTCATCCTCGTTTTTCCTCTGGTCAGGTGGAGCCTTCGGATTGTCCTGGAGTGGACGTGGTGGTGGACAGGCTACATCAGATTTGGAATCAGGTGGTGGACAATTTGAAGTTATCTCAGGAGAAGACTCAGCAGTTTGCTAATCGCCGTCGCCGCGTGGGTCCCCGACTTCTTGTTGGGGATTTGGTGTGGTTGTCTTCTCGTTTTGTCCCTATGAAGGTCTCTTCTCCTAAGTTCAAGCCTCGGTTCATCGGTCCTTATAGGATCTCGGAGATTCTTAACCCTGTATCTTTTCGTTTGGATCTCCCAGCATCGTTTGCTATTCATAATGTGTTCCATCGGTCGTTGTTGCGGAGGTATGAGGTGCCCGTTGTTCCTTCGGTTGAGCCTCCTGCTCCGGTGCTGGTGGAGGGAGAATTGGAGTATGTTGTTGAGAAGATCTTGGATTCTCGTGTTTCCAGACGCAAACTCCAGTATTTGGTTAAGTGGAAGGGTTATGGTCAGGAGGATAATTCCTGGGTGGTCGCCTCCGATGTTCATGCGACTGATTTGGTCCGCGCCTTCCATAGAGCTCACCCTGATCGCCCTGGGGGTTCTCGTGAGGGTTCGGTGACCCCTCCTCAAGGGGGGGGTACTGTTGTGGATTCTGTTTGTGGGCTCCCTCTGGTGGTTACTGCTGGTACTGGGTGACTTTGGTGGGTTGCGGCCTTTGGTTTCCACCTGTCCATCAGTGGCGGGGTGTTTCCTATTTTACCTGGCCTTTCTGTCATTTCCCTTGCCGGCTATCAATGTATTCAGATGTGCTCTGTTTGGTTCCTGCCTACCTGCTCCCAGATCTTTCAGGATAAGCTAAGTGCTGATTTTCAGTTGTTTGGTTTTTTTGTCCAGCTTGCTTGTTATGTCTCTATGCTAGCTGGTAGCTCTAGTGGACTGAGGTTCTCCCCATGTGCCATGAGTTGGCACATGGGTTCTTGTAATCTCAGGATGGTTTTTTTTTTATTAGGGTTTTTTGCTGACCGCTCAGTCCCCTTTTGTATCGTTCTGCTTTCTAGTTTACAGCGGGCCTCAATTTGCTAAAACTATATATATCATCTCTATGTGTGTGCCTTCCTCTCATTTCACCGTCAATACATGTGGGGGGCAACTATATCTTTTGGGGTTCATTCCGCTGGAGGCAAGTGAGGTCTTTATTTTCTCTGCAGTGCTAGTTAGCTCTTAGGCTGGTGCGTGGCGTCTAGAACCAACGTAGGCACGCTCCCTGGCTATCTCTAGTTGCGTTTGTCAGGCGTAGGGCAGCGGTCAGCCCAGGTTCCATCACCCTAGAGCTCGTCCGTAATATATTTGTACTTTGCTTGTCCTGTGCTATCCCTAGCCATTGGGATTCATGACATGCCCCCATCCCTAATGGGAAATATGCAAATGCATGTAGAAAAGCCGCGGAGACACCATCACGTGTTTCTCAACGCAAGCAATGAATAGCCAGGTCTTTCACCGGGAAGGAACATGAACATGACAGACTCCTACAAGTCCTGCTCACTAAATTAGAATATCATCAAAAAGTAAATGTACTTCAGTTCTTCAATACAAAAAGTGAAACTCATATATTATATATAGTCATTACAAACAGAGTGATCTATTTCAAGTGTTTATTTCTGTTAAGGTTGATGATTATAACTTACAGCCAATGGAAAAATCCAAATGTCATTATCTCAATAAATTAGAATAATTAAAAAAACAACTTCAAAAGCATAAAAATGTCTGTTAGTCTGTTTCAGTAAGCTCCACAATCATGGGGAAGACTGCCGACTTGACAGATGTCCAGAAGGCAGTCATTGACACACTCCTCAAGGATGGTAAGCCACAAAAGGTCATTGCTAAAGAAGCTGGCTGTTCACAGAGTGCTGTATCCAAGCATATTAACCCCTTCCCAACCCATGACGCCACGTAGGCGTCATGAAAGTCGGTGCCAATCCGACCCATGACGCCTATGTGGCGTCATGGCGGGAATGCTTCCCTGCGGGTCCGGTGACCGGGGTCATTCAAATGTCACCGTACCCGCAGGTGCAGGGGGACCTGTACTTCACCCCGGGGGGGGGTGGCTTTGCCCCCTCGGGTCTACGATCGCTCCTGGCGACCTTTTTTTAACCCCCTCCAGCTCTGATTGGAGCTAGCGTCCATGTGACGCTTGCACTCCAATCAGATGTGGAGGGGCGGAGAAAAACAGTGTCTGCCTCGCTCCTCAGCTTCATCCCATCCGTGGAAGCTGAGGAGCGAGGTGCCCGACTGTTCACCTGCCCCCCCAGACACCGCGATCGCTGCCGCCGCTGCTGCATACCGCTTCAGAGCGCTGCCGCTACTGCCGCTACTGCCGCCTCCCCCACTGCTACCGCCAGCACCACCGCTGCTGCTGCTGAGGACAGGTACCTCCACTCCCCCCAACCTCTGCTCCCTCCCCCCTGCCCCCCTGATCACCCCCTGCTCCGGTGATCACCCCCCCTGCCCCCCTTTATCACCTGCTGCTGCTCTACTTTCTTTTCTCCTACCGCCCCCCTGCGTCTGTCAGCCCCTCCTCCCCTGGTGATCACCCTCTAAAGTGATCATCGCTAATCACCCCCTGCCCCCCTGATCACCCCCTACCCCCCCGATCACCCCCTGCCCCCCCTGTCCACCTGATCACCCCCCTTTATCACCTGCTGCTGCATTTTCTTCTTTCCTACCGCCCCCTGCATGTCAGCCCCTCCTCGCCTGGTGATCACCCTCTTCAGTGATCACCGCTAATCACCCCCTACCCCCCTGATCACCCCCTGCCCCCCCCCCTGTCCACCTGATCACCCCTCTGCCCCCCTTTATCACCTGCTGCTGCTGCTGCGTTTTCATCTCTCCTACCGCCCCCTGCGTCTGTCAGCCCCTCCTCCCCTGGTGATCACCCTCTTCAGTGATCACCGCTAATCACCCCCTGCCCCCCCTGATCACCCCTTGCCCCCCCCCTGTCCACCCCTTGCCCCCCCCCTGTCCACCTGATCACCCCTCTGCCCCCCTTTATCACCTGCTGCTGCTGCTGCATTTTCATCTCTCCTACCGCCCCCTGCGTCTGTCAGCCCCTCCTCCCCTGGTGATCACCCTCTTCAGTGATCACCGCTAATCACCCCCTGCCCCCCCTGCCCCCCCTGATCACCCCTTGCCCCCCCCCCCGTCCACCTGATCACCCCTCTGCCCCCCTTTATCACCTGCTGCTGCGTTTTCATCTCTCCTACCGCCCCCTGCGTCTGTCAGCCCCTCCTCCCCTGGTGATCACCCTCTTCAGTGATCACCGCTAATCACCCCCTGCCCCCCCTGTTCACCCCCTGCCCCCCTGATCACCCCTTGCCCCCCATCCACCTGATCACCCCTCTGCCCCCCTTTATCACCTGCTGCTGCGTTTTCATCTCTCCTACCGCCCCCTGCGTCTGTCAGCCCCTCCTCCCCTGGTGATCACCCTCTTCAGTGATCACCACTAATCACCCCCTGCCTCCCCTGATCACCCCCTGATCACCCCCTGCCCCCCCCTGATCACCCCCTGCCCCCCCTGATCACCTGCTGCTGCCAGCTTCATCTCCATCTGATGCTGCATCTCCTCAGCCCCCTCCTGTCCCCCCACGCCTGACAGCCCCCCCGCGCCTGACAGCCCCCCCCGCGCGCCTGACAGCCTCCTGCAGAAGAGTTTCACCAAACACTCGCACATACACACGCAACACTATAATAAAGTTTAGATTTTTTTTACACACGCACACACACCACACACACAATGTCCCGCTCATCCCAGTCACAAAGGCTGTACTCAGCTGAGGAGGCATATTCCTTTCTTGCCTCCGAAGCTGATAGTGAGGGTGAGGACCCCACTTTTCTGTATTCCTCCCCCTCTTCCTCCTCCAGTGACACGGACTCGCCACCCCCAAGATGTCGCAGGACGAGAAATCGCCCGGAGCCCAGCGGAGGAGAGCCGGAGCCCAGGGGAGAAGACACACAGCCAAGGGTGAGTATCCCCCAACCTAGTGCTAGTCACGCCCAACCTAGCACTAGTGCCCCCACCTGGACCCCCGTCCCTGAAAATTTTGCTCCACGGATTCCTGATTTCATTCCCCAATCAGGAATCCAATTTGAGACTGCCAACCTCAGGGAAATAGACTTTTTCAAAGTCTTTTTTTCGGAGTCAATTGTCAGTCTCATGGTGGAGCAAACAAACTTATATGCCCTGCAATTTTTTGCCCAAAACCCAAGTTCATCATTTACTACTTGGAATCCCGTTGACTCCGTAGAAATGATGAAATATTGGGGACTGGTCCTTCACATGGGGATTGTGAAGAAACCAGAAATTCGCCAATACTGCAGTACTGATATTTTATATCAAACTCCAATATATGGCATGGTTATGAATCGCAAACGTTTTGAGGCGATTCATAAATTTCTTCATTTTAGGGACAACACTGACATCCTTCCCCGCGGTGACCCGAATTTTGATAGACTGTTCAAAATTCGGCCGGTCATCGAACACTTCAGCAACAAGTTTGCTGAAGTGTACATTCCCCAAAGAGAAATTTGTGTGGATGAATCCCTCGTCCACTTCAAAGGGCGGCTTCAGTTCCGTCAGTACCTGCCAAGCAAAAGGGCGAGGTACGGGATAAAGCTCTACAAGATCTGTGAGAGTACCTCAGGGTACACTCTCAGCTTTAGAGTTTATCAAGGAAAGGACAGCAGTATCCAGCCCCCAGAATGTCCACCCGCTCTGGGGGTGAGTGGGAAAATAGTGTGGGATTTGGTTCACCCACTGCTTGATAAAGGTTACCATCTGTACGTTGATAACTTTTATACAAGCATCCCACTCTTTCAATCCCTCTCTGCCAGAGCTACCGTCGCTTGCGGTACTGTGCGCAGAAACAAGAGGGGTCTCCCTTTGTCGCTAATTGAGCAGGCTCTCCCAAAGGGTGAGAGCCGGGCCCAATGTAGCGGCAACATGCTTGCGGTCAAGTTCAAAGACAAAAGGGACGTCTTTTTCTTGACCACAATCCATGGTCCCGGCACCACGGCCACCACCGTTCGAGGTACCCCAGCACAGGTCCACAAACCGGACTGTGCCCTGGGGTACAACAAACACATGGGGGGAGTTGATCTTTCTGATCAAGTCCTCCAGCCCTATAGTGCCATGCGGAAGACGAAGGTGTGGTATAAAAAACTGGCTGTGCACATCGTACAAATGGCACTGTATAATGCATACGTGCTATCACGATGTGCAGGTCAGACCAACAACACCTTCCTTCAGTTCCAGGAGGCGGTGATAAAGGCCCTGATTGGAGGCGTGGAAGGAGCGGGCCCCAGCACCCCTGGAACTCAAGGATCCCGTATGGTACCAGGGCAACATTTTCCCTGTGAGGGGAGAGCAAAAAAAAGGTGTCGGGTGTGCTATAAAAGGGGGATAAGAAGGGAAACTCGTTTCCAATGTGAAACGTGTCCCGACAAACCTGCACTGTGTTTGAATGAATGCTTCAGAATTCATCACACGTCCGTGGACTAGCCACATCCTGATATTCCACTACAGAACTCACCCACACCAGGCTGATATACACAACACCACACACACACACACCCCAACCTGACGTACACTACACCACATCCCAACCTGACATACACTACACCACACACACCAACCTGACGTAGTGTGTCAGGTTGGTGTGTGCGGCGTGGTGTACATCAGGTTGGTGTGTGGTGTGGTATAGTGTACGTCAGGTTGGTGTGTGTGTGTGGTGTACACTACACCACACACCAACCTGACGTACACTACACCACACCCCAACCTGACATACACTACACCACACACACCAACCTGACGTAGTGTGTCAGGTTGGTGTGTGCGGCGTAGTGTACATCAGGTTGGTGTGTGGTGTGGTATAGTGTACGTCAGGTTGGTGTGTGTGTGGTGTACACTACACCACACACACCAACCTGACGTACACTACACCACACCCCAACCTGACATACACTACACCACACACACCAACCTGACGTAGTGTGTCAGGTTGGTGTGTGCGGCGTAGTGTACATCAGGTTGGTGTGTGGTGTGGTATAGTGTACGTCAGGTTGGTGTGTGTGTGTGTGTGGTGTACACTACACCACACACACCAACCTGACGTACACTACACCACACCCCAACCTGACATACACTACACCACACACACCAACCTGACGTAGTGTGTCAGGTTGGTGTGTGCGGCGTAGTGTACATCAGGTTGGTGTGTGGTGTGGTATAATGTACGTCAGGTTGGTGTGTGTGGTGTACACTACACCACACACCCCAACCTGACGTACACTACACCACACCCCAACCTGACATACACTACACCACACACACCAACCTGACATAGTGTGTCAGGTTGGTGTGTATGGCGTAGTGTACGTCAGGTTGGTGTGTAGTGTGGTATAGTGTACATCAGGTTGGTGTGTGTGTGTGGTGAATACTACACCACACACACCAACCTGACATACACTACATACCTTCCATACACAACATGGTGTCCGCTAACGATTGGAGCTAATTTTTCATTCAAAAAGTCAAATGGCGCTCCTTCCCTTCCGAGCCTTGCCGTGCGCCAAAACAGTGGTTTACCCCCACATGTGAGGTATCGGTGTACTCAGGAGATATTGCCCAATAAATTTTAGCATCCATTTTACCCTGATGCCCATGTGAAAATGAAAAAAATTGAGACAAAAATAAAAATTTTGTGAAAAAAAAGTACTTTTTCATTTTGATGGATCAATTTGTGAAGCACCTTGGGGTTCAAAGTGCTCAATATGCATCTAGATAAGTTCCTTGGGTGGTCTAGTTTCCAAAATGGGGTCACATGTGGGGGAGCTCCAATGTTTAGGCACACAGGGGCTCTCCAAACGCGACATGGTGTCCGCTAAAGATTGGAGCTAATTTTTCATTCTAAAAGTGAAATGGCGCTCCTTCCCGTCCGAGCCTTGCCGTACGCCCAAACAGTGGTTTACCCCTACATGTGAGGTATCGGTGTACTCAGGAGAAATTGCCCAACAAATTTTAGCATCCATTTTATCCTGATGCCCATGTGAAAATGAAAAAAAATTGAGGCAAAATAAAATTTTTGTGAAAAAAAAGTACTTTTTCATTTTTATGGATCAATTTGTGAAGCACCTGGGGGTTCAAAGTGCTCAATATGCATCTAGATAAATTCCTTGGGGGGTCTAGTTTCCAAAATGGGGTCACTTGTGGGTGAGCTCCAATCTTTAGGCACACAGGGGCTCTCCAAACATGACATGGTGTCTGCTAACGATTGGAGCTAATTTTTCATTCAAAAAGTCAAATGGCGCTCCTTCCCTTCCGAGCCCTGCCATGCGCCCAAACAGTGGTTTCCCCCCCACATATGAGGTTTCAGCGTACTCAGGACAAATTGGACAACAACTTTTGGGGTCCAGTTTCTCCTTTTACCCTTGGGAAAATAAAAAAATTGTTGCTAAAAGATCATTTTTGTGACTAAAAAGTTAAATGTTCATTTTTTCCTTCCATGTTGCTTCTGCTGCTGTGAAACACCTGAAGGGTTAATAAACTACTTGAATGTGGTTTTGAGCACCTTGAGGGGTGCAGTTTTTAGAATGGTGTCACTTTTGGGTATTTTCTCTCATATAGACCCCTCAAAGTGACTTCAAACGTGAGGTGGTCCCTAAAAAAAATGGTTTTGTAAATTTTGTTGTAAAAATGAGAAATCGTTGGTCAAATTTTAACCCTTATAACTTCCTAGAAAAAAAAAAATTTGTTTCCAAAATTGTGCTGATGTAAAGTAGACATGTGGGAAACGTTATTTATTAACTATTTTGTGTCACATAACTCTCTGGTTTAACGGAATAAAAATTAAAAATTTGAAAATTGCGAAATTTTCAAAATTTTCACAAAATTTCTGATTTTTTTAGAAATAAATGCAAAAATTATCGGCCTAAATTTACCACTAACATGAAGCCCAATATGTCACGAAAAAACAATCTCAGAATCGCTAGGATCCGTTGAAGCGTTCCTGAGTTATTACCTCATAAAGGGACACTGGTCAGAATTGCAAAAAACGGCAAGGTCATGAAGGCCAAAATAGGCTGGGTCATGAAGGGGTTAATGGAAAGTTGAGTGGAAGGAAAAATTGTGGTAGAAAAAGGTGCACAAGCAACTGGAATAACCGCAGCCTTGAAAGGATTGTTAAGAAAAGGCCATTCAAAAATTTGGGTGAGATTCACAAGGAGTGGACTGCTACTGAAGTAATTGCTTCAAGAGCCACCACACACAGATGTATCCAGGACATGGGCTACAAGGGTCGCATTCCTTGTGTCAAGCCACTCACGACCAATAGACGTCAGAAGCGTCTTACCTGGGCTAAGTAGAAAAAGAACTTGACTGTTGCACAGAGGTCCAAGTTGTAATTTTCAAATGAAAGTAGATTTTGCATTTAATTTGGAAATAAAGGTCCCAGAGTCTGAAGGAAGAGTGGAGAGGCACACAATCCAAGCTGCTTGAGGTCTAGTGTGAAGTTTCCACAATCAGTGATGGTTAGGGGTGCCATGTCATCTGCTGGTGTAGGTCCAATTTGTTTTATCAAGACCAAAGTCAGCGCAGCAGTCTACCAGGAAATTTTAGAGCACTTCATGCTGGTGTTATAAAGTATTCTAATTTACTGAGATGACTTTTGGGTTTTCATTGTTTTTAACCATAATCATCAACAAACTCTTGAAACAGATCACTCTGTTTGTAGTAACTATATAATATGAGTTTCACTTTTTGTATTGAAGAACTGAAATAAATTAACTTTTTGATGATATTCTAATTTAGTGAGAAACACTTGTATATGCTTATGAGGCTGTTGCGTTTGGGTTGGGAGACCTGTGGCTAGTTCATGAAACGCACATTGATATACAGATCCGTGAATATGGCCTAAGAGGCATGTAAAAATTCTGCTTTTATTAAGAAGTTACGGTTTTGATTTTGTAAAAGACTTGATGCAAAATAAGATAGAAGTGGTCAAAACAGTTGGCTGGCATTTTTACAATGTGCTAGGTGTTTACTTTCAGAAAAAAAAGGCAAATGAAAACCAACTAGTCATAACATTACAGCCACCTACCAAATACTTTGTAGGCCATCCTCATGCCACGACGACAGATATAACTCATTGAGGCTAAGGATTCTACCTCTAAAAGGTGTCTTGTGGAATCTGGCACCAAAATAGTAGTAGCATTTCCTTAAAAACCTGTAAGTTGTGGCATCAAGCCTCCATGGATGAAGTGCATTTTCCCTGCATATCTTATTGATGTTCAATTGAGATCTGGAGAATGTAGAGGGCAATTTAGCACTTTGATGTTGTCGACAGGTTTCCCAAATCCTTTATGAACAATTGTTGCTCGTAGGGCACAATGCACTGCTTATAAATGGCATACTAAGGAATCCTTTTGTCAATGGTTCTGCAACAATGTGTAGATACATTTTACAATGTATACCAAGGTTTTCCAGCAGGGTATTATACTGCCTCGGTCATCTTTCGTTCCTCCTATAGCACATCTTACTCCATATCTTACCCATATAAGAATTGTACATACACCCAACTGTCCATAAAATGTAATCAAAAGCACGATTCGTCAGACCAGGACCACTTATTCCATTGTTTTGTGGTCCAGCCTTGATGCCAATGAGCACTTCATAGATGATTTCTGTACTGGACAACTGTCAGCAAAGACAATGAGTGGTCTGTGATTACAAAGCAGGCAGTTGTGCACTCTGTGTTCTGACAGCATTTACTGTGCACAATTAATGGTGTTGTCCCCAACTAGAAAAACATGTCTGTTTCCTTTCAGAAAAATCACAATTAGTGATAAGCAGGGGCGTAACTACCGCGGTCGCAGGGGTCGCCAGTGCGACCGGGCCCGGCAGGTCAGAGGCCCCCAACACCATGTTGCAGTGCAGGAGATTCCTCCTGCACGGCAACAGTCCGAGGCATATCTAGGGGGAGGGGGCAGCCGGGGCACGTGAGAGACAGGAAGCAGCTCCAGTCATCATGGTGAGACTGTCAGCTTCTGCTCTGCAGCCCCAGGACACAGAAGGTGAGAACAGGGGGGAGGTGCGGGACAGAGCCGCTTTAGTCAGGAGAAGCTGCAGCCGATTTACATCAGCCACCCCTGATTGTGAGTTATGTATATGAGCTGGTATCTGGTGTGTGATATCTGTTGTGTGTATGTGTGTGTGTGTGTGTGTGTGATATCTGTAGTGTGTGTGTGATATCTGTAGTGTGTGTGTGTGATATCTGTAGTGCGTGTGTGTGATATCTGTAGTGTGTGTGATATCTGTAGTGTGTGTGTGCGTGTGTGATATCTGTAGTGTGTGTGATATCTGTAGTGTGTGTGTGTGATATCTGTAGTGTGTGTGTGTGTGTGTGATATCTGTAGTGTGTGTGTGTGTGTGTGATATCTGTAGTGTGTGTGTGTGTGTGTGTGATATCTGTAGTGTGTGTGTGTGTGTGATATCTGTAGTGTGTGTGTGTGTGTGTGTGTGATATCTGTAGTGTGTGTGTGTGTGTGTGTGTGTGTGTGTGTGTGTGTGTGTGTGTGTGTGATATCTGTAGTGTGTGTGTGTGATATCTGTAGTGTGTGTGATATCTGTATGTGTGTGTGTGTGTGTGTGTGATATCTGTAGTGTGTGTGTGATATCTGTAGTGTGTGTGTGTGTGATATATGTAGTGTGTGTGTGTGTGAGTGATATCTGTAGTGTGTGTGTGTGATATCTGTAGTGTGTGTCTGTGATATCTGTAGTGTGTGTCTGTGATATCTGTAGTGTGTGTCTGTGATATCTGTAGTGTGTGTGTGATATCTGTAGTGTGTGTGTGTGTGTGATATCTGTAGTGTGTGTGTGTGTGATATCTGTAGTGTGTGTGAGTGATATCTGTAGTGTGTGTGTGTGATATCTGTAGTGTGTGTGTGTGATATCTGTAGTGTGTGTGTGTGTGATATCTGTAGTGTGTGTGTGTGATATCTGTAGTGTGTGTGTGTGTGATATCTGTAGTGTGTGTGTGATATCTGTAGTGTGTGTGTGTGTGTGTGTGTTATCTGTAGTGTGTGTTTGTGTGTGTGTGTGTGTGTGTGTGTGTGTGTGTGTGTGTGTGGCAGGGGCGTAATTACCACAGTCGCAAGCGGCTCTGGCAGGTCAGGGGCCCGTGTGTCCCCTTGAGCCTGTCTCCCTTGTCCCCTTATGCTTGTGTCCCTTGTCCCCGTGTGCCAGTCTCCCTTGCCCATTAGTCCCTGTGTCCCCATGTGCCTGTCTCCTTTGTCCCCTTGTGCTTGTGTCAGTCTCCCTTGCCCACTAGTCCCTGTGTGTCAGTCTCCCTTTCCCACTTGTCCGTGTCCCCTTGTGCTTGTATCCCTTGTCCACTAGTCCCCGTGTGCCCCTTGTGTCAGTCTCCCTTGCCCACTTGTCCCCCTTGTGTCAGGCTCCCTTGCCCATTAGTCCCCTTGTGTCAGTCTCCCTTGTCCCCTTGTGTCAGTCTCCCTTGCCCACTAGTCCCGTTGTAACCTTCTCCCCTGCCTCCTAGACCCCATGTGTCCCCTTGTGCCTGTCTTCCTTGCTCCCTAGCCCCCCTATGTTACCCTTGTGCCTGTCTCCCCTAGCCCCCTTGTGCCCTCTCCCCTGCCCCCTCGTCACCATTTGCTCGTGTCTTTCTCACTGCCCCTGTATGGAGGGGCTACATTATACTATGAGGGGGGCTGCGTTGTATTCTATGGGGGTTACATTGAGTTGTATGGCAGGGCTGCAGGGGGGGGGCCCCATTTGGAAGTCGCACCGGGGCCCATAACTTTGTAGTTACGCCACTGGTGATAAGTAAACGTACTCGGACAAGGTGTTATCCGCACATGCTCGGGTGCTAACCTAGTGACTTTGCTATGCTCGAAAAATATGTTTGAGTCCTGGCAGCTGCATGTCTCGCAGCTGTTCGACAGCCGCAACACATGCAGCGATTTCCTTTTTGTTGGTTACCGCATGGCCCCTTTCCTGTATTATTAGTACAATAAAGTCTATTGGTTACGGATATACATACAGAGGCTATATAGGTGGTGTGTCTGGCCAGCAAAATTTTGCGTTTCCATGCGGTCGCCGCAAACCTCAAATTGCCGCATGCAGAGGCATCCGCAAACAACGCACGTCCCTGCGTACCCAATGTTAATGATAGATACGCAGGGCAACGCAGGACGCAAGGAGAAGTAGGCGGAGCGTAGGTGGGGTTTCAGGGAGGAAGTACGCTGCCATCCGCAGCCCTCCTGTACGTAAGTGTGAAACCAGCCTTAGACAAAACTTTAATAGAGTATATCGTGGCACAGCTCAAGTAGGATCCCAAACCAATAAATTAATAAATAAATAAAGCTTGGCACTCAACTTGAAGGAATCCGTTGAAAGAAAATTTTAATGCAGTCACAAATCAGGTACTGACGTTTCGGTCATAAATGGACCTTCATCGGTAAACTGCAAAGTACATAATCAAAGTAAACAATACAACCAAGATATAAGGAAAGAATACTAATAAAAAAGTTAAGGAAACATTATTGTAACAACTCTGCTGGCATCACTGCATGGCCTCCCATCCCCCACCTGCATTACACTCAAACTCACTTACTTCTCTGGGCCTTGTTGTGACTTCTCTCTGCTGCCAGCTCCATGCTGTGTGCCTCATGTCTGCTGTTTGATCTGTGCATGCTCTGTCTGTGAGCATAGGGGGTGGCAACTCCTGTTTCTTATAGAGACTCTGTGCACCTTGCTAAGGTGTCCCTGGCCAATCGCCATGAGGCTTCCTGTATTTAAGACATCCCCACCCATTGGTGGGGGCCTGTGCAACTTACTCCCTCAGTCAGTTCTTAGCTGCCAGGCCCTGTCTTGCTTACTCTCATGTCCGCCACCCAGGGGGGCGTTGTACCCTGGTCTGTTTTCTGTGTAGCCACCCAGCGGGGCTTCGTACCCTGGCCTATGTCCGCCACCCAGAGGGGCGTCATACCCTGGCTTGTGTCCATGTCTCTATGCCTAGTCTCGTTCCTAACTCTGTCTTAGTCTAGTCCCGTTCCTGTCCCCGTTTATATCCCTGTCTTGGTTTGCCTTTTCTGCTGTGCGTACTCTGTGTCTTGCTTTGCCCTGCTTTTGGCTCTGCTCTCTGCAACCTTGCTTTGCTCCTTGCTCTGCATTCTGTGATCTTGCTCTGCACTTTGTGTTTTGCTCTCGGCTCTGCACTGTGTCTTGCTCTGCACTCCGACTTTGCTCTGCTCTCAGCTCTCTGTAGCTTAGTTCTGTACTCTGACTTTGCTGTGCACTCTGTGACCCTGCTCAGCTCTCGCTCCGCTTCTTGTGGTTCTACTTTGCTCCGCTCCTAGCGGTTCTACCTGGCTCCGCCTCCAGCTCTTGGCTCCGTCTCCTGCGTTTCTGCACTTGGCTCCGCCTCCAGCTCTTGGCTCCGCCTCCTGCGTTTCTGCAGTTGGCTCTGCCTCCTGCGTTTCTGCACTTGGCTCCGCCTCCTGCGTTTCTGCACTTGGCTCCGCCTCCTGTTCTTGGCTCTGCCTCCTGCGTTTCTGTTCTTGGATCTAGTTCCTGTGCTTTCGCTCTGCATCTGCTCTTGCGGTCTTTCTCTACCTATTATTTAGTCCTCCTGTCTGAACAGGTTCTTACCTGTTCTACATACCTGCCTGCAGACCGGTCCCTTCTTCCAGTGTACCAGTCTTGTCCGCCTGTCCTTCCAGAAAGCCAGCCGTACCTGCCTGCCTACCTGAGAGCCAGCCGTGTCCGCATGCCTGTGTCTCTGTTGTACCCGTCTGCCTGCCTGTGTCCCAGCCATGCCCGCCTGTCTGCCAGAGTGCCAGCCATGCCCGCTTGCCTGTTTATGTTCCGTTCCCCGGTGGGATCAGCAGCCACAGCCAGACACCACCCTGGAGTGGTACCTGGTAGCTTCCTATTGCACAAGTCTGACCTCACCATCAGAGGCTCCAGCGAACACCTAGGAAGCTACTTAGTTACGCCCCTTCCAGGGAAGTTTGGTCTGTGGTCCAGTGGGGCCACTCCCCCCACACGCCCGCGCCAACCAGTCTGGGCGCGAGCGAGACAATTATATCCTCTATTGTCTCCTTACATGAAAAAACTGAACTGAAATCACCAGTCTCAGTCTACCAACCTACCCGTGCCCTCCGCTCTGCTAATGACCTCAGGTTAGCATCCTCAATAATCAGAACCTCCCACTCCCGTCTCCAAGACTTTACACGTGCGGCGCCGATTCTTTGGAATGCACTACCTAGGTTAATACAATTAATCCCCAATCCCCACAGTTTTAAGCGTGCACTAAAAACTCATTTGTTCAGATTGGCCTACCGCCTCAACGCATTAACCTAATTATCCCTGTGTGGCCTATTAATAAAAAACAACAACATAATCACGTTCCTCCATCATGTTCTCATACACTTTATGCAGTTAATAGCCTCTGTGTCTGTACTGTTACATACTTAGGCAGTTAACTGGTTCATGCAGCTTTACATGAACACCCGAGCCTTACACTATGGCTGGTCCAAATAACTAAAGCAATTGTTACCATCCACCTCTTGTGTCTCCCCTTTTCCTCATAGATTGTAAGCTTGCGAGCAGCAGGGCCCTCATTCCTCCTGGTATCTGTTTTGAACTGTGATTTCTGTTATGCTGTAATGTCTGTTGTCTGTATAAGTCCCCTCTATAAGTTGTAAAGCGCTGCGGAATATGTTGGCGCTATATAAATAAAATTATTATTATTAATTATTATTATTATAATTGTGAGGGAGGTGGGTAAATGAGGAAAAAGAAAAAAAAGGAAAAAGGGTTACCTACCCGACTGCTCAAATTCGGTATATAGAGAACACTAAATGGATATAAACCTACAAAAGTTAGAATGGTACTGTTAAGTGTTGGGTCCAACAATACAAAGAGTTATTAGCAGTTTCATATGTGAATAATGTCTTATATTACTGTGATGCAGTGACCCATGTTACAGGCAGGGGGCGCTGTATGTGCTCCTCAGGATACGCATGGAGGCATATCTGTAATGGTGATAATGAAACAGTGTCCGGCTTGATTGTAAATGGCCGGTATGTGTCACAGAGGGAGTCTGCGCTGTAAGCCTATAGTATTGTTGTTCTGGGACCTGTAGTCCCACAAGTATTTGTATAGTTAAAAGGGAGGCTTGCAGTGTTAGTCGGAGAGCTGGGCGGGACTGGCTAACCACACACACACCTCCTACCTATGGGGGATGGTTACAGGTACATAATGTGACCAGGGTTTGGGTCACATGTTGAGTGTATGGACCTGAATGGTCAGAGTGAAGTTCTGGATGGCCTGTGTTGAAATGTCCTGGAGTGGACTGGATTCCTGGAAGCACCTGGTGAGGCTATGGACTGAAGGCATGTGTGTTGGAAGTGCCTGGGACTGGACTTCCTGAACAGCACACAGAGAGGCCGTATCTGCAGAGACTGTGATGGCTACTGTGTTGGGGAAGCTACAGTTCCGTCTGCGGGTCTGGACTATCTGAAGTGCCCTGGTCACAAAGACTGTGATCCCAGTTTGGCAGCTTCCCTGGGAACCAGGACTGACAAGAGTCAACGTGTGGAGCTTGAGCTCCTGTAAAGCTACGTGCACACGTTGCGGAAAGTCCTGCGGATTTTTGCAGACTGATTTTGGTAAATCTGCAGGTAAACAGCACTGTGGATTACCGGTGGAATTACTGCTTTTTTGCGTGGATTTCACATGCGGATTCCTATTTTGGAGCAGGTGTAAACCGCTGCGGAATCCGCACAAAGAAATGACATGCTGCGGAATAAACGCTACGTTTCCACGCGTTTTTTTTCTGCAGCATGTGCACTGCGGATTTTGTTTTCCATAGGTTTACATGGTACTGTAAACTCATGGAAAACAGTTGCGAATCTGCAGCATCGAATCCGCAGCAAAATCCGTAACGTGTGCACATACCCTTAGATGACTCCAGATAAAGGGGGTTACGGGCAGAGAAGTATCTGCCATTGGAACAGACTGTCAGTGGTTTATGTGTTCCTTTGACGTTAATAAACTATTCGCCGAGTTAAAGTGCTATGGAATATGTATAGGCCTGTGACGTGCAACATGGCCTACGGTGTGGTTTAAATAAACCAAATAGACTGTTTTTGTGAGAAATCGTGCCTGAGTGCTACCTGTTAGAGGTAAATAGTACCAGTATAAGGAAAATGTCCATATTTGAGAACACAGATATAGAAGTGCTGGATACAATAAAAATGAAATTAGCATTATACGAAAGCGGTATGTAAGGAAGCTAAGAAAAAGTCATTGATCCCACTTACCAAAGAATGGCAGGAAATATACCAATGGAAGAGGGGACAAAAAATCCGGGGACGGCCAGAATAATAACCTTTTAATGTGTAAAACGAGTGGGTAAGTAAGTCAGTAATGGACCATGCTAAAATCAATTACATATTATACTCACCTATACTGTGGGTTCATAAAAAAGTTATTGAAGACGCGGGGTATCAGCCAGAAAGAAGAGTAGTCTATAATGTAAAAATATGGGTATAAAGAATGATCAGGGGATAATAATGAGGTATGGGGTTAAGGGGTAAGAATACGGAGTAAAATATTGCTGGTGGTGGATAGTGGCTATATGCCCATACGATATAGAATCTTGTTATAAGAATATGTCTATAAGATGTAAAAAAAGTGTCACCACAGTTGGATTATAGGTTAAACAATAGTGTGGGGATTATAAAAAGAATTCTTACCGATGGTGGGTGGTGGCTATTGTGCCCCTGCCCAACGCAGTATCCGCCGCTGGCTGGATGGAGGGCAGCGTGTGTGTAAGCGCCTGAAATGATCAAGAGCCGGGATTAGCGTCCGCGCCGAGACTGGAAATGCGGCACCGGAAGTGACGCGGCTATGTGTTCCACCGGGCAGCGATGTATGAGTTCCACTGAAGTATACGTTATGTCGTACTAATGATATAAAAGGATGTATAAAAGAAAGAAAAATGTTTGGCTGCGGACAGCTGTTAGAATCCTATAGCAGTCGAGCAGGAGGGAGGATATAGGGAAATCCAAGGGGAAAATTTGGGTAGTGAATTGCGAGACTTGATCAGTATAAATGGCTCTGTGGAGAAAAAGACAAATTGATTAATAAAAGTGTAATGACAAATAGATGTCTCAGATACAACTCTGTGAGAAATAGCCAACAACATATGGTCAAAATAAAACAAAATAAGTCAAGCCGAATTAATGGCACCAAACCGTCCATAATAAATCCATGGCTGCATAAGAAAATAATGCAAATAATAGTTCTTGGAGCTACTCCCAATGCAGAATTACTTAAAGGGAAGGACTAGGAAGGAATGGGTCACTACACTATCACCAAGGGGTCTTAATAGGGAATACAACTTGATATCATTTATTTAATTTTATTTGATGTCACTTCATTCTGATATTATCTTTCACCATCTTACTTTATAACATACATTCCCTCTGACTTATGAACCACTGTTTCTGTTTTTTCGTAATATCAAAAATCTACATGGTGCTTATGTAATAACCCTGCAGTGGAACCATGAAAAAAAAAAAAAATCACTGCTTTGGTACCATGGGGTCTATATGACCCCAGGCTCAAAATTGTCATATTTCATTAAAATGAACATGCTGGCTGTTCAGAATAATCAAGTTTTATTCTGTCATCATTTCAGAACACGGTTATGAAATCAAACGTAACTTTGAAGTGATTTGTCATCATTGAACACAAACTGAAATTTATACGCAAATGCTTTACTAATTAAAAGTTTTCAAATTCAATTTAAAAAAAAAAATGCACAAAAACTGCAATGGTGTGGATTTTAGTAAAAATATAATGACAACAAATGATCTGGCAATAGATTTAGCCCTTGTATTCCCTGCACGTCATAGTGCCATGTTCTTCACAAATGAACTTCTTGCAGTAATTGCAAACAAATCTCGTCTTTTTGTCCTTCGACCGAGGACAAACATAACGCTGTTTGCGCTGTCCTGTAACACTGCTGGTGTCTCTTGGAACTAGCCATTGTTTATTTACAATTATATTACAAAACTTGTGAATAAACAATATATTAAGAAAAAATGTCAGACAATAAAGGTACTATGGGGTCAGGAGAGTCCCAAACACAGAAAACTGAAAATAACTTTGGATCAAAACTGAAAAACAAATTCAAAATATCATCAACATAAGCAGAAATATGTTACTTAAATACATAGAAAGTCAATGTTTGAGATTGACCAGTTTTAGAAATATTTCAATTTATTCAGCGCTGGGGTCTATATGACCCCATGGTTCCACAGGAGGGTTAACTATGTGTACATGTGTGTATAAATATGATTTATACATTCCATTCATTCGGCTTGACTTATTTTGTTTTATGTTGACCATGTGTTGTTGGCTATTTCTCATAGAGTTGTATCTCAGACATCTACAGGTCCTTCTAAAAAAATTAGCATATAGTGTTAAATTTCATTATTTACCATAATGTAATGATTACAATTAAACTTTCATATATTATAGATTCATTATCCACCAACTGAAATTTGTCAGGTCTTTTATTGTTTTAATACTGATGATTTTGGCATACAACTCCTGATAACCCAAAAAACCTGTCTCAATAAATTAGCATATCAAGAAAAGGTTCTCTAAACGACCTATTACCCTAATCTTCTGAATCAACTAATTAACTCTAAACACATGCAAAAGATACCTGAGGCTTTTAAAAACTCCCTGCCTGGTTCATTACTCAAACCCCCCATCATGGGTAAGACTAGCGACCTGACAGATGTCAAGAAGGCCATCATTGACACCCTCAAGCAAGAGGGTAAGACCCAGAAAGAAATTTCTCAACAATTAGGCTGTTCCCAGAGTGCTGTATCAAGGCACCTCAATGGTAAGTCTGTTGGAAGGCAAAAATGTGGCAGAAAACGCTGTACAACGAGAAGAGGTGACCGGACCCTGAGGAAGATTGTGGAGAAGGACCGATTCCAGACCTTGGGGAACCTGAGGAAGCAGTGGACTGAGTCTGGTGTGGAAACATCCAGAGCCACCGTGCACAGGCGTGTGCAGGAAATGGGCTACAGGTGCCGCATTCCCCAGGTAAAGCCACTTTTGAACCATAAACAGCGGCAGAAGCGCCTGACCTGGGCTACAGAGAAGCAGCACTGGACTGTTGCTAAGTGGTCCCAAGTACTTTTTTCTGATGAAAGCAAATTTTGCATGTCATTCGGAAATCAAGGTGCCAGAGTCTGGAGGAAGACTGGGGAGAAGGAAATGCCAAAATGCCTGAAGTCCAGTGTCAAGTACCCACAGTCAGTGATGGTGTGGGGTGCCATGTCAGCTGCTGGTGTTGGTCCACTGTGTTTCATCAAGGGCAGGGTCAATGCAGCTAGCTATCAGGAGATTTTGGAGCACTTCATGCTTCCATCGGCTGAAATGCTTTATGGAGATGAAGATTTCATTTTTCAGCACGACCTGGCACCTGCTCACAGTGCCAAAACCACTGGTAAATGGTTTACTGACCATGGTATTACTGTGCTCAATTGGCCTGCCAACTCTCCTGACCTGAACCCCATAGAGAATCTGTGGGATATTGTGAAGAGAAAGTTGAGACGCGCAAGACCCAACACTCTGGATGAGCTTAAGGCCACTATTGAAGCATCCTGGGCCTCCATAACATCTCAGCAGTGTCACAGGCTGATTGCCTCCATGCCACGCCGCATTGAAGCAGTCATTTCTGCCAAAGGATTCCCGACCAAGTATTGAGTGCATAACTGAACATTATTATTTGATGGTTTTTTTGTTTGTTATTCAAAAACACTTTTATTTGATTGGACGGGTGAAATATGCTAATTTATTGAGACAGGTTTTTTGGGTTATCAGGAGTTGTATGCCAAAATCATCAGTATTAAAACAATAAAAGACCTGACAAATTTCAGTTGGTGGATAAGGAATCTCTAATATATGAAAGTTTAATTGTAATCATTACATTATGGTAAATAATGAAATTTAACACTATATGCTAATTTTTTGAGAAGGACCTGTATTTCAAGCATTACACTTTTATTAATCAATTTGTCTTTTTCCCCACAGAGCAGTTTATACTGATTAAGTCTCGCAATTCACTACTCGAATTTTCCCCTTGGATTATTTTATTTATTATTATAGTACCATTTATTCCATGGCGCTTTACATGTGAGGAGGGGAATACATAAAAACAAGTACAATAATCTTGAACAATTCAAGTCACAACTGGTACATGAGGAGAGAGGACCCTGCCCGCGAGGGCTCACAATCTACAAGGGATGGGTGAGAATACAGTAGGCGAGGGTAGAGCTGGTCGTGCAGCGGTTTGGTAGATCGGTGGTTACTGCAGGTTGTAGGTTTGTCCTATATCCTCCCTCCTGCTCGACTGCCATAGGATTCTAATAGCAGTCCGCAGCCAAACATTTTTCTTTCTTTTACACGTCCTTTTATATCATTAGTATTACATAACGTATACTTCCTATCAGTGGAACGCATACATCGCTGCCCAGTGGAACACATAGCCGCGTCACTTCCAGTGTCGCATTTCCAGTCTTGGCGCGGACGCTAATCCCGACTCTCGATCATTTCAGCTGCTCTCACACACGCTGCCCTCCATCCAACCAGCGGCGGATACTGTGTTGGACAGGGGCACAATAGCCACCACCCGCCATCGGTAAGAATTCTTTTTATAATCCCCACACTATTGTTTAATCTATAATCCAACTGTGGTGACACTTTTTAACATCTCTTATAACAACGTATATTCTATAGCATATGGGCATATAGCCACTATCGGCAATATTTTACTCTGTATTCTTACCCCTTAACCCCGTACCTCATTATTATCCTCTGATCATTCTTTATACCCATATTTTTACATTATAGATTACCCTTCTTTCTGGCTGATACCCCACATCTTCAATAACTTTCTTATGAACCCACAGTACAGGTGAGCACAATATGTAATTGATTTTACCATGGTCCATTACTGACATACTCGTTTTACACATTTTAAAGTTATTATTCCTGCCATCCCCGAATTTTTTTGTCCCCTCTTCCATTGGTATATTTCCTGCCATTCTTTGGTAAGTAGGATCAATGACTTTTTTTCTTAGCTTCCTTATATACCGCTTTCGTATAATGCCAATTTCATTTTTATTGTCTCCAGCACTTACCGTATTTTCCGCTTTGTGAGGCGCACTTTATTTCCCCCAAATTTGGGGGGGAAATGGGGGTGCGTCTTACAAAGCGGATATACCGCTTATCGTTACTGGCTGGGATGAGGGGGTGTCCGCTGCCGCCCACCACCAATGTCAGCCGCCACCGCTGCCGCAGTTGTCCGCTGCTGCCCCGGGTGATGCTGGAGGCTCCGGCGCTGCGGGGGGCTCTGGCGACATTTTGTGAAAGACCAGAGCCCCCCGGCAGTTCGTCCATGCGTTCCTGTGTGACTGACTCCGGGAAAATGGCCGCCGGAATCTCGGGAGATGAGATTTCAGCGCTGAGATCTCATCTCTCGAGATTCCGGCGGCCATTTTCCCGAAGTCAGTCATACAGGAACGCATGGACGAACTGCCGGGGGCTCTGGCCTTTCACAAAATGTCGGCAGAGCCCCCCGCAGCACCGGAGACAGCCCTGCAGCACTGGAGACAGCCCTGCAGCACCAGAGCCCCCCTGCAGACCCCCTCATCCCAGCCTGCCTCACAGGAGCCCCCCTGCAGACCCCCTCATCCCAGCCTGCCTCACAGGAGCCCCCCTGCAGCACAGAAGCCCCCCTGCAGACCCCCTCATCCCAGCCTGCCTCACAGGAGCCCCCCTGCAGACCCCCTCATCCCAGCCTGCCTCACAGGAGCCCCCCCTGCAGCACAGGAGCCCCCCCTGCAGACCCCCTCATCCCAGCCTGCAGCACAGGCGCCCCCCCCTGCAGCACAGGAGCCCCCCTGCAGACCCCCTCATCCCAGCCTGCAGCAATGCTCCACTCCTGCCTCCAGCAACGACCCTGGGACCCTGATCCACCGCAGCCACAACCCCTGGTAAGTAATAAGATGCATGGATTATAAGACGCCCCACCAATTTATTAAAAAAAGTTTTTTCCTATTTTTCTCCTCAAAATTTGGGGTGCGTCTTATAATCCAGAGCATCTTACAAAGCGAAAAATACGGTATATACCTGTGTTCTCAAATACGTACATTTCTCTTATAATGGTACTATCTACCTCTAACAGGTATCACCTTTATAAGTAATATAAGTCATTATTCACATAAGAAACTTCTAATTACTCTTTGTATTGTTGGACCCAACACTTACAGTACCATTCTAACTTTTGTAGGTTTATATCCATTTAGTGTTCTCTATATACCGAATTTGAGCAGTCGGGTAGGTAACCCTTTATTCTTTTTTTTCTTTTTCCTCATTTAACCACCTCCCTCACAATTATGGTGATTAATCAGTTCAGTTTTTTTCTTGTAGATAGACATTAGAGTAAATAATGTTTCCTTAACTTTTTTATTAGTATTCTTTCCTTATATCTAATCATGATTTAAAATAAGTTTGTAATGTTTACTTTGAAGTTTACTGATGAAGGTCCATTTATGACCGAAACGTCTGTACCTGATTTGTGACTGTATTAAAATTTTCTTTTAACAAATTCCTTGGAGTTGAGTGCCAAGATTTATTTATTTTTTTTAGACAAAACTTTAGGCAGAAAGACCCACAAACAAGCAAACAACTGAGGTCAGCTGTGGTAACGACCTGGCAAGCATCCCAAAGGAGGAAACCCAGCATTTTGTGATGTCCATGGCTTCCAGACCTCTGGCAAACATTGCCTGCAAAGGATTCTCTACAAAAGTACCATAAATAAAATGTTCAGTTTTAATTAATAAAGTTAATTTATCAAACTAATTTTGAGCCACTGAAATGAGGAGGCTTTGTAGAGAAATAATTACAATTCCTAAACGTTTCACAGGATATTTTTGTTCAACCCCTTTAACTCTTTTACCACCTTGGGTTTTTCCGTTTGCGTTTATTTGCTTCCCTTCTTTCCAGAGCCATAACTTTATATTTTTCCATCAATATGGCCAAGTGAGGGCTTGTTTTTCTTGTGGGACAAGTTGTACTTTTGAATACCAGCATTGGTTTTGACATATATTGTATTGGAGAAAAAAATCAAATTGCGGTGAAATGGCAAAAAAAGTGCAATTCCACAATTTTATTTTGTTTTGCTATTTTACCATGTTCACTAAATGTTAAAACTGATCTGCCATTATGATTCTCCAGGTCATTACGAGGCCGTAGATACCAAACATGTCTAGGTTATTTTTTCTTTAAGTGGTGAAAACAAAATCCAAAATTTCTTTAAAAAAAAAAAAAAGTCTGCATTTTCCGAGACCCATAGCATCTCCATGTTTCATGATCAGGGTGAGGGCTTATTTTTTGCATGCCGAGCTGTTATTTTAATTGATACCATTTTGGTGTAGACACGATCTTTTGATCACCCGTTATTGCATTTTAATGCAATGTTGCGGCGACCACAAAAAACGTAATTCAGGCGTCATGTTCTTGTTACACCGTTTACCGATCTTTTTATATTGATAGATTGAGCCATTCTAAATTTGGCGATATCTAATGTGTGTTTTCTTTTTTCTTTATTGTTTTGTTTTGAATGGGGCGAATGGAGGGCAACTTATTTTACTTATTATTTTTAAAAACTTTACTTGCTTCAATAGTCTTCATGGGAGACTAGAAACTGATCATCTGATCACCTGTGCTACGCACAGTAGGGCTTCAGCTCTGCTCTATGAAGCTAAAATGCTCACTTGCTATGAGGGCTGATCACTGGGCAGCGCTGATAGCTATCTGGCAATGACAATCACAGGGATCTGGTGCAGACCACGGGTTGTCATGCCAACCCATCAGCGACCAGTAGTCATAAGACACGAGCGCCGATGGGAGGGATTAGGAACGCACTTCGGGCGAGAGCATGTTAAATGCCGCTGTCAGAGACGGACGGGGGCATTTAACATGTCAACAGCTGCGGGTGGATCGAGATTCCACAAGCAGCTGTTAGGGGCTGTTCAAATCAGCTGACATGTGTCGCAAAAGTTGCAGGCTCATCGCCGGAGCCCGCAGCAAACAGAGGAAGCCCACCTTAGATGCAACTATAAGTCTAGGGTGGGAAAGGGGTTAATTAAACCCGAGTCTACACTTCAATTGTATCTCAATTTAATTTACATAAAACATAGTGGCATGCAAAGCCCAAATCACAAAGATTCTGCAACTTTCCAAATATTTCTGAATTTAACTGTATATCTTTGATCAAGTTCCCATAAATCTATACTGTAAATTGCATTTTTTTATCTTCCAGTCATGAAACTTTTAGGCAATAGCAATGTAAGTACCCAGCATACTGTTTATTAATGGGAAAAGGACTATAAAATTTATTTTAATAAAGAAGAAAATTAAACAGCGATTCAAGTAATTCAGTGCGGATTTCGCTTATATTTTGTTATGAATTTAATTGAATACAAAAGATATATTGGCTTTTACATGTATATTTATATCTTTGGTTACGAAGAAAGTTGTTCTGGCATTTGAAGACCCATCACATGGACCTACAATATAAAATGAAAAACATAACAATTAGTTATATTCAATATTTTCACTTCCAATAGATTTCAAGGGGTTGTCTGGTCCAAATAGATGAGTCTGCAGACTTATGAATCCCCCCAGTGCATGCACTGTGCGTTGCGGGGATTCGCCAGTTTTTAGCCGGGACTGGAGGGTATCTATACATTACACATACTAGTGGGCGTGGCCTCGATCCATAAACTTATATTGAGAGAAGCCATGCCAGATCTAGTAACGTGGCTGTCCAGTGGGTGTGGCCAACTAGACAGAGTGGCCTATCTCCATACAAGTGTACTGAAGCGAGGCCGTACCCACTGGCCGGGAGTATGTGTAGCGCATGCATACTCTCTGGTCCAGAGTCAAAAACTGGCTAATCCCCACAGCACACAGTGTGTGCGCTGGGGGAATTCAAAGGTCTGCACTCACACAGAGTGACTGCAGACTTATCGATTTGGACCAGAATACTCCTTTAAGAACTAATTTATTAGGCATCTATATTTTCTGCTAGACACCAGTTTTATTAGGTCCTTTTAAACAAACATTTTTCATCACTATGGAGTCTGCATTTTTATATACAGTGAGTACAATAAGATTTGTAAACGTCACCAATTTTTTTTTTAAGAAAAGATATTTCTAAATTTGCCATTGACCTGAAATTCTCACCAGATATCGGTTACAACCCATCCAATACACACATGCAAATAAATAAAACCACAGATAATCATAAAATAAAGATTTAAATAAACAGAGATTACACCAGGAACAAAAGTATTTAACACATGAAGAAAAAGATGCAAAAAAACACAGAAAGTCATGACACCAGCTGAAATCTATCAGTAATTAGAAAGCAATCCTGCCACTTAGTGAAAAATAATATCAGTTGGTTCAACTGATGGTCTATAAAAAGAGGTCTCATTTTTTTCTCTCTTCATATACCGTATATACCGACCCGAGCATAAGCCTGAGGCACCTAAATTTGCCACAAAAAAAAAAAAAAATGGGCAAAACTTACGGACTCAAGTATAAGCTGGGTATGCATTGTCCCCTCATCCACATCCTTGTCTGCATGGCTCCTCATCCCTATCCTTGCATGTGTGGCCCCCATGAGAAAAGCATTAAAAAAAACAAATTAAAAAAAAACAACATCCTACGCCTATGGGAATGGAGAGAGGTGAATATCCATTACCTTAATGAGCATGCACCCATGAGCCCGGAAGCTGCTGGAAGCCGACGGCTGCTGCTGTAACGGTGAGCGCTGTAAGCGAAATGAATATTCACTGCCAGTGCAGTGAATATTCATTTCTATTTAGCAGCGGGCACAGGCTTTAGCCGCAGCCGCCAGCTCCTGTGATCCGCTGTTCCCCTTCCCGTGCTGTCATCTGGGGCAATGACTCGTGTATAAGCTGAGGGTGGCCTTTTGAGCACAAAAAAATGTGCAGAAAAACACTGCTTATACATGAGTATATATGGTAATCTCAGACAGACTCGATGTGGAGATCAGGAGTCTGTGGGGGGCCATATCACTTCCAGGACACCTTGTTCTTTACACTGAAGATAGTTCTAAACCCCTTAAGCCCATTGGAAGTACTATCCCATCAAGGTGACCTGGGACGGGATAGTACGTCATAGCGATCGGCCACGCTCACGGGGGGAGCGCGGCCGATCGCGGCCGGGTGTCAGCTAACTATCACAGCTGACATCCTGCACTATGTGCTAGGAGCGGTCACGGACCGCCCCCGGCACATTAACCCCCGGCACACTGCGATCAAACATTATCGCAGTGTTCCGGCGGTATAGGGAAGCATCGCACAGGGAGGGAGCTCCCTGTGTGCTTCCCCGAGAGCCTCGGAGCAAAGCGATATGATCACGTTGCTCCGAGGGTCTCCTACCTTCTTCTCCCTGAGGGAGGTGGCTTACCAGCGCCTGCTCAGAGCAGGCGCTGGTAAGCTAGGAGCACCGCCTGTCAGATCAGCAATCTGACACTATAGTGTGATGTCTTCCCCTGGGGCAATGAGAAAAAGTAAAAAATTAAATAAATAAAAATAAATATTCACGTGTAAAAAAATAAAATAAAAAAAATTCATAAAGAAAAAAAAATATTGTTCCCATAAATACATTCTTTTATCTAAATAAAAAAAAACAAACAATAAAAGTACACATTTAGTATCGCCGCGTCCGTAACGACCCGACCTATAAAACTGTCCCACTAGTTAACCCCTTCAGTGAACACCAACAAACAACCCTTTATTATCATACCGCCGAACAAAAAGTGGAATAGCACGCGATCAAAAAAGACAGATATAAATAACCATGGTACCAATGAAAACGTCATCTTGTCGCGCAAAAAACTAGCTGCCATACAGCATCATCAGTGAAAAAATAAAAAAGTTATAGTCCTCAGAATAAAGCAATGCAAAAATATTTTTTTTCTATCAAATAGTTTTTATCGTATAAAAGCGTCAAAACATAAAAAAATGATATAAATGATGTATCGCTGTAATCGTACTGACCCGAAGACTAAAACTGCTTTATCCATTTTACCAAAAGCGGAACGGTATTAACGCCCCCCCCAAAAGAAATTAATGAATAGCTGGTTTTTGGTCATACTGCCTCACAAAACTCAGAATAAAAAGCGATCAAAAAATGTCACGTCCCCGAAAATGTTACCAATAAATACGTCAACTCGTCCCGCAAAAAGCAAGACCTCACATGACTGTGGACCAAAATATGGAAAAATTATAGCTCTCAAAATGTGGTAACGCAAAAAAATATTTTTTGCAATAAAAAGCATCTTTTAGTGTGTGACGGCTGCCAATCATAAAAATCCGCTAAAAACAACCCCTTCATCACCCCCTTAGTTAGGGAAAAATAAAAAAATTTACAAAATTAAAAAAATGTATTTATTTCCATTTTCCCGTTAGGGCTAGGGTTGGGGATAGGGTTAGGGCTAGGGTTGGGACTAGGGTTAGGATTACATTTACAGTTTGTGATTAGGGTTAGGAGTGTGTCAGGGTTAGGGGTGTGGTTAGGGTTGGGATTAGGGGTGTGTTGGAGTTAGGGGTGTGGTTAGGGTTGGTATTAGGGGTGTGGTTGGGATTAGGGGTGTGGTTGGGAATAGGCCTTCAGTTAGAATTGGGGGTTTCCACTGTTTAGGCACATCAGGGCTCTCCAAATGCGACATGGCGTCCGATCTCAATCTGCATTGAAAAAGGAAAAAACAGTGCTCCTTCCCTTCCGAGCTCTCCCGTACGCCCAAACAGGGGTTTACCCCAACATATGGGGTATCAGCGTACTCCGGACAAATTGGACAACAACTTCTGGGGTCCAATTTCTCTTGTTACCCTTGGGAAAATAAAATTCTGTGGGGCTAAAAAAAAACATTTTTGTGGGACAAAAATTATTTTTTATTTTCACAGCTCTGCGTTATAAACTGTAGTGAAATACTTGGGGGTTCAAAGTTCCCATAACACATCTAGATAAGTTCCTTGGGGGGTCTAGGTTCCAATATGGGGTCACTTGTGGGGGGGTTTCTACTGTTTAGGTACATCATGGGCTCTGCAAATGCAACGTGACACCTGTAGACCAATCCATCTCAGTCTGCATTCCAAATGGCACTCCTTCCCTTCCGAGCTCTGCCATGCGCCCACACGGTGGTTCCCCCCCACATATGGGGTATCAGCGTACTCAGGACAAATTGCACAACAACTTTTGGGGACCAATTTCTCATGTTACCCTTGGGAAAATACAAAACTGGGTGTTAAAGATAATTTTTGTGGAAAAAAAATGATTTTTTATTTTCACGGGTCTGCATTATAAACTGTAGTGAAACACTTGGGGGTTCAAAGCTCTCACAACACATCTAGATAAGATCCTTAGGGGGTCTACTTTCCAAAATGGTGTCACTTGTGGGGGGTTCCAATGTTTATGCATATCAGGGGCTCTCCAAACGCAACATGGCATCCCATCTCAATTCCAGCCAATTTTGCATTGAAAAGTCAAACGGCGCTCCTTCCCTTCCGAGCTCTGCCATGCACCCAAACAGTGGTTTACCCCCACATATGGGGTATCCGCGTACTCAGGACAAATTGCACAACAAATTTTGGGGTACAATTCCTTCTGGTACTCTTGGGAAAATAAAATATTGCGGGCGAAAAGTTCATTTTTGTGGAAAATATTTTTTATTTTTATGACTCTACATTATAAACTTCTGTGAAGCCCTTGGTGGGTCAAAGTGCTCACAACACATCTAGATAAGTTCCTTAGGGGGTCTACTTTCCAAAATGGTGTCACTTGTGGGGGGGTTTCATTGTTTAGGCACATCAGGGGCTCCCCAACGCAACATGGCGTCCCATCTCAATTCCAGCCAACTTTGCATTGAAAAGTCAAACGCCGCTCCTTCCCTTCCAAGCTCTGCCATGCACCCAAACAGTGGTTTACCCCCCACATATGGGGTATCCGGGTACTCAGGACAAATTGTACAACAACTTTTGGGGTCCATTTTCTCCTGTCACCCTCGGTAAAATAAAACAAATTGGAGCTGAAGTAAATTTTTTGTGAAAAAAAAAATAAATGTTCATTTTTTTTTTTAAACATTCCAAAAATTCCTGTGAAACACCTGAAGGGTTAATAAACTTCTTGAATGTGGCTTTAAGCACCTTGAGGGGTGCAGTTTTTAGAATGGTGTCACACTTGTGTATTTTGTATCATATAGACACCTCAAAATGACTTCAAATGTGACGTGGTCCCTAAAAAAAAATGGTGTTGTAAAAATGAGAAATTGCTGGTCAACTTTTAACCCTTATAACTCCCTAAAAAAAAAATTTTGTTTCCAAAATTGTGCTGATGTAAAGTAGACATGTGGGAAATGTTACTTATTAAGTATTTTGTGGGACATATCTCTGTGATTTAAGGGCATAAAAATTCAAAGTTGGAAAATTGCTAAATTTTCAAAGTTTTCACCAAATCTCCATTTTTTTTCACAAATAAACGCAGCTAATATCAAAGAAATTTTACCACTATCATGAAGTACAATATGTCTCGAGAAACTGTCAGAATCACCGGGATCCATTGAAGGGTTCCAGAGTTATAACCTCAAAGGGACAGTGGTCAGAATTGTAAAAATTGGCCTGGTCATTAACGTGCAAACCACCCTCGGGGCTTAAAGGGTTAATGACATGGTCTGTATGTTTGGGGCCATTGTCCTGCTACAGAATAAATCTGGATCCAATCAGATGAAAAGCACATAATTTGCGATGAGCGAACGTGCTCAGATAAGATGTTATCAGAGCATGCTCGTGTGCCAACAGTGTGTCTTCGGCATGCTCGAATAATATGTTCGGGTCCATGCGGCTGCATGTCTCCTGGCTGCTCGACAGCCGCAGCACATGCAGGGATTGCCCGTTTGTTTAAAGTTACAGCTTGTACCACACAAAACAAGCCACATATAGCTATGACAACAACAAATAAAAAAAAGGAATGTCAGAATTAAGCAATAATGATGAGCAAGCATCAGATATCAGGTTATCTAAGCATGCTCGGGCAGTATGTTTGAGTCCCCGTGGCTATTATGACAGCCTCGAATCATGCAGCAGCTGGGACTCAAACATACTACTCGGGCATGCCCAAGATACTCTGATAACACTATATCAGAGCACAGTTGCTCATCACTAATAAGGAAGGGGAAAAAAAGGAAAGTGTGAAAAATGGCCATATCTACAAGGAGTTTAACAGTCATACTTACGGTAATCCAAGTGATCCAATCTCAAATAAGTACAGGAGCCGTTCTGGTGACAACCAGAGGTTTCAAGGTTTCCTAATCCTAGTTTATTATACACAAATACAAGAAAAGTCATGAAGCTAACCTTTAATTTTGTTCACTGCTCTTTAGATCTTGGATTTCTTCTTTTGTTTGTATATGGAGGATCATCTAAAAGTAAAGATATAATGTTAGTATAGAGAAATGTTAAAAAAAAAAAAGTTTAAAAATTCACCACAGTAATTGTGACTGTCCAACAAAATAACTAGTCTAGAAAATAAGGTTTGGTTAACACAGTTTACTAGAAAACATGCAAGTTCCAGGCTCAGTCTGCACAAACTGGTCAGGAAGAAGTAAAAGTTTAGACGTTAGATACAAGTATGGCTTGTAGAATTGTACATTTTTCTAACAAGTATAAGCAGGAATATCTTTATATACATGGTCAAAACTGGTTTAGTGACATGTCTGCAGATTCTAGTTAGGTCTGTGTGGTTTTTGTCTCAGGTTTGGGAAAACATGACAGTCATATCATAACAATGACGCGGCTGCCAAAATGTAGAAAGCAAATGCCATTAGCGTATTAACTAAGGGCGCATTTAGACTGCCCGATAATAGGGAAGGGGTATTCCTAAGAACACTCCTTTCCCAATTATTGGATGGTGAAACACGCAGTCAACTGCTTGCTCGTCAGATCAAAATTTTTTAAGCATGATTAAAAATGTATTTTTTACTAGCAGCACTTGCCCTGTATAAATAGTATGCACTGCTGAGAAGAATGATATGCTATGCAAGAAGAACTTTCATGTTAACAATAGTTTTGTGCACATGGAGATGCAGTTGGCCTCTCTAAATCATCTAATAAATAACTGCCTATTGTCATGCACGTCTTAATGGCTGCCATCAGCTAGCGTAAAGCACCTAACAATAAAAACAGATGTAAACACATTTTGATAAAACGAAAATATTGCTTAAAAGTAATTAAAAAAATCACATCACATCACCTTCCATTTCAGAATCACTGTCTTCCACATAAGGCAAGTTTATCAGAGTCTGACGTTTGTCCCTTAGGACGACAAGCTGCAGCTTCCCTCTTGATTTTTCTATCAATGCCTGGGCCTCACTCAAAGACATGTTCTCTGTTAAAATACCATTTATCTAAAAATAAACAGGATGTCGTGAGAAATAATGACCTTTATAAAGAAACACAGTAAACTCCCCCCCACCATATTGAAGAAAGTAGATTGGAAAATAGAAAATGGAATTTTTTTATGTCTAAATATTGCAAAACATTTAATTAATATATGATCAATGAAACATACAGATGCAAAGCCTGATGCTGTTGTCCTGTGAGATTCCAGTTTACGTAGTGTTGAATTGAAATCGCCATCCGAGTAATACAGCAGATAGTGTTGTATAGACAATATAGTAACGTTTGGGGCTTAACTGGTTTAGATTTTCTATAGGACCCCTAATGATTATAAAATCTTTCTCTAAGACACTGTAGATCAGGGGGTGCACAACTCCAGTCCTCAAGGACCACCAACCGTGCATGTATTCAGGATTTCCTTAGCATTGCACTAGGTGTTGGATTTATCACCTGTGCAATACTAAAGAAATCCTGAATACATGCACTATTGGAGGTCCTTGAGGACTGGAGTTGTACACCCCTGCAGTAGTGTGGCCAACAGCTGTGAAGAGGCAAAGATTCCCTCCAGCTAATGCAGCAGTAATCTCTGCAGAGAGGTAGTGGAAGGGTCAAGTCTTTTGACTAATAAATAGTGATGAGCAAATATACTCGGTACTCGAGATTTCCCGAGCATGCTCGGGTGTGCTCCGAGTATTTGTAAGTACTCTGAGATTTAGTTTTCAGTGCTGCAGCTGAATGATTTACATCTGTTAGCCAGCATAAGTACATGGGGATTCCCTAGCAACCAGGCAACCCCCACATGTATGCTGGCTAACGGATGTAAATCATTCAGCTGTGGCGATGAAAACTAAATCTCAGAGTACTAACAAATACTCGGAGGACACCCGAGCATGCTCAGGAAATCTCGAGTTCCCTAGTATACTCGCTCATCACTACTAATAAACACATTAATGATAAGTGGGATCAGTCAGAAGAAAACTTACACTATGACCAATACACATCACTACTAGCAGGGAGAATTCACCGCTTGTCCTACGGAAACAAACTCTGCAACTGACACACATACAACACAACATGTAAAGAATATTTATCCACGCAGTGACAGTTAGGAAACTATTATAACGAAACACTGACAGTAAGGTCATGTTCACATATGGCATACAGGTAGAGAAGATTTAGTGCACATTCTACAAGGAATATCAACAACAAGTACAGTATAAAGAGGACCTGTCACCAGGTAATGCATGTGACTTGGGTTTAGAAGACCTCATCCTCATGCAGAAGAAATATCCAATGCAGATTTGGGGAAACTGCAGATTAACCCTCATCATCTATGTACATTTGCTTTGAAAAGGGCGAAATTCTCAGCAAAAGCCCACATTCCAATACATTTCCAATGCTCATGAAAAGGACTTGAAAAGTATATACTAGCCTTCAGCATGCCTTATAACTTCTTTTTTACGGTTATGCTTACATGATGCGTTTGTGGCAATTTTTTGCTGCAATTTTCTGAAATCACCGAAAACAGCAATTTTCCAATAATTTTGGAAACATGCTGCAAAAAACACAAAGCAATTTCATCATGTGGCATATATTAATATTTTTGGAGATTCCAGGGTATTAACTTTATTTCAAATTATTTTCCATCATAGAAAATATTAAGCTGCACAAAGTGGCCGATTTGGCATTGACACTAACAAATTTAATTGTCTTGTGGTTTTGTGCATTTTTTTTTTTTAGCAAATTGGTACCCTATGTAAATGATTGTGTTGTTGCGCGGATAAGTACAACTGTGCCAACACTGACAATCATTTGAAAACCCCATATTTGTGCAGTGCAAAGCCACATTCCTGATGCATCTGTCCATGTAGATCTTCAGTGCAGATGACTGATGAACTTATCGTAAATCTGTCTGCTGATTTTTATCTGATGAGTATTGGGCTCTCATGACATACATACCTCTGGGATGTGCCATACATTTCGGAGAGATGCTGGTTACCCATTCTGACTGGTGGCCAACTGTATAAAGAAGATAGATGGCTGTGCACTTCCATTATTTACAATGAGAATTAAGAACACAGCTGAGTGCACCAGAGTGGGGGCCCACAGACATTAGGCATTTATGGCATATCCTCACAAAGATGGCCACACACTGGACCTCATCTTCACCCGCCTCTGCTCCCCATCTAACCTCTCTAACTCGACTCTACCTCTTTCTGACCACAACCTACTTACTTTCTCCTCCCTCTTCTCTCCAGGTCCACAATTCCCACCCCAAACTTGCACACCCTCGCAGAAATCTTACAACTCGACCCACACTCTCTTAATCCCTTTTCCCTCTTACAGACATAAGTTCTCTACACAATGCGGATGCCATTGCCGCTTTATATAATACCACAATAGCTGCAGTTCTCAAGTCAGTCGCCCCTTTCACACATACCAAAGCTCGCAAAATCAGACAATCTTGGCACACCAGCCTGACCAAAGAATCGAGATGGGCTACCAGAGTTGCTGAACGGAGATGGAAAAGATCACACTCTAATGAGCAATTCATCGCATTCAAACAGTCCCTCACTACTTTCAAGGCCACACTCGCAGCAAAACAAAACCTACTTCTCATCTCTCATATCCTCCCTGTCTCACAGCCCTAAACAGCTATTCAACACTTTCAATTCTCTCCTCCATCCCCCAGCACCTGCTCCCTCTCCACTCATATCAGCTGAAGACTTTGCCTCATTCTTCAAGCAGAAGACTGATAACATCAGGGAAAGCTTCGACCTACAACCCGCACAACCCCTCTTCCTAACTACTCAGCCCTCCTCCTCCAAAACCAATTTCTCCACCATCACAGAAGATCAACATTCCACCCTACGCTCCTCAAGATCACATCTCACCACCTGTGCACTTGACCCGATCCCATCCCACTTCATCTCAAACCTCACCACAGTCTTCATCTCAACCCTAGCCCATCTCTTCAACCTATCACTAACAACTGGTGTTTTCCCATCATGCTTCAAATATGCCTCAATCACACCCATCCTCAAAATGCCCTCTCTTGACTCATCCTCTGTATCTAGCTATCGCACCATACCACTTCTCTTCTATGCCACAAAACTACTGGGACAACATGTCAATTTTGAACTCTTCTCCCACCTCTCTTCCTGTTCCCTCTTCGACCACTTACAATCTGGCTTCCGACCACATCACTCCACTGAAACTGCCATAACTAAAGTCACCAGTGACCTACTAATTGCCAAAGCCAAGCGACAATACTCTGTTCTCCTCCTCCTGGACCTGATCTCTGCCTTTGACACAGTGGACCACTCCCTATTACTACAGACCTTATCTCTTGGCATCACAAACTTGGCCCTATCTTGGATCTCGTCATACCTAACAGACTGGACATTCAGCGTCTCCCACTTGCACGCCACCTCCTCACCTCACCCCCTATCCATCAGAGTCCCGCAAGGTTCAATCCTAGGGTCCCTTCTCTTCTCCATTTACACCTTCGTCCTGGGACAGCTCATAGAATCTCATGGCTTGCAGTATCAACTCTATGCTGATGACACAAATATCTACCTCTCTGAACCATATATCACCTCTCTACTAACCAAAATCCCACAATGTCTGTCCGCTATTTCATCCTTCTCGGCTAGATTTCTAGAACTTAACATGGACATTACAGAATTCGTCATCTTTCCCTCAGCTCACTGGACTCCCCCAACAGACTTATCCATTAAAGTAAATGGCTGCTCACTCTCACCAGTCCCACAAGCTGGCTGCCTCAGGGTAATCCTTGACTCTGATCTCTCCTTCAAACCACATATCCAAGCCCTTTCCACTTCCTGCCAACTTCAACTCAAAAATATTTCCCGGATCTATACATGCCTCAACCAAGAATATGCAAAAACTCTAGTGCATGCACTCATCATCTCCCACCTTGACTACTGAATGAAACCTCCTGCTCTGTGGCCTCCCTTCTAACACTCTCGTAACCCTCCAATCTATTCTAAACTCTGCTGCCGGACTGATCCACTAATAACCCTTACTATTCCCCGGCCTCTCACCTCTGTCAATCCCTACACTGGCTCCCCATTACCCAGAGACTCTAGTTCTAAACCCTAACCATGACATACAAAGCCATCCACAACCTGTTTCCTTTATACATCCGTGGCCTCATCTCCCAGTACTTACCTGCACGCTACCTCCGATCCTCATAAGATCTCCTTTCTCTACTCCCCTTTTATCTCCTCTTCCCATTATCACATACAAGATTACTCCCGCGCATCCCCCTACTATGGAACTCTCTACCCCAACATATCAGACTCTCGCCTCCCGTGGAAACCTTCAAACGGAACCTGAAGACCTACCTCTTCCAACAAGCCTACAACCTGCAGTAACCACTGATCCACCAAACCACTGCATGACTAGCTCTACCCTCACCTACTGTATCCTCACCCATCACTTGTAGATTGTGAGCTCTCGTGGGCAGGGTCCTCTCTCCTCCGATACCAGTCGGTGACTTGTATTGTTTAAGATTATTGTTTTTTTATTATGTATACCCCTTTTCACATGTAAAGCGCCATGAAATAAATAGCGCTATAATAATAATAATAAATATAATATCCTGTAGCCATTATATACAGTGGGGAAAAAGTATTTGCCCCTTTCCTGATTTCCTATTCCTTTGCATTTTTGTCACACTTTAATATTTCAGATCACTAAATTTAAATATTAAACAAAAACAACAAGTTAGCACAAAATGCAGTTTTTACAATGAAGGTTTTTATTATTAAGGAAAAAATCCAAACCTACAGGGCTTTGCGTGATTGTCCCCATCTCCCTTAAAACCAATAACTGTGGCTTATCACATCTTTAGGAAGCGGAGTTCAAATTTCCTAGCCACACCCAGGCCTGATTACTGCCACAACTGTTCTCAATCAAGAAATAACTTAAATAGGACCTGCCTAAGGGAAGTAGACCACAAGATCCCTCAATACATCAAGGAGGTACAATAATAATACTGACAATTTCATACCATTGGACCATTGATTAAAATTACCTCTTTACCACTAAAATGTTGTTTTAGCCCCACATTTTCCATTTTCACAAAGAGTAATACAGCATATGTGGTCGTACAGTACTGTTTGGGAACAAAGCAGGCCTTAGAAGCAATAAGCACTTTGACTTTGGAGCAGATTTTACTGGAATAGATTTAAGGCATTTGGAGAGACACCTTGGTAAATTGTTAAGTGCGCTCCACTCGCTAGAGTAATGGAGCAATCACTGGATTTTTATTCCCTTTCTATTTAGATTTTTGTGAAGCAAAATTAACAAAAACTAGCAATTTAGGAATTGGTTTGTTGTTCAATGAGCTATAAAAATTATAGGACAGCTTTATTTTTTGGATCAGTATGGCAAAAGTGATACCAGATTTGCATAGGGTTTTTTTTTTTTTTTTTAAGAATTGCTACTCGTGAACACTAAAAAAATTACTAATGCATTGTCATACTCTGACAGCTATAACTTATTTTTCTACTGCCAGCTGAGTAATGACTTGTTTTTTGCAGTTTTTCTTTACATCTGTCAGATTGTGTTTTACTCCACAATATGAGTGTGAATGATGATAAAGTAGTGATTTTTTTTTTACAGTGTTCATTGTGGGTGTTAAATAGTTTGACAGCTTTTGTTCACAAAAAAAGAGTGTTTTTAAGGCAAATTTTCAGATTTTTAGAAAATTAGGAAGATATGTAAAATTTTCTTTTGATTTTTTACTTTATACTTCCATAAGCCTTGAACATTTTATACACTGTGTGCAGAATTATTAGGCAAGTTGTATTTTAGAGGATTATTTTTCTTATTGATCAGCAACTATGTTCTCAATCAACCCAAGAGACTGATATCAAAGCTTAATATTTTTGGAAGTTGGAGTGTTTTTTTTTTTTTTTAAGATTTGGCTATCTTGGGAGGATATCTGTTTGTGCAGGTAACTATTACTGTGCAGAATTATTAGGCAACTTAATAAAAACCAAATATATTCCCATCTCACTTGTTTATTTTCACCAGGTAAACCAATATAACTGCACAAAATTTAGAAATAAACATTTCTGACATGCAGAAACAAAACCCCAAAAAATTAGTAACCAATATAGCCACCTTTCTTTATGATGACACTCAACAGCCTTCCATCCATAGATTCCGTCAGTTGCTTGATCTTTTTACGATCAACATCGCATGCAGCAGCCACCACAGCCTCCCAGACACTGTTCCGAGAGGTGTACTGTTTTCCCTCCCTGTAGATATCATATTTTATAAGGGACCACAGGTTCTCTATGGGGTTCAGATCTGGTGAACAAGGGGGCCATGTCATTGTTTTTTCTTCTTTGAGACCTTAACTGGCCAGCCACACTGTGGAGTAGTTGGAGGCATGTAATGGAGCATTGTCTTGCATGAAAATCTTGTTTTTCTTGAACGATACCGACTTCTTCCTGTACCACTGCTTGAAGTTGTCTTCCAGAAACTGGCAGTAGGTCTGGGAGTTGAGCTTCACTCCATCCTCAACCGAAAAGGTCCCACAAGTTCATCTTTGACGATACCAGCCCATACCAGTACCCCACCTCCACCTTGCTGGCGTCTGAGTCGGAGCGGAGCTCTCTGCCCTTTACTGATCCAGCCTTTGGCCCATCCATCTGGCCCATCAAGAGTCACTCTCATTTTATCAGTCCATAAAACCTTTGAAAAGTCAGTCGTAAGATATTTCTTGGCCCAGTCTTGACGTTTTATCTTATGTTCCTTGTTCAAAGGTGGTCGTTTTCAGCCTTCTTCACCTTGGTCATGTCTCGGAGTATCGCACACCTTGTGCTTTTTGTTACTCCAGTAACGTTGCAGCTCTGAAATATGGCAAAACTGGTGGCAAATGACATCTTGGCAGCTTCACGCTTGATTTTCCTCAATTCATGGGCAGTTATTTTGCACCTTTTGTGCCCAACACGCTTCTTGCGACCCTGTTGGCTATTTGCCATGCTTGATTGTTCGGTGATCACGCTTCAAAAGTTTGGCAATTTCAAGACTACTGCATCCCTCTGCAAGACATCTCACAATTTTGGACTTTTCAGAGCCCGGCAAATCTCTCTTCTGACCCATTTTGCCAAAGGAAAGGAAGTTGCCTAATAATGAAGCACACCTTATATAGGGTTTTGATGTCATTAGACAACACCCCTCCTCCTTACAGAGATGCACATCACCTGATTTACTTAATTGGTAGTTGGCTCTGAAGCCTGAACAGCAAGGAGTAGGACAACATCTATAAAAAGTATCATGTGATCAAAATACAACTTGCCTAATAATTCTGCACACAGTGTAGTTTGGTATAATACCCTTCAATACTTGTGTACTGCAGGGCATTAGACCTGTTCGGATTACACTTACAGGAGGCCTGTCAGACCCTGCATATTGTAGGGTCTAATATGCCACTATGAAATTCTTATATAAGAAAAAAGGCCATATATTAAAAACGTAATTTGGTTTTCATTAAAATAGACATACATGATTGACTTGCAGGGAATGGAGCAGACGTGGCAATGATGGCCTGTTACAATACGGCCATCTTCAGTTCTACACGTACTGGGGCTCTGCCCTTCCAGATTTCAAAGTATTAAGTCCTTGATTACTACCTCCTGAAACTGAAGGAATGAATCAGTCTAGCCTGCAGATTGTGATGGCACGTAAGCATTAAACAGTGCCATGTTTAGCACATATAATGGCAGCTTTTAATACCACCCTTTGTTTTCCGCATGACACTCTAAGCCTTAAGAATTTGATCGGAGTAACTCCTACTATGTCCTTATTGTACCCCAAAATGCGATTTGGTCTGGGGGTCTGTGCAGAGGTACTCCGTACAGGCGAGGAGGTACTCCAGTTCCCATCATCCTTATACTTGACCACCAGAATGTTGTTGCCACATTGGCTCTAGTTTCCCTCACTAGTTGCCAAGTTAGCAACCTAGCAAGGCTTCTTGTTTTTCTGAAGACAGCACTGCATGCGGTGGTAACTGGCAGAGGGGCTTGAATAGTGGGACTAATCACTGTAGTGCAATACTGAGCAGAGCACAGCGGCCACAGAGGTGGTGCATATAAAAGTCATTTACAAAAAATGAATATGGATGACCCTTAGTGATTTACACCACTGATCAGCGCTCACAGTACACACACTGGTGTAGTGTAAATTCAATAGAAAGGCCTGTGCAAAGAAACTGCACACAAATGTTCATCAGTGTTAAGAAGCAGCAGGACACACATATGGGAGGAGTGGGGAAATGGCCAGAATAAGCAGTCAGTGTTCAGCTGTATACCACAGAACACTAGTACCACCAGAAGTCACAGCAAGCCAAGATCGTGTAAACAGGACATGTAACCGCTCTGCATGCCATTCCTGACTACAATGAAGCGGAGTGGAATTATGCTTCTGTCATTGCTCTGATATTTGGGTGGCCACACAAAAGCAAATCATGATAATCACCAGGGGCTTGCTCTACCAACATGAAGAAGTGCTGTCTGGCAGACGAATAAGGCATTTCAATATTGAAAGTGGTGTGATTTGCTGATCAGAATTGTTTGCAGACAGATGCCTCCACAGGTGATGAGGAAGAGTGGCTGGTTATCAGGGCCAGTAGCCATCTTTAACTAATCAGTGTCCTTTGACACCAACCATTTACCCGCATGACATAAAAGTACGTCCATTTGCAGAAGCACCTTCCTGAATAAGATATCACATCTTGTGTCGGGAAGGAGCTAATTAATCCTAAGATGCCTAACAATCATTCTGACATATTTGAATTTATTTTCTTTTACTCTAACCCGCACCTCCCCCAATACTGGTTCAGAAAAAGCAGCAGTTTGTGTGACACACAGAGCAGTGTGCAGGTTGACCTGACAGTTCTCACATGATTGAGCAAATTAGTTCTGCTTTCTGCAAGCAGACTTTGTAAATGATTAACAATGGAGGACATTGGAAAGCCCTTCTGAGGAAAACCAGAGAAATGAAGGAAAAAACAAATAGGGGAATGGGCAACTAATTGTGGATTTTATTTCTAATTATACCATGTGATCTTGTTGGTCTCGAATTGCATTTATCTGAATATTGCGAGCTCAAAAAAAAAATAATCTCAGTTTGATCATTGGTTCCGGAGATATGAAAGGGTTGTCGAGAAGTTATATGGCAGCTCTCTTCCAACAACGGTGCCACACACAGGTTGTGTGTGGCATAGAAGCTCATCCCAATTTACTACAAGAAGCAATGGCACAAAAAACCTATGTCTAGAGGCGCCAATCAAGAGCACTGTACCTGCACCTATACTGTACCTAACCTACAGATACCGGTTGATGGACTGGTTCATGCAGTTTTATTTGAATATTACTACTTGTTATACTGATGGGTGGACCATACACACATGCATTTACCTTGTGTGCCCCCACCCTTATTTCCTTAGATTGTAAGCTTGCAGCAGGGCCTTCATTCAGCTTCCTTGAATTGGTGATTAACCCCTTCACCCCCAAGGGTGGTTTGCACGTTAATGACCGGGCCAATTTTTACAATTCTGACCACTGTCCCTTTATGAGGCTATAACTCTGGAACGCTTTGACGGATCTTGGCGATTCTGACATTGTTTTCTCGTGACATATTGTACTTCATGTTAAATGTAAAATTTATTCGATATAACTTGCGTTTATTTGTGAAAAAAATGGAAATTTGGCGAAAATTTTGAAAATTTTGCAATTTTCCAACTTTGAATTTTTGTGCCCTTAAATCACAGACATATGTCACGCAAAATACTTAATAAGTAACATTTCCCACATGTCTACTTTACATCAGTACAATTTTGGAACCAAAATTTTTTTTTGTGACGGAGTTATAAGGGTTAAAAGTTGACCAGCAATTTCTCATTTTTACAACACCATTTTTTTTTAGGGACCACATCTCATTTGAAGTCATTTTGAGGGGTCTATATGATAGAAAATACTCAAGTGTGACACCATTCTAAAAACTGCACCCCTCAAGGTGCTCAAAACCACATTCAAGAAGTTTATTAACCCTTCAGGTGTTTCACAGGAATTTTTGGAATGTTTAAATAAAAATGAACATTTAACTTTTTTTCACACAAAATTTATTTCAGCTCCAATTTGTTTTATTTTACCAAGGGTAACAGGAGAAAATGGACCCCCAAAGTTGTTGTACAATTTGTCCTGAGTACGATGATACCCCATATGTGGGTGTAAACCATTGTTTAGGCGCATGGCAGAGCTTGGAAGGGAAGGAGCGCCATTTGACTTTTCAATGCAAAATTGACTGGAATTGAGATGGGACGCCATGTTGCGTTTGGAGAGCCCCTGATGTGCCTAAACATTGAAACTCCCTACAAGTGACACCATTTTGGAAAGTAGACCCCCTAAGGAACTTATCTAGATGTGTGGTGAGCACTTTGACCCACCAAGTGCTTCACAGAAGTTTATAATGCAGAGCCGTAAAAATAAAAAATCATATTTTTTCACAAAAATGATCTTTTCGCCCCCAATTTTTTTATTTTCCCAAGGGTAAGAGAAGAAATTGGACCCCAAAAAATGTTGTGCAATTTGTCCTGAGTACGCTGATACCCCATATGTGGGTGTAAACCATTGTTTGGGCGCATGGCAGAGCTTGGAAGGGAAGGAGCGCCATTTGACTTTTCAATGCAAAATTGACTGGAATTGAGATGGGACGCCATGTTGCGTTTGGAGAGCCCCTGATGTGCCTAAACATTGAAACTCCCTACAAGTGACACCATTTTGGAAAGTAGACCCCCTAAGGAACTTATCTAGATGTGTGGTGAGCACTTTGACCCACCAAGTGCTTCACAGAAGTTTATAATGCAGAGCCGTAAAAATAAAAAATCATATTTTTTCACAAAAATGATCTTTTCGCCCCCAATTTTTTATTTTCCCAAGGGTAAGAGAAGAAATTGGACCCCAAAAAATGTTGTGCAATTTGTCCTGAGTACGCTGATACCCCATATGTGGGTGTAAACCATTGTTTGGGCGCATGGCAGAGCTTGGAAGGGAAGGAGCGCCATTTGACTTTTCAATGCAAAATTGACTGGAATTGAGATGGGACGCCATGTTGCGTTTGGAGAGCCCCTGATGTGCCTAAACATTGAAACTCCCTACAAGTGACACCATTTTGGAAAGTAGACCCCCTAAGGAACTTATCTAGATGTGTGGTGAGCACTTTGACCCACCAAGTGCTTCACAGAAGTTTATAATGCAGAGCCGTAAAAATAAAAAATCATATTTTTTCACAAAAATGATCTTTTCGCCCCCAATTTTTTATTTTCCCAAGGGTAAGAGAAGAAATTGGACCCCAAAAAATGTTGTGCAATTTGTCCTGAGTACGCTGATACCCCATATGTGGGTGTAAACCATTGTTTGGGCGCATGGCAGAGCTTGGAAGGGAAGGAGCGCCATTTGACTTTTCAATGCAAAATTGACTGGAATTGAGATGGGACGCCATGTTGCGTTTGGAGAGCCCCTGATGTGCCTAAACATTGAAACTCCCTACAAGTGACACCATTTTGGAAAGTAGACCCCCTAAGGAACTTATCTAGATGTGTGGTGAGCACTTTGACCCACCAAGTGCTTCACAGAAGTTTATAATGCAGAGCCGTAAAAATAAAAAATCATATTTTTTCACAAAAATGATCTTTTCGCCCCCAATTTTTTATTTTCCCAAGGGTAAGAGAAGAAATTGGACCCCAAAAAATGTTGTGCAATTTGTCCTGAGTACGCTGATACCCCATATGTGGGTGTAAACCATTGTTTGGGCGCATGGCAGAGCTTGGAAGGGAAGGAGCGCCATTTGACTTTTCAATGCAAAATTGACTGGAATTGAGATGGGACGCCATGTTGCGTTTGGAGAGCTCCTGATGTGCCTAAACATTGAAACTCCCTACAAGTGACACCATTTTGGAAAGTAGACCCCCTAAGGAACTTATCTAGATGTGTGGTGAGCACTTTGACCCACCAAGTGCTTCACAGAAGTTTATAATGCAGAGCCGTAAAAATAAAAAATCATATTTTTTCACAAAAATGATCTTTTCGCCCCCAATTTTTTATTTTCCCAAGGGTAAGAGAAGAAATTGGACCCCAAAAAATATTGTGCAATTTGTCCTGAGTACGCTGATACCCCATATGTGGGTGTAAACCATTGTTTGGGCGCATGGCAGAGCTTGGAAGGGAAGGAGCGCCATTTGACTTTTCAATGCAAAATTGACTGGAATTGAGATGGGACGCCATGTTGCGTTTGGAGAGCCCCTGATGTGCCTAAACATTGAAACTCCCTACAAGTGACACCATTTTGGAAAGTAGACCCCCTAAGGAACTTATCTAGATGTGTTTTGAGAGCTTTGAACCCCCAAGTGTTTCACTACAGATTATAACGCAGAGCCGTGAAAATAATTTTTTTTTTTTTTCTCAAAAATGATTTTTTAGCCCCCAGCTTTGTATTTTTACAAGGGTAACAGAATAAATTGGACCCCAAAATTTGTTTTCCAATTTGTCCTGAGTACGCTGATACCCCATATGTGGGGGGGAACCACTGTTTGGGCGCATGACAGAGCTCGGAAGGGAAGGAGCGCCATTTGGAATGCAGACTTAAATGGATTGGTCAGCAGCCGTCACGTTGCATTTGCAGAGCCCCTGATGTACCCAAACAGTACAAACCCCCCACAAGTGACCCCATATTGGAAACTAGACCTCCCAAGGAACTTATCTAGATGTGTTTTGAGAACTTTGAACCCCCAAGTGTTTCACCAAAGTTTATAGCGCAAAGCCGTGAAAATAAAAATTCTTTTTTTTTTTTTCACAAAAATGATTTTTTAGCCCCCAGTTTTGTATTTTCACAAGGGTAACAGGATAAATTAGACCCCAAAAGTTGTTGTCCAATTTGTCCTGAGTACGCTGATACCCCATATGTCGGGGGGAACCACTGTTTGGGCGCATGACAGAGCTCGGAAGGGAAGGAGCGCCATTTGGAATGCAGCCTTAAATGGATTGGTCTGCAGGCGTCACGTTGCATTTGCAGAGCCCCTGATGTACCCAAACAGTACAAACCCCCCACAAGTGACCCCATATTGGAAACTAGACCTCCCAAGGAACTTATCTAGATGTGTTGTGAGAACTTTGAACCCCCAAGTGTTTCACTACAGTTTATAATGCAGAGCCGTGAAAATAAAACATCTTTTTTTTCCCACAAAAATGATTTTTAGCCCCCCAAATTTTTATTTTCCTAAGGATAACAAGAGAACTTGGACCCCAGAAGTTGTTGTTCAATTTGTCCCGAGTACGCTGATAACACATATGTTGGGGTAAACCCCTTTTTGGGCGCACGGGAGAGCTCGGAAGGGAAGGAGCACTGTTTTACTTTTTCAACGCAGAATTGGCTGGAATTGAGATTGGACGCCATGTCGCGCTTGGAGAGCCCCTGATGTGCCTGGACAGTGGAAACCCCCCCAATTCTACCTGAAACCCTAACCCAAACACACCCCTAACCCTAATCCCAATGGTAACCCTAACCACACCCCTAGCCCTGACACACCCATAATTCTAATCCCAACCCTAATCCAAACGTAAATGTAATCCAAACCCTAACCCTAACTTTAGCCCCAACCCTAACTTTAGCCCCAACCCTAACTTTACCTCCAACCCTAGCCCTAACCCTAACCCTACCCCTAACCCTAACCCTAAACGTGACTGAAATACGTGGCACTGAAATACGTGGCACTGAAATACGTGGCACTGAAATACGTGGCACTGAAACACGTGGCACTGAAATACGTGGCACTGAAATACGTGGCACTGAAATACGTGATACGTGGCACTGAAATACGTGGCACTGAAATACGTGGCACTGAAATACGTGGCACTGAAATACGTGGCACTGAAATACGTGGCACTGAAATACGTGGCACTGAAATACGTGGCACTTAAATACGTGGCACTTAAATACGTGGCACTTAAATAAGTGGCACTGAAATAAGTGATATTCACATAAATACGTGGCACTGAAATACGTGGCACTGAAATACGTGGCACTGAAATACGTGGCACTGAAACACGTGGCACTGAAACACGTGGCACTGAAATACGTGGCACTGAAATACGTGGCACTGAAATACGTGGCACTGAAATACGTGGCACTGAAATACGTGGCACTTAAATAAGTGGCACTGAAATATGTGATATGTGGCACTGAAATACGTGGCACTGAAATACGTGGCACTGAAATACGTGGCACTGAAATATGTGATACGTGGCACTTAAATACGTGGCACTGAAACACGTGGCACTGAAATACGTGATACGTGGCACTGAAATACGTGGCACTGAAATACGTGGCACTGAAATACGTGCAACTGAAATACGTGGTACTAAAATATGTGGCACTGAAATACGTGATACGTGGCACTGAAATACGTGGCACTGAAACACGTGGCACTGAAATACGTGATACGTGGCACTGAAATACATGGCACTGAAATACGTGGCACTGAAATACGTGGCACTGAAATACGTGGCACTGAAATACGTGGCACTATGACTGTCAGAAAATGTTCATTAAACGGTTAGGGGTGAGGTTAGGGGTAGAGTTAGGGTTAGGGTTTGGATCCCTTTATCACCTTGATGGTGGTGGGTGGCTTTTCAGTGTGTTTTCTGTTTTTTTCGATAAAAATGCATGCGTTTTTAACGCAAACAAACGCATGTGCTTAAAAACGCAAGAAAATACTGCAGGTTGTATTTCTGAAAATGAACGCATGCAGAAAAAAACCGCATGCGTTTGAAAACGCGACCAAACGCGTACAAAAAAACCGCATGCGTTTTCAATGTTAAATATAGGGAAAAAACGCATGCGTTTTTTTGTGCAAAAAACGCTGCAGACAAAAACGCAAGTGTGAAACCAGCGATGCTTTTTATAGCAAAAAAGTTTTTGCGTCTCCACATTTTGAGACCTATAATTTTTCCACATTTGCTCCACAGAGTCATGTGAGGTCTTGTTTTTTGCGGGACGAGTTGACGTTTTTATTGGTAACATTTTCGGACACGTGACCGTTTTTGATCGCTTTTTATTCCGATTTTTGTGAGGCAGAATGACCAAAAACCTGCTATTCATGAATTTCTTTTGGGAGAGGCGTTTATACCGTTCCGGGTTTGGTAAAATTGATAAAGCAGTTTTATTCGTCGGGTCAGTATGATTACAGCGATATCTCATTTATATCATTTTTTTTATGTTTTGGCGCTTTTATACGATAAAAACTATTTTATAGAAAAAATAATTATTTTGGTATCGCTTTATTCTCAGGACTATAACTTTTTTATTTTTTTGCTGATGATGCTGTATGGCGGCTTGTTTTTTGCGGGACAAGATGACGTTTTCAGCGGTACCATGGATATTTATATCAGTCTTTTTGATCGCGTGTTATTCCACTTTTTGTTCGGCGGTATGGTAATAAAGCGTTGTTTTTTGCCTCGTTTTTTTTTTTTTTTCTTACGGTGTTTAGTGAAGGGGTTAACTAGTGTGGCAGTTTTATAGGTTGGGTCATTACGGACGTGGCGATACTAAATATGTGTACTTTTATTGTTTTTTTTTTTTAATTTAGATAAAGAAATGTATTTATGGGAATAATATTTTTTTTTTTTTTTCATTATTTTGGAATATTTTTTTTTATTTTTTTTTACACATTTGGAAATTTTTTTTTTTACTTTTTTACTTTGCCCCAGGGGGGGACAATACAGATCGGTGATCTGTCAGTTTGCATAGCACTCTGACAGATCACCGATCTGCGAGAAGTACAGGCTGCTTCACAGTGCCTGCTCTGAGCAGGCGTCTGTGAAGCCACCTCCCTCCCTGCAGGACCCGGATCCGCGGCCATCTTGGATCCGGGTCTGGAGCAGGCAGGGAGGGAGGTAAGACCCTCGCAGCAACGCGATCACATCGCGTTGCTGCGGGGGGCTCAGGGAAGCCCGCAGGGAGCCCCCTCCCTGCGCGATGCTTCCCTGCATCGCCGGCACATCGCGATCATGTTTGATCGCGGTGTGCCGGGGGTTAATGTGCCGGGGGCGGTCCGTGACCGCTCCTGGCACATAGTGCCGGATGTCAGCTGCGATATGCAGCCGACACCCGGCCGCGATCGGCCGCGCTCCCCCCGTGAGCGCGGCCGATCGGCTATGACGTACTATCCCGTCGGCGGTCATACGGGCCCACCCCACCTCGACGGGATAGTACGTCAAATGTCGGGAAGGGGTTAACTTACAGATCTGAAATGTCCGATATGGTCTGCACATATACCCTGCTGATTTGTAAAGTGCCGCGTAATATATTGGCACAATAGAAATAAAAAATGTTATCAAGAAAGCAACAATGTTTTTGTAACCAAGGACAACTCCTTTAAATGAACACGAGTTCTATATTTTTAGTGCTTTTTGATCACTTTAGACATGAGACCAGAGTGAGAAATTAAATACATAAAAACGAGAAGGACACTCTACCTTGAGAACTATATCCCCTTCATGCAAATTTCCATCTTTTGCTGCTAAACCAGTGTCAGTCAATCCTTTAATGTAGATCTGGCTGCCAAGACGAAGACCATATTCTGAAAGAGAAATGACGGGAAATAAATGTAAAGTCAATGCAAGTTTGTTTAGTTAAAAAAAAAAATTCTTACTTCGTTAATTCTTACCCTCATTTGACTTTTTTTTAGTTAGCAGGACACTAGCAGTATCTGAATCTCCAAAGCCTTGAGGGGATGGACTGCGAGATTGAAGTTTATCTCTACTACGGCTTTTCTGTATATTGCGGTCATATTTACGTTCTGCTGGAGATCTTCCATACTGACGATCCGGACTATACTGTGCATTTCTATCATAGATGTCCTCTCTCTCCAAGGTCCTTCCACGACTGCTATCTCTTCCATAACTATGAGGGTCATCTAAGTCACGATCAAGGCTCCTGCCGCGACTTCGCTCCCTTCTGTACCCACGTTCCTCATCAAGACCACGGTCTATGCTTCTGCCACGACTACGATCTCTTTTATACATCTGCTCATCATCAAGTCCACGGTCTATACTTCTGCCACGGCTGTAATCTTGCTTAAGTCCATAACCCACATTAAGATCTTGGTCAACGCTTCTTGCTCGGTTTCCATAACCTTTTTGATCTCGTTCATAATATGGTCCCCTTTCTTGGTCCCTTCGGAAGCCTCTATCTGGACTAAGGTCTTTGCTTCTAGATCCTCCATATCCGCTCCTATCACTATATGCACTGTAGGCAGTTCGGCTCTCCATGTCTGTGTAGTCATCCATTATATCAAGGGCAGGTTCAGATTTGCTTGGGGCACCCATTTGTACCCTTCGTGGCCTTCTCACTACCTGTAACATTAAAAATAGCTTAATCTTTAAGAGCAGCGCTATTAACATATCCAAAAATATCTTATTTATTCTGCATGCGCTTGGCCATTTTTTTCACTCCTCAAAAATTGAATGGAGAAAGCCATGCATGGACAGCAATTGCTCAGCTTTCAAAATCCACCCGTTTAGAGACGAGACCCATATCTATCCTACCCAAGTCTATTCTTGTGAATAAGTAAAACATATGTCAAGATCAGAATAGTGCTCTATAGCATTGACAAAATTGCCTCATTCCAGGAACAGGATAAAACTTAAATAACATTACATTATAATTTAAAAACATTAACAGGTAAAGCGTGAGTTGGGAAAAAGACTAACTTAAGAGTTTACTCTTGATCATAGCCTTGACAAAATATGCTAACAATTATGGCATGCTTGTTGTTTTGAGATATTTTTCATGTGTTCCCCCAAATATTGTAGCTAGAGATTTTGCTTTTGCAAAAGTTTGAAACTAAAAGATTAAAAAAAAAAAAAGAAATAGGACCTACTTATATCAGTTTTGATGATCACTTAAAGCAATGGTTATGCCATACTACACACATCCTTGGCAGTGAAAGAACTAAAAGGGGTTTTCTCTCTCATTATGACAATCTATTTTAGAATGGAGCTGGCCTGACAATAACTGGTCATCCAGTATCCCAAAGATACATTTTGCCAATTAAGTCAAATTTGGGTAAGTGGCAGAAGGTCATGAATGTAACAAACGGAAGGGCTGGACTTGTTTTTTGGGTAGCAGTTCTGTGTTGATTACTTGTCTGACATTTGGAACGCCTTCTTCATGTAAAGTAAGCTCTGGAGGCAGAGTTATCTTCAGGCACCATCTGCCCCGAAGCCTGGAAGAGGTCAATTATATAAAGTGATAAAAGATGATTTCTCAGCAACAACACAGCTGATATGAGACAGTCCTATGACTGTAAGGGTATGTTTCCACGGTACGTAAACGCTGCTTGTTTGACGCTGCAGCGTCAAACAAGCAGCGTCCAGATGTTCCTGCATAGTGGAGGGGATTTTATGAAATCCCGTCTCCACTATGCGTGGAAACCCGCACGCGGCGGCCCTGCGACTCCGGACATGCTGCGAGTCTTTTCAGAACGCAGCATGTCCGTACACCTTGCGGGGACGCAGCGTCCCCGCAAGGCATATCACAGGGCCCTATGGCGAGGGGTGCGATGATCCCGGATGTGTACTGTACACATCCGGCACCATCGCGTCCCAGAAAGGGGGCGGGGCTTAGCGCCGAGCGGCTTCGCCGCTGCGGCGATCCCGCCGGCAAGCCGTACCGTGGAGCCATACCCTTAGGGTACCGTCTCACAGTGGCACTTTGGTCGCTACGACGGCATGATCCGTGATGTTCCAGCGATATACATACGATCTCGCTGTGTCTGACACGCTACTGCGATCAGGGACCCCGCTGAGAATCGTACGTCGTAGCAGATCGTTTGAAACTTTATTTCGTCGCTGGATCACCCGCTGTCACCGCTGGATCGGTGTGTGTGACACCGATCCAGCGATGTGTTCGCTTGTAACCAGGGTAAACATCGGGTTACTAAGCGCAGGGCCGCGCTTAGTAACCCGATGTTTACCCTGGTTACCATTGTAAATGTAAAAAAAAAAACACTACATACTCACCTTCTGATGTCTGTCACGTCTCTCGCCGTCAGCTTCCCGCACTGACTGTGAGCGCCGGCCGTAAAGTAAAAGCAGAGCACAGCGGTGACGTCACCGCTGTGCTGTGCTTTACTGCCGGCACTGACACAGTCAGTGCGGGAAGCTGACGGCGAGGGACGTGACAGTCACCGGAATGTGAGTATGTAGTGTTTTTGTTTTTTTTACATTTACAATGGTAACCAGGGTAAACATCGGGTTACTAAGCGCGGCCCTGCGCTTAGTAACCAGATGTTTACCCTGGTTACCCGGGGACTTCGGCATCGTTGGTCGCTGGAGAGCTGTATGTGTGACAGCTCTCCAGCGACAACACAACGACTTACCAACGATCACGGCCAGGTCGTATCGCTGGTCGTGATCGTTGGTAAATCGTTTAGTGTAACGGTACCCTTAGAATTCTGTTAGCCTGTATGCCGATATTATTAGTTTACAAAGGTCATATGTGCGGACAGGTTCCTTTTAAGGTTTCAATCAATACATACACTATATGGACAAATTATCAGGATCCCATGAGTTTTCAATGACATCCCAATTCTTAAATCCATAGGCATTTATGTAGAGTTGGCACTATAATAGCTACCACCCTTCTGGGAAGATTTTTACAGGATTTGGGGATTTTTCTTGACAGACACATGTTGGACAAGAGGACATGGCCTGCAAGCTCCATACTAGTGTATCACAGAAAGTGTTTGAGCAGGCTGAAGTCAGAGCTCTGTGAGACCTGCGACATTCTTCCACATCAAACTCACCGTTTTCATGGACCTTGCTTTGTTCACCTTGGCACAATCATGCTGGAACAGAAAATGGTCTTCCGCAAACTGTTCCCACAAAGTTGGAAGCACACAGTTGTACAAATGTGTTGGTATGCTGAAGCTTTAAAGTGTTTTTTCATTACTGGACAACCCCAGCTTAAATCACTTCAGGGCCCCATAGAAAATCAAAACAATGTACATATTCACAAGGTATACTCCTCCTGCAATGGAGCTATTGCAGTGTTTTCTGTGCTGTAGTCCCCGAAAGGTTACAGGACATCGTTGTCACTTAACCGCTGCAGCTCTTCAATATTCCATATTGAGATCAGACGTCTGCTTTAACAAAATAATTGAGGTTGCAGCTGGTCAGTGGCAGCTAAATGCATGGGTTGTGTGACAAATGTCACATAACTCACTGGGAACAGTAATGCATTTATACAGTTGTGCTCAAAAGTTTACATACCCAGGCAGAATTTTTGCTTTCTTGGCCTTTTTTCAGAGAATATGAATGATAACACCAAAACTTTTTCTCAACTCATGATTAGTGGTTCGGTGAAGCCATTTTTTGTCAAACTACTGTGTTTTCTCTTTTTAAATCATAATGACAACCCAAAACATCCAAATGACCCTGATCAAAAGTTCACATACCGTGGTGATTTTGGCCTGATAACATGCACAGAAGTTGACACAAATGGGTTTGAATGGCTACTAAAGGTAACATCCTCACCTGTGACCTGTTTGCTTGTAATCAGTGTGTGCGCATAAAAGCTGAGTGATACTGATTTGGCTTTTATCCTAAGTCATATTGCACGACTCGTTAGAGGGTTGATTGTGACTTGTAGTATCGCTACTTCCAACAGGTGGCACTATAGAGTTAAGTCCTCTTTTTCTCAGCAGAGGCAATCTGCAGAGTGAGTTTCTGTGATCCAGACAGACACTTGCATCTTTCATCAGCCACTGACGTTTCTGGATTGTGAGTCATGAGGAAAGCAAAAGAATTGTCAACGGATCTACGGGAAAAGGTAGTTGAACTGTATAAATCAGGAAAGGGATACAAAAAGATATTTAAGGAATTGATAATGCCAGTCAGCAGTGTTCAAACTGTGATTAACAAATGGAAAATCAGGGGCTCTGTAAGAACAAAACCACATCAGGTAGAACAACAAAAAATGTCATCCACAACTGCCAGGAAATATGTTCAGGATGCAAAGAAAAACCCACAAATAACATCAGCTGAAATACAGGACTCTGAAAACTATCGGTGTGGCTGTTTCAAGATGCACAGCATCCTTATTTGAAGAAAAATGGGCTGTGTGGTCAAGTCGCCAGAAGAAAGCCATTACTGTGCAAATGCCATAAAATATCTCACCTACAACACGCAAAACAGCACAGAGACAAGCCTCAAAACGTCTGGAACAAGGTAATTTGAAGTGATGAGACCAAAATTGAACTTTTTGGCCACAACCATAAACATTACATTTGGAAAGAGGTCAGCAAGGTCTATGGTGAAAGGAACACCATTCCTACTGTAAAGCATGAAGGTGGATTGCTGATGTTTTGGGGATGTGTGAGCTATAAAGGCACAGGAAACTTGGTCAAAGTTGAACGAAAGATGAATGCAGCACGTTATCAGCAAATACTGAAGGCAAATTTGCAATCATCAGCCTGGAAGCTACGCATGGGACGTACTTGGACGTTTCGACATGACAATGATCCAAAACACGCGGCCAAGTCGACCTGTCAGTGGCTACAGCAGAACAAATTGAAGATTCTGGAGTTGCCATCTCCGTCTCCTGCCCTCAATATCATTGAGCCACTCTGGGGAGATCTCAAGCGTGCAGTTCATGCAAGACAGCCCAGGAATTTACAGGAACCATACGGTTTTTGCCAAGAAGAGTGGGCAGCTTTACCATCTGAGAAAATAAAGAACTTAATCCACAACTACAACAAAAGACTTCAAGCTGTCATTAATGTTAGGGGGGCAATACATGGTATTGAGAAATGGGGTATGTGAACTTTTGATCAGGGTAATTTGGATGTTTTGGGTTGTCATTACGATTTAAAAAGAGAAAACACAGTTTGACAATAACTGGCTTCATCCAACCACTAACCATGAATGGAGAAAATGTTTTGGTGTTATCATTCATATACACTGAAAAAAGGCCAAGAAAGCAAAAATTATGCCTGGGTATGTAAACTTTTGAGCACAAATGTAGTTGGAATGGTGCTGCTGTGGGAAGAGAATATATAGGTTTTTTTTCTACGAGGTACTTAAGTAAGTGGAGGTTCTCCAGTAGTAGAAAACATTTTAAAGATTCTCGCTAACTAGTACTGAGGGGCCTAAGCCAACCACTAAAAAAAAAAAAAAAAAAAAAAAAAAACCCATAGTATTATGCTGCCACCAAACTTTGCAGGGATCTCAATGGAGTCAGATAATTTTCTGGTACTTTCCAATCTCACATTCATCCTTCAGACTGCCTAGAGAAACTTGAATAGTTATTCTATAGAACACATTTATAATAATCTAGTTCATTGGCAGCATGCTGTACACCACAGGTGGGGAACCGTTCATAGCCAAGGGTCATTCATACCATCCTTCTGGAACGGTACAAATTGCGCTTACTGCCCAAAAAGTACATCCCGATGCTGGTACTGGCGACGGGACATACGGTAATCTTTTATTGCATGCACATCGGCATTCAGTAGTGAACACTGTGGGCACATACTCACAGAACAAAAAGAAAGTCAAGGGGTGGTGGCCACCAAAACACAGCTGCCAGTCCAAGCTCTGTGGTCCCTTTGAATCTGCCCGGGGGAACAGAGGTCATCGTGTGCTGTAAATGGAGAGCTGGCATGAGGTTCCCCAGCTCAGCTTTACACCAATCCATCCACTGAGTGGTGATGTAAGGCTTGCATGCAGCTGCTCACCCATAAAAACCTATGCTATGAAGCTCCCGATGCAGTTTGTGTGCTGATGTTAATGGCACAAGAGGTTTGGAAGTCTGAAGATATGGAGTCAGAAGAGAGTCAGTACCCAATGAAACTACTTACGTTGCAGACATTCTTTGGTTGATAAAACACTTCCACTTTATAACAATACCACTCACAATTGATGATTGAATATTTAGGAGGAAGATACTTTGTGAACTGACTTGCTACAACAATGGCATCCTATTATAAAAGTACACTCAAATTTAGCGAGTTCTTTAGAACAACCCTTTCTTTCACAAATGTTTGTAAGGCAGACTGTATGGCTACAGGCAATGGGACAGAATGAAAAATCTAAACTCAATTATTAAGTGGAGTGTCCCAATACTTTTGCTGATATAGTGTATGTGCATATCCAAACATGTGCATCAGCTGAAAATTACAAAACGGCTGCTCTCTTTACCAGAACTGCAGTTTTCCCACATTTTCTTAGCTGCTGAACTGCAAAAGAATGTGGCACATTTTCCAGGAGGGTTCCATTAACCATAACAACTCGATCATTCTCTCTTTAAAGAAAAAGGGAAGAAGAATTACTTTATGATTATGTCTGTTGTGAATGGTTTTCAGTCGCTAATACACAATGATAATCCACAAGAATGAATGTACTGTTCTAAAGAATGTTCTATTACATAAGTCTTCTTACAACATGTAGTTAAAGCAAACCTAAGTAAGGAAGCATAATGATCCAAACCACACAAGCAAGGCAAGAAAAGATTCACCATTTAGGTGTCTGGGAATCTTTATTGGTTGAACCCCAGTTTTATAACTTAACAAATGAACAACCCAAGGACTTTAGTGACAAAGTAGCTGCTCTTAGGACTTTCCTGTTGGTGCCCAAAAGGATTTTAGAAAGTATCACTTCCAAACTTGTTAAACAGGAAGCACAGTAATTAATAGCTACAGTCTGAAACTAGATTAAAGTGGATCAGTCATCAGATCACAGATTTCACAATGAAAGTTATACATAAAAAAAAAAACCAACACAACATAATCCACGCCAAAAAGGCTGTATAATCCTTTATGAAAGTTTTAAAGGAGACCTGAGAGCCGATACATGCTGCATGTGGATCGGTCAGCATTAGTGATGAGCGAGTACACTCGTTACATGCTGTTCTTATAACCGTGTAATGAGAACATAGTTATAAGAACAGTACTTTATGAGCAGATCCTGCAATAAATACCAACACTGGCTCATAACGTACTGTTCTTATAACCATGTTCTCAGTATGAAGATCCCAGTTACCTATGTCACACTCTCACCATAGTCATATAGGTCCTCATTGAGGGTGGGGGAGGGAAAAAAAAAACGCTTCACAGATTGGTGTAGTTGCCAATTAAAGTCAGCTTTTATATTTATCCTTATCCTATATCTCTACTATTGATGACCCAAGATAACCTTTCCATAACAGTCTTTTAAACTGATCTCTATATATTTACTGAGGATAGCAATTACTGACTTTAACACTGATCTATCGTGTAAGTACCCAGGATCAATTACTGATTAATTTGGCTAGCCAGTTTTACAGTGGCCCATGAATGGTACTGATGATCAGGGTGGCTATATTGTTTGATAAGTCCCACCATATTGATACCTGTGCTACCATCTCTGTAGTAAGTGGTCCGGGGAGGACTTTTTACTTCAGTTCAATTTTGGATGTTGCATCTATTCTTTGGCACAATTGCACACTGCGCTTTGTGTTATATGTTTTTTTGTTTGTCACCTGATTTTTTAGAATAATTCAGTAAGAGTTACATTTTAGATCCCAACTTGCTCCGTTTCTCTTTAACCCACCACACCTGACTGGACACAGAGGTGCTGTCATTCTCCCTTCTGCTGCTGAAATCTCAGTCTAACTAACACAATTCAGCACAAGAGATCAATTCAAAAATGTAAAACCGCTTATAATGTAATAACATTAAAGGAAACTCGTCGTGAAAAATAACGCCATTAACCTGCAGATATGGGGCGCTTTCAGGTTACAAGGGTCTGTGCATAGAGCGTGGTAGCTTTAACCATACCCTAGCACCAAGTGACAGCCGACTCCAGCTGTCAGTCAGTACCACTGGCATGATTATAGCAGCTGCTTTCTCTGCACCGAGCGGTAACAAACCGTGACAGCACCACCTATGTGACTGGAAGAGCAAGGTTACTGGGTGGGAATAAGGGGAATTTCCTCCTGGCAACAGGACTCTCCGTGCGAGCACCACACAGTGACAAAAGCATTAACAGGCCAAATAACTCTATATATGCAGGCCAATGGTGTCATTTTACATGGCAGGTTCCCTTTAAATTTCATGATGAAAACAGCATACAACAAAAAGGAATATAGAAAATTTTAACTATTCTTCAGGAATAAAAAAAAACGTAAATGCTTACTGCAAGCGACCATCTGCAGGTCCTCCTTGAAGGACATCAGAAATTACAATGGAATTATCACCATTATTAAAATGCGGGTTGTCTCGTCCGCCTGAAACTGCAATGCCAAAGCCTTTCTTTGGATCCTAAAGCACATACAAAAGAAGCAGAGCAAGAAAGCATAGTAAGAAAATTTATGTTTACTTCATCCAGTTCCCCCTTCCCCCACCTCACTGCTTTTAGACATCCCATATACCGTGGATTGTGATAGTATTCGCCCCCTTGGTTTTTTACCCATTTTGTTAAATTACAATCTGTGTTTAAATATTTTTGTTGTTAACAGATTTGTGTGTGAGCGCATCAGCACTAAATAGTCTAAGTTGCTGAAGTGAGAAAAATAAGCAAAAATTAACATTTTTTGGGATCAAAACTAAAAACTTTTGCTTTGAAGCACCTAAAGTTTTCTGGTGCAAGCAATTACCTTCATAAGTCACATGCTTAGAGAAAGGAAGTCCACCTGTGTACAATCTTAAGTGTAACATGGTCCATCAGTATATGCACACCTTTTCTGAAAGGCCACAGAGGCTGAAACACCATTAAGAGGCACCACTAACCAAACACAATGGAGACCAAGGAGATCTCCAAACAAGTCAGGAACAAAGTTGTTGAAAAGTACAAGTCAGGGTTGGGTTACAAAAAATATCCCAATCTCTGATGATATTGTGCATATGAGAGGGGGGCTAGCTGTCAGACACAGGTACAAATCAGGTAAAAAAAGATATTTTTTTTTCCACACGAGAAAATCACTGATGTAAACCCTGACCAAAAACTGCCGAAACTTGAAAGAAAAAAAACACAGATGAGTGACACTTCAGATTGATTTTTTTTTTGCCTTCGTGAAAAATCATGAATGTCTGAATGAGGCTCAAAAATGCTCCTTTAATAAAAAAACTTAAGAAGAAAATAAATAATCGTATTTCCCTGTAGACATAGTTGTAGACTGTCCGATAAGTTTAAATCTGTATTTACCGGCAGATTAGCTAGAAGTGTGGCTGATCAGAGAAAATTAAGGATTTCCTCTGCAGCCACTTGTTTCTAGTCATCAGGGTGGTGCTGGAGGCAGTGAATAGTCAGTACACTGTAATCACTGCCCCTGCTAATTGACTGACCAAGGTAGATCACTTCATTTTTTTTTTCCCTGTAACCGCACTTTCAGTTAAAGGGACTCTGTCACCTGAATTTGGAGGGAACAATTTTCAGCCATAGGGGCGGGGTTTTCGGGTGTTTGATTCACCCTTTCCTTACCCGCTGGCTGCAATATTGGATTGAAGTTCATTCTCTGTCCTCCGTAGTACATGCCTGCACAAGGCAATCTTGCCTTACGCAAGCGTGTACTATGGAGGACTATGTACTATGTGTACTATGAATGAACTTCAATCCAATATTGCAGCCAGCATGCAGCCAGCGGGTAAGGAAAGGGTGAATCAAACACCCGAAAACTCCGCCCCTATGGCTGAAAATTGTTCCCTCCAAATTCAGGTGACAGAGTCCCTTTAAACAGTTCAACAAGTTGAAAGGGACTTTTGGTTAAAAGAAGAAAAAAAACTTTTTCACCCCAATTTTAAACGTTAAAACACATTGCCTTGTATAAAATTAAGGATCAATACAGAATAACACTAATAATAAAATCTGTCATTGCCCCAGAAAACCACTTTATTGTAATATGTAAACTAAAGTGCTTAATGCACCCTTGGCACTAATTTAGATTACTACCACTCCTATGTTGATTGACAGTGCTGTCTTGCCTAGGAACAGTCTTGCTGACTGAAGAATTAGCATTATGTGAGCACTGTCCCTGTGGAGGAAAAAGACCACTAATCACTCTCTCCCTATGTAATGTCAGAAGCGAAGAGAATGACTTGTGCATAAGTGAAGAACAGATTTAAAACCAGAAAGATTTGTATTCTATATTTCCTACAAGGCTATGTGGTTATTTGTGGTGGAAATTTGGGGTGACAGACTCCACTTAACCCCTTCACTCCCAAAACCAGTTTTCAGCTTCATGACCAGGCCAAATTTTACAGTTCTGACCAGTGTCACTTTATGGGGTAAAATCTCTGGAACGCTTCAACAAATCCCTTCCGAGACAGTTTTTCTGTGACATTGTATGTAATAATAGTGGTGAAATTTATTCGATGTGATGTGTTTTTTGTGAAAATTTAAACATTTTCCGCAATTTTCAAACTCTTATGTCCTTAATCCAGAGAGTTATATCACACAACATAGTTAACATTTACCACATGTCTACTTTACATCTGCATCATTTTGAAAACAATGTTTTTCTTTTTTAGGAAGTTAGAAGGGTGAAAAGTTGATCACCCATTTCTCATTTTGCCAAAATTTACAAAAACATTTTTTTCAGGGACCATATCACATTTGAAGTGACTGAGGGGCCCAAATGACTGAAAAAACCCCAAAAGTGACACCATTTTAAAAACTGCACCCATCACAACCACATTCAAGAAATGTATTAACCCTTCAAGTGCTTCATAGGAATTAGTGCAATGTGGAAGGAAAAAAATATTTTCCTTTTTTCTCTACAACAATTTTTTACTTTAGCCTCAATTTCTTTTATTTTCAGAACGGTAACAGGAGGAAGCGGACCCCAAAATGTACTGTGCAATTTCTCCTGAGTACCTGTCACGGTTCACGGGGAGGATACCTTTATCATCCCCGCCGCTCACACCAATTTGTCATGAACCGGGGTTGTTTGGGTATTTATCTAGATCCCAGTTCCAGTTTGGAACTTGCAGCTCTTTGGTGCCCTCCTTACCCACAGGTCAATCAGGGTACTGCACCTAGGATAATTAGTCGCCAGACAGACTGCCTTAATTTGTACTGGCTAATGGGCACACTGCAGCAAGCACAATATAACTACTCCCACTCATGCGGGAACAATAATTATCAACACTGCCAGTCGCTACAAAGCCTCCCAAACGCACAGGACAAATCCGCTGCCACCAGCTCCGATTTCTTACTTAGTAACTGGTCCGGATCCAACCCAGATTAGTAGCATAATTCACTTCAGAGGACGTGATACGTTATAGAGCAAGGAGAGACAAAGCTAGTAATTTTATATATTTTACTCCAAAAAAAGGTAGGCAGTGTTTACAGAAGTATAAAAGGTATTATAAAAGTAGACAAGTCGTATGTACAGTACAATTACAAATAAAATGGGATTAAAGTTGAAAAACACTTACATTTCATTCATATCATTTAATCTCATGGCAGACCATGTGCTGTGGGGGATGAGCATATATCCCAGTGAATCTCAGATGTGACCCTCAGCTCATTCCTTGGACAAAAGACCCGTGAAGACTGAGGGCTCACTCAGTTGTTATCTCCGTGCCCAAAACCAAGACACTCCCCCTGTGGTGACCTCACTCAGAGGCTGAATCCTCCCTTTTTTTTTTAGAGCTGGGACAAACCATTTTTATACATAGCTCGCTGTATGAACCTCGTATATGAATGACACAATGATCAGGATGTGCACCACGCCAGGGGATTCTTTTAAGTGTTAACATGGCATAGTTACATGACCCGCTTACGGAGAAACCCTCTCCTTGCACTCATTGGGTTTAGCTCCTAGCGATTTCCGTGAGCTATAGATCGCTCGATGGACATCCAGAATATATATTCCTTATCTCTCTAGCCCGGATCGGTGCCAATATACATAACTTTCAAAGAACAATAGAGTCCCATGCCTTCTGGAACAGGCTGTACCAGTTTTGGCTGGTATTAGGTGGGAGGGGGAATGGGGGATTTAGGGAGAGATGACTTTCGCAGCTCAGAGCCATAAAAATTCTTCAGTGAATGTGCTAGCACACTGGCATCACATTTCAACAATATAGCCAGGGGGAGGGAGAAAGAGTGGCTTAGAATTCCAGCCTTGTGCTGGCAGGTAGAGGAAACTGTAGCTGAGAGCTCTGTATGTGTAACTGAAGTAATCAGAACTTCTTTCTATTTCGTGACAGTACCCCAATATACCATATGTGGGGGAAAACTACTATTTGGGTGCACAGCAGGGCTTGGAAAGGAGCGACTTTTGACTTTAACACAAAATATGTTTATTAGCATCATTAGAATCATTAGCAGACACCATATGGCGTTTGGAGAGCGCCTGATGTGCCTAAACAGTGGAAACGCCCCACCCCCACACAAGTGACACCATTTTGGAAACTAGACAGACTCAAGGACTGTATGTAGATGTATGGTGAGCACCTTGAACCCCCAGGAGTTTAACGTTAAACTGTGAAAATGACAAATAAAATTCCCGCAAAAATGTTGGTTTTGACCCCAATTTTTCACTGTCACAAGGCTAACCGGAGCAAAATGGACCATATAATTTGTTGTGCAATTTCTTTTGTGTACACAGACACTCCATACGTAGTTGAAAACAACTTTTGAGGTACAGTGCAAAGTTCAGAAGAGAAGTGCCATATTGGAGTTCAGATTTTACTGGAATGGTTTGAGGGTGCCATGTCACATTGGCAAAGCCCCTCCATAATTGACATCATTTTACAAACTACACCTCTCAATGAATTCATCTAGGGGTGCAGTGAGCATTTTGATACATGTGCTTTACAGAAAGAAGAGAAGAAAGAAGAATTACATTTTTAATCGCTAAAATATTTGAGACTCAAATTTTTAATTTTTTTAAGGACCAAAAGGAAGAAAATGGACCTCTCAGTTTGTTGTGCAATTTCTACTGAGTACTCCAATACCCTACATGTAAAACTACTTTTGAGGCACAGTGCAAAACTCAGAAGGGAAGGAGTTCCATAATTTAGTGCAGATTTTACTGTTAAGGTTTGCAGGTGCCATGACTCATTTGGAAGAGCCTTTGAGGTACCAGAACAACAGAACCCCCCATATGTGACCCCATTTTACACACTACACCTCTCAATGAATTCATTTAGGGTACAGTGATCATATTGACACCACGGGTGTGTCACAGAATTCTATGCCATTGGGCAGTGAAGAAAAAAAATAATTACATTTTCAACACCAAGATTGTGTGTTAGCCCCAAATTTTACATTTTCACAAGGTGAAATGGGTAAACATGGCACAAAAACTTGTCACAATTTCTGCTGAATGTGGAAATACCCCATATATGGCTGTACAGTACGGCATAGCCACACGGCAAGACTCTGGAGGGATGGAGCGCTAGTTGTTTCCTGGAGTGTAGATTTTCCTAGAATAGTTGGCAAACTCAATATACAGAGCTCCTAAGTGCTAGAAGACCAGAATATTCCCCTTCAAGTGACCTAAATTTGGAAATTATACCCCTTTGGTAATGTATCTACAGGTGTAGTGATGACTTGACTCCATGGGCATTTTCCAGAAACAATAAGCAGTGGATGTTGCCAAGTGAAAATTGCAAATTTGCTATTGTAGTGGCACTACAATGTACGGACCAGTACGTTCTGTCCTGCTCGTGCTTCTGGAGTCATGCATCCGTAAATTAGTTGGGCTCTCATCGCTATAGAAATGCCAAACATGTAGACACTAAATGCGGTTTAGGCACACTGTGGGATTTAGGGTCCATCCCCCTTGTCTCAGTCTGTTGCGACTTAGTAAGTCTGCTTTGGTGTTTTCTTTCCACATTATATGTAACGCTGTTAGGGACAGAAGGTGTTCTGGTTGAAAAAGATGGTTTACTGCTTCCATTAGGGAGTGGGACCTTGCTTCCTCCTGGTGAGTGATATACGCAACTATAGCGATATTATCGGACATGATTCGAACGTGGCGACCGAGAAGGGACGTAAGAAACTGCCCACAACTCCTTTAGGTTCGAAGTCTGACTCCTTTTATGAAGCGACCAAGAACCCCAAATTATTTGATCTCTCTGATGTGCCCCCCAACCTAACTTGCTTCCACCCGTGGCAATAATGTCGCTTACTGGGGCCAACCAAGGGACACCTGATGACAGGTTGGACCTGTCTATCCACCATAAGAGGTCATTTCTGGTTACAGAAGAAAGTTTCAATCTTCCTCTAAAAGTCCTTTAACAGTTTCTGTGCTGATATTTCCCACTGAAGCTGTCTCATATGCAACTGGGCACACATCACAGTTGGGATGCAGGATGTCAGAGAACCCAACTAGGACATTGCCTTCCTCAATGTAATTTTCGGAAGGTCCTTTGCGGTTGAAGGTAGGGCTACCATCTTGTCATTCTTCCCTTCGGGTAAAAGGCAAGTCTGTGACTCGGAGTCTAGAATGAGACCCAAAAAGGGCAGTATTTTTTACTGGACTTAGCTTTGACTTGTGTGTATCTATAATCCAACTGAGCTCTTTTAAGAGGACCCCCGACTTCTCAGATGAGCTGGCAATGCTCTTCCGATTTTCCCACAATCAGGAAGTCATCTAGGTATGGAACAAAGAGTATTCTGGACTGTAAGATAGGCTGTCATATCGGCTACCACTTTGGGGAAGACTTGTTGCCACCGAAAAAGCCAAATGGCAGGGATTTGAATTGATAATGCCTTATTTCTCCGTATAAAAAAGTGACTTTTAGAAACTTTTGATGGTTTAGATGTATTGGGATATGATAATTAGAGATGAGCGAACATAGTCGGCTCCCTCCTTAGTTGGCAAGTTATAGCGCTTACCGAAGAAGCTGCAGCGGGAACCCGGATACCTGGCATTCTCCCGATAATCAGGTGTCAGACGCCACAGCTGAATGTGTCGCGGCTGTGTGACCGTCACAACACATGCATGGAGACTCTGCTTGTTGTGATTGTCACACAGCTGTGACACATGCAGCTGCAGCGCCGGACACCTGATTATCGGGAGCGCTCCAGGTATCCAGGTTCCCGCTGCAGCTTTTTCGGTAAGCGCTATAGCTTGCCGAATAAGAAGGGAGCCAACGATATTTGCTCATGTCTAATGATAATATGCATCCTTTAAGTCTATGACCACCATGAAACAATTCTGGAACAGAAGCTTTGTGTCAGTATTTATTAATTCCATCTTGAAAGTATGGTATTTTATGAATCTGTTTATTAGGTTCTTCAAACTGATGATGGTCCTGAACGTACAGGTTTTTTTTTTTTTTTTTTTAATTTAAAAAAAAAAAGGAGGGGGCATAAATTTTTCTACCTTTCTCTTCTATCTGTACTTCACAGAAAACCTGCTTTTATACTAGACCCAGGAACTCAGTCTCTAAGGCCATTTGTTCCTCTGATGACCTTCTGGGGGTGTTTGTATGAAGGGCTGTCGAGGAATCGGACAAAATCCTATCTTCAAGCCTGTTATTATTTCCAAAATCTAGTTGCTGGTACAGAGGTCTTCCCAGGCCCAGATGAATAGGAAAAGCCCTACCCGTAGATTGGCCTTATTGGCAAGGTTTTTTGCTTTCTGAAGAGAGACCACAGAACATAAATCCAGGATTTTTTCTGTTTCTACCCTCTCATTTCCTTCTTTCTCATGGAGGACATCCTCTATTATAATTTCTACTCCAAAAGGACCCCCTCTTTGGATCTGATGCGAAAAAACTGGGAAAGCCCTTCTTTTTATCTCCAGCATTTTCTAATATGTCATCCAATTACTTGCCAAATAAATATTACCTGTCGCAAAGGAGAGAGCATAATATATTTTTTTGACTGGAAGTCCCTTTGGCAGCCTTTAAAGAGTATATCTGGGACTTTAGAAAAAAGGCCATGCGGTTGCTAACAGAGGCAACTAATAGTGTTGATCGAATAGCTTCGGATAAGCACTTATCTGAATAGCTATATCGCTTACCAAATAGCTGCCTCGGGAACCTGGATACCTGGAGCGCTCCCAATAATCAGCTGTTCGGCACCACAGCTGCATGTGTCGTGGGTGTGAGCCTGTTTGTTGGGAAGTAGAGCAGAGTGTGCCGCCATTGTCTTGGGCATGACCCCATCTGACATCACTTGACATGCCTATTACCAGAGTGCCTTGGACTTGTGATGTCAGTGGAACGCACCAACGTCATCTTCCTGAGCGCCATCTCCCAGCGTGCCTATCGCAGAACAGGGCAGCGCGGTGGCTGGAGACGTCTGTCACCACCACCCGTGCCTGCACACACGAGCCACCACTAGACCAGCGGATGGCACTTTCAGAACCTGAAGGCCGGAATTGCAGGCTGGCAGCCACTCTTCCAGATTGCCTCAAATGCTTCTTCAATCGCCTTTTTTCAGGACAAGAAACAAACTGATTCGGGAGTAGAGGTACCACCCTTTCATTTCAGTAGGTTTCCTGGCCTTAGTGGGCAGATGCCTCTACAAGGAGTGCTGTAATGGGTGAAGGGAAAAAAGGGAATTAGGCTACGTTCACATTTGCGTTGTTGGGGGTTGCGTCGGAGACGCAACGCACAACGCATGCAAAACGCATTGTTTTGTGACGCATGCGTCCTTTTTTGGCATGTTTTTTGACGCACAAAAATGCAACTTGCTGCGTCCTCTGCGCCCTGACGCTTGCGCCAAAAAAAACACATGCGTCACAAACAACGCATGACCATGCGCCCCCCATGTTAAATATAGGGGCGCATGACGCATGCGTTGCCGCAGCTGCGCCCGACGCAACGCAAATGTGAACGTAGCCTTAGACCTACTGGTAATTCGGTTTCCAGGTAGTCCCTCAGGACAGCACCATGGAGGACATCCTTCCTTGACCTATAGCGGGACAGGATCATAGAGAGGTTAAAAGGACCCTCCCACCTCCACCCTCCAGTGTTTTTTTCAAAGTACCACAGAAGGATGGAAATAAATAGTCTAAACATGCCCTTACAAACACGTGTGTAATAAACCATTTAACGGCTTCATCTTAATTTCGAGCCATGGTGACCCAAAGGACGAACGATCTGCCGGTAGATTAATCCTGTACAAGCCTAAAAAGAGAAACATAAGGGAGGGAACTAAGGGTGCTGTCCTGAGGGACTACCTGGAAACCGAATTACCAGTAGGTCTAATTCCCTTTTTCCATTACGTCCCTCAGGACAGCACCATGGAGAATACCAAAGAAACTCTTCCAGGGCGGGTACAGAAGCCCGGGAATCAAAGTCCCAGGCAAAAACCAGACTAGATATATAAATGATCTGAAAGATCAGAAAAACCATAGATATCTAAAGGGATCCGCAAAGAAAATTCACTGTAGTGAGTGTCTAATATACATCTATAATGGCCAATTTCAGTATGAATGTAGTAAACGAAATAAGTATCAGAAGCAGAGTGTGAGATACACCCATTGTACTCCAATACCAATAACGAACCACAGCAAGTTATTTATTGTGATAGATAATTATAGACATCACAGCCCCAGAATAGGGTTAGAGAACCTTATTGCCCAGCAAAATATGGTGAAAGTCACAGCCACCACACAATGAGGACTGTACCGACCAATAATGAGCCGCATGAGCTTATAACAGGACTGTTCCTTCATCGGTCCTTCTGGGCTCAGGTTAAGCCTTGGTTACAGACCAGCTTACCGTACTACAAGGAGACCTGCAGGACAGAGGCCCTGGACTGGGAAAGATCAAACCAATAACAGTTAGTACATGGATACTGGCAGAGCATTGGGATGTACGCACATTACTCATTCAGGAGATCACGTCTATTCCAAATCCTTAGATGTCTAACCCCAAGTAAGGGTTGGATATTATTGAAACTAAGGAATACACCATCCGGCAGGTAATATCTCCTGCCATTACCAATACTGGGCTTCTATCAGAAGCGCTGAAAGAGAAACGTGGATCATCACTCCTGTTTTACTTGATGTTAGACACAGGGAGTCTGGACTCTGAATCGATGAAGGTGGTGGTGCTAGTAAAAATCTTCCGACACTTGAAATTATTCGAAACTGCATTTATACGAGTCATTAGTCCAGACATTATAAGTATGTCAACTTATTTGTCCATATATGCATATATACACATATACGATACACATATACGCACATACATATCCCCAGCGGCAATCTTCTCAGGGATCTTTATACACTCAGACTGCCATTGTGGGAGTAACCATATTCCATGGCTAGAGAAAAGGTAGGTTTCTTCCTCATCACAGAGGGAGATTATCTACTGTGAGGCAGTGAGACTATGGGGTCTTAACAGTAAGAGCCCTGGATACACTTTCATTTATCTTAGGAGCCGTGACTGCTATAAGAGCCACGAGTATGGGATCCTCTGCCACATGACAGTGCTGCTGCTTCACCACAAGGTACAAAAGGCAGTGCTAATGTCCCTGGTAAACAAAACGCAACAGACTTATGGGACAAGAATCTGTCTGATTGCCGAATGTGGAGTTTGGGAAGGATTAATAATTATAGTAATAGTAAACTTTATTTATATAGTGTCAACATATTCCACAGCGCTTTACAGTTGAACAGTTTCAAACACAACAGTCATAAGTAACAACCATATAATAATTAAAGCAAAATAAAACGACCCTGCTCGTGAGAGCTTACAATCTACAATGAGGAGGGGAAGATACAATGTACAAGTGTGTATTAACAATGTTGTATTTACAATGATGGCACAGCCATCTTCAGGGGGTGGGGGATAGATGGAGATAGTGAATGGGCTACACACACAAACATAAAATGACTGATTAGGGAACGTGATAGGCCGCTCTGAACAAATGTGTTTTGAGGGAGCGCCTAAAACTATGCAAATTGTAGATGGTCCTAATATTTTAGGGCAAAGCATTCCAAGGAGGAAGGAATCCTTCCTTTCAACTCGTGGGATTTTCCGCTCCCAGGACAGTAGTATGTACTTTTATAGGATTATAGGATGTACCAAAATGACGTATGTCATCTTTTAAAGCTATTTATGTAATAGACTTGCCTTTAGCACTCAAGGTAGAACCTACCTGAGAGATCTGTTCCAAATAGAAGAAATGCAAATTTTACTAAGCCAATTCAAGCATATCTGTTTGCTTGACTAAGTCCTTTTATAAAGAATGAAGTAACAGAAGATGGATCTGGGTCCAAAAACACAAGGACTCTATATCCAGAGTTGAGGCCCAAGACAAAAATGTGAAGTGGTAGACCGATGATACAATGTGCGGCCACACAAGGCACCAGACAGAAGGTCTAACCCAGTGGTTCACAGCCAGAGGCGAAAAAAAAAAACACCAAGCCCAACACACTAATGATACCCCCTGAGGCACAGGGCACCGAAACCGTATGATGAATATAGGAACTATGAAGCAATATAATGCAATATGATGTCCAAAGGCACTATTAAGTAATCTGATTCAATACGATGCAATATGATGCAAAGTCACTATGAAGCGCTATGATGCATATAGCAACTATGAAGAAATATGATGCACAAAGGCAATCTGAAGCACTATGATGCATATAGGAATAATGAAGCAGTATGATGCATGAAGTAACTATGAAGCACTATAGTGCATACAGGAACAATGAAGCACTATGATGCATATAGGAACTATGAAGCAATATGCTGTAATATAATGCACAAAGTCACTATGAAGCGCTATGATGCATATAGGAACCATGAAGCAATATGCTGTAATATAATGCACAGAGGCAATATGAAGCGCTATGATGAGTATAGGAACCATGAAGCAATATGCTGTAATATAATGTACAGAGGCAATATGAAGCGCTATGATGCGTATAGGAACCATGAAGCAATATGCTGTAATATAATGCACAAAGGCCATATGAAGCGCTATGATGCATATAGGAACCATGAGGCAATATGCTGTAATATAATGCACAAAGGCAATATGAAGCGCTATGATGCATATAGGAACCATGAAGCAATATGCTGTAATATAATGTACAGAGGCAATATGAAGCGCTATGATGCGTATAGGAACCATGAAGCAATATGCTGTAATATAATGCACAAAGGCCATATGAAGCTCTATGATGCATATAGGAACCATGAGACAATATGCTGTAATATGATGCAGAAAGGCAATATGAAGCACTCTGATGCATAAAGGAACCATGAAGCAATATGATGCACAAAGGCAATATGAAGCACTATGATGCTTATAGGAACAATGAAGCACTATGATGCATATAGGGACCATGAAGCAATATGATGCAATATGATACATGAAGTAACTATGAAGCGCTATGATGCATATAGGAACTATGTAGCAATATGATGCACAAAGTCCCTATGAAACAGTATGATGCCACAGAGGCACTCAATATGTTGCATAGATGTACTATGATGCAGTATGATGCACAGAGGCACTCAATATGATGCATAGAGGCGCTATGATGCAGTATGATGCCACAGAGGCACTCCATATGATGCATAAAAGCAGTATGATGCAGTATTATGCACGGAGGCACTCGATATGATGCATAGAAGCAGTATGATGCAAAGAGATGCACAGAGAGACTAGGCCATGCTTGAAGGTGCCAAACAAGAGACCAAACTTACACTTTTAAGCAAAAGAGCAATCTATCAGAGTTACAGATAAATCTCCACTCTGAACAGTACATCTCATTTGTCAGACTGACTCCACCCGAAGGAGCTAATTAATGAGCCACAGCTGGAGGGCAGTCTTCATGGAGACAATGTGCTGAATTAACACCTGGTGTCCTCCTATGGACGGAGTAGTTAAGTTGCAAAGAAAAGTGAAACACTTGTTTGTTGAACCAGAAAATGGAAAGCATGCTTCCAAAAAAGTCACTCTGAAGCCCAATCATAAGGCTCTGTGCAGACAAGACCTGCAACAAACTGAAGTCCAGTCATGAGATGTAGCCTGGACATATGGCCCTACCATAGCCTAGAGGTCCAAGGACTAGCTGCAAATGGGTTCCAGGTACAGCTTTGGCACAAAAGGCCTGAGACTAGAGTCAGCCCAGAGGCCCAGGCCATCAATGCAACATTTAAACCATGCACTCACCTGTGCTGGCTTCACACCTGCTAGAAGACAGGGGGAGCTGGTAACCCCGAGAGCCTACCGTGGAAGGAAGCGGCGTCCCGTCAGGAATGCCGCATTACTGTCAATGATTTCTTCTCCTGTGCCCCCTTCAGTGTTGCATCGTGGAAAGCACGCCAATCCTATGTGCCGGTGCTCCTCTCTGACGTCACCGGAAGCGCAATGGCCTTCTCCACCACACGACTTTCGGACGTAGTGGTGTTTTGCCGGTCGGCGTCTGAGCCGAGAGCCCCCCACCAGGAGGAAGTGGCTCTACTCAGGAGCCCGTCCGCTCGACTGGTCTCTGGGGCTGAGGAACTCCCCACCAGGGAGTTTCCACCCTGGGCTACTTGACAGGGGGAAGGATTGGACCTGCCGCATGATCCCCCTAAGCCCATTGCACAGGCTGACTGTTGGCTGAGGAACCTCTCAAAGAGGAGTCGGCCACGGTCCGTCTGACCGGGAAAAGGGAAAGCTGAGACCCCCGAACTCTGAGTCCATCTGGTACAGCACTGATAGCTGAGGGACCTCTACCCAGTGAGGTGTCGGCCACGAACCACTTGACAGGGGGAAGAGAATCCACAGGCTATCTTCGCTCTAGGAGCAACTTCTCATACAACCGTTCCTGTAGGGACAGGAAAAACACTGGAGGGTGGAGGTGGGAGGGTCCTTTTAATCTCTCTATGATCCTGTCCCGCTATAGGTCAAGGAAGGACGTCCTCCATGGTGCTGTCCTGAGGGACGTAATGGAAAACTAGTTTTTGCATCGCCATATTTTGAGCAATATAATTTTTCCATATTTCTGCCGACAGTCATGTGAGGGCTTGTTTTTTGCGGGACGAGCTGATTTTTTTTTTTTTTTTTTCACTGGTACTATTTGAGGGCACATGACATTTTTTAATTGCTTTCTATTCCAGTTTTTGGGAGGCAAACTGAACAAAAACCAGCAATTTAGAAATTGTTTTTTTAATTTTGTTTTTTGTATGTTGTCCTGCGTGTAGTAAAATTGAGGCAGCTTTATTCTTCGTGTCAGTACGATTACAGAGATACCACATTTATATTTTTTTTTATGTTTTGGCGCTTTTACACAAACTATTTTATAGAACGCTATTTTCTGATCGTTGTACCTTTATTTTTCTGCTGATGGAGTAACACAAGATGATGTTTTCAATGATAGCATGCTTTTTTCACTACACATTTTGGATTTTTTTTTTCCGACCACTTAAATTAAAAAGAAAAAAAAAAACTATACGTTTGGTATCTGCGTAACCGTACTGACCTGGATAATCATATTGCTCAGTTTTAACATACAGTGAGCATGGGAAATAAAAAACTGACAATTTATGGAATTGCACAATTTTTGCAACTTCAAAGAACTTAGAATTTTTTTTCCAGCCATCTAGTATATCACATGATAAAATGAATGAGGTAATTCAAAAGTAAAAACTAGTCCACTAAAAAACAAAGCCTCATATGAGTAAGTGGAAAAAAGTTATGGTTCTTCGCAGAAGGGGTGTAAAAAAGAAAAAAAAAAATTGACTGCAGCACGAAGGGGTTAAATACCTTTTTAAACCGTTTACGATATTTGACTTACATGCATGTCATAATGGGAAAGGTGTTCCCACAATAGTAGTACAGGTAGGTTATGGTGATCATACGGTTAACTGCCAGGAGCTTGGCTAAACCTACAAATTAGCTCCTGCAGCAACAGCTAGAGCTGTTACCAGCTCAGATCCTGGCGGTTTATCCTCTTACATACCACGGTCAATAGACCAGGGCATTTAGAATTGAATTTCTTGGGGAATAACCATTTAAGTACCACAGTCGATCTTTTAAATACCAGTATCCCCAGTTTCTCCCCTCAATTTACTGTTTTTCCTTATTTTGCTCTACTCCTTCCATCAACTCATTAACCTTGGTTAATATAGTTTGGATTGTCCTAGAAAAAAAATATATATGTAAATCTCACCTTTTGTAACGTCACGTTATATTGTTCCCAAATTGCGTCTTCCATTCCGAATCCCTAAAACAAAAACATATCAGTGTGAAAAAAAAAAGTAAAAATGGAACTATATTGACAGTATTTAATGTCAAAGAAACATTGTGGTGTTCATTTAACCTATATGCATATGCAAATTGTCTCTTCAGAGAGGAAGAGGACTAGAACTCTAGTACCCCTTTTTGAATAAGCTGTCACGCGAAAGGAGCAACAAAAGGGGTCAGCAGGGAGACGTGTGGACATCATCTATGATGGGTAAGCTGGGTTAACCCTTTATGGTTTATGAGTTTGGTGGTATATGCATTTCATTTTTACTGATTGGTCACCAGTCTCTCTTATTTTCATACACTATTGCCATTGGTTGCATGCATTTTTGATATATGATCCAAATCACCCTTAGTGACTTGGTTGTCCACTTTCTCCTTGCTGTAACAGCATGTGTCCATCTTTGTTTCCCTCTCTGTCATAATTTATGATGTATTTGATACCTTTATGAGATACTTTAATAAAATTATTTAGTTTTTTATATTCTTGGTGGTGTTCTTGTACTCAGTTTTCTTGGTGTAGATACTTTTGGGAGTATTCCATGTAGTTACTATATAATCTAGTGAATTTTCACGGGGAGTGAGGGGTTCTTCTCTCTCGGCTTCAGTGATATAAATTGCTCATGTGACTTTTGTTTTAAATGCCACATATAAGAAGTAGCAATCCTAAAAGTCAATGTCGACCCCTTATCCAGCCTTGTCACATGACTTAGGCTAAAAGCCAAAACCAGAATCTCAATTTGCAGACACTGTTTTGAGGTACTGCCCCTCGTCAGTGCAAAGTGTGAGATCTGGTTTGGCTGTGTGAGATGCGTCTGACCGGGATCCAAGGGGTAACATTTGAATGAATGTCTGAATGAGTCATAAGGCTGGGTTCAAACAGCTGTATTCATGGTCTTTACACGGACCACAATGCCCGGACTGACAGTGGTTCTAATAGTCTAAGCTCACATACTCTCATAGGCCTATGAGGAGATGAGTTTGTGTCAGGAAACTCAGTCTCTGGATATTGTGGACAGTATAAAGATCTAAGGTTACAGTCACAAATTGTGCAGTAATCCCCCCACCCCCTTTGACAGCACATGGACCCAATAGGCTTGCACTGATCCATACACATCAGTTGTAAACATGGATCTGTGTCTCCTGGATAAATAAAAGTTCAGGCGATTTTAAAAAATTGAGAGAAAAGAAAAAAAAAAGAATGTAAAATGGGTGACATGAAAGAAAAAGGAGGGGATATTGACAGCAGCAGAAGAAAGCCTCCCACCTCCATCCACTTTCCATATGGTCTATTACCCAAATTCTGCAGCAGCTGTACTAGTGGTTTTCATTGTTGTAATTGCAAATAATAAAGGTGAACATACACCCCCTCCATTTGTTCACCCTTTGTATCACAGGTATCACCCCATTTGCGCTATTGCTCCCTAGTCTCTTCACTGTTTTTTCGAGAACTAATTTTCCCTTGAATATCTTCGTTAAGCATCGTTAACACGAGTTCTGTTTAGAAATTAACAATTTAGGAATCATTCACAACATGCAGTGCCCAACTATTTTGACAAAATAATGTTCTTTGGTAACCTTATTTAATGCCACCATCATATACTATTACCAATTAAACCTACAGCACATGGTCTAGGTTACGCAAAAGAGAAACATTCAAGTGCACTGACATTTCTCCGGTATATAAAAAAAATAAAAATTGGACACAGCTTGGCATACGGGATGATTGCGGAGATCATGGGTCCTCACCTCATTCTGTAAATACAGCAGCACTGGAGTCACTAGAATCAGTGTCTCACACTTGGTAGGAGAGTCAATGCTATGCAACTCATTCACCTATATAATCAAGATCAGAGCTCCACAGGCACATAATTATAGGATTATTTGCGTATATTAACTGCCAATGTGTGACTTCATTCATTAGAATTTGTGCTATACTCTAATTAAAAAGGAACCCATTATGTTGTTCACGCAGTCTGATCTGTGGACAGCATGGTGTAAAGAAGGACGACCTGAGCAAAACTTTTTTTTTTTTTTTTTTTTAAGGCAAGTCAGTCTATATTCATATTTCTGTAGAAACAAAACATTTGAGCACTGTATATTTCTTGCAAAAATATAAAGTGACTATTCTGGTCTATGCTGAAAGATTGCTCAATATGCTCGAGTGTTCTCAATCAGGTAAGGTTGGATTCCATTATCACAGGCTCATCTCATTTGGCCAAGCATGCACAGGTTTTTAGTGGGTAGAGGGAAATTAATGCCAGACAACTTTGGTGGGGGTTCTCCCCAGAGCCTACCTGTCAACATCATCTGTCTACGGAGAGTTGGCATCACCCCATTACACATTAGTAAGCTGTCCAATCTCTATGAAACCAGCAGTTTCATCCAACTGTTCTATTATGTTTATGGCCACCTTTAAGGCCTCACCATATATAAGATGAGATGAAAGTCTGCCAGATCCATTTAAATGGCAGATATTAATAAAATACGGTAAGTCTAATTAGCCTATAATCTGCTGAAAAATCTCACATATAGCAGGCTTTACTCTTAATGGTTTTTCCAAAAATTATTTCCTTTCAATAAAAAAAAAAAAAAAAGCTTAGTTTGCCAACCCGTTCCTGTGATGGTTCTGAGCCACTGTTCTCCATGTCACCACTGCAGTCAGTCAACATATACATCACTACAGCACATATGGGTACAGCAGCAGCAAGTCAATGGGATCAACAGTGGTGCAGATTACCTTGGCCTCACTGTTGAGCTTAGTGATTGGCTATAATCGGTCACATGAGCTTATGTGATGCCATCTTTGTTGCCAAACAGACTGGGAGCTGCAGAGGAATGTTAGCACCACAGCAGGGGGAAGGCGAGTAAAAGTCAAAGGGGTAAAAAATAAAAATTCAAGGGGATGCTCATGCTTGGGACAAAAATCTCAAGGGAATTTAAAATTTGTTCAAGAACAGTGAAGTACAACCCATTTCTCATGGAACCTAAAAGGATTTAATCCTACTCTACCATTCAGAAACCAAATGAATGGTTGGACTGCTGATCGAGACTAAAGATTGCTAATCCTGTGAGCCAAAGTTAAGGCTACCAGTAATACAGTCTTAGGGTATGTTTCCACGGTCAGGAAACGCTGCTTTTTTGACGCTGCGCAGAGCTGCAGCGTCAAACAAGCAGCGTCCAGATGTTCCAGCATAGTGGAGGGGATTTTATGAAATCCCGTCTCCACTATGCGTGGAAACCCGCACGCGGCGGCCCTGCGACTCCGGACATGCTGCGCGTCTTTTCAGATCGCAGCATGTCCGTACACCTTGCGGGGACGCAGCGTCCCCGCAAGGCATATCACAGGGCGCTATGGGAGCGAGCGATCATCCCGGATGTGAAGAGTTAACACATCCGGCATGATCGCGTCCCAGAAAGGGGGCGGGGCTTAGCGCCGAGCGGCTTTGCCGCTGCGGCGATACCGCCGGCCATCCTGAACGTGGAGACATAGCCTTAAGAGTAATGTTCCTGACAGGTGCCGAATATAAAAGCTTGAATGGGGGCACTAGTGAGGAATGCAAGTACCAGGTTTAAGTCTCAGAGAGGTTTCAGACATAGCATTGGTCTGGATCTGAAGCTTACTCTTACAAATCTGGGAGACTCAATCATTTATTACCCATTTTTGGGAAATTTAATTGGTATGATACCATTCTCCTCCCTTAGAACTGACCCATTTAGGATTTTTTTCCAGGTCTTAAATTTGCCCTTGGGATAACAGGTCTGGCATGTCCAGGAAAAACTCGAGGATCAGAGATCGACATGATTCTTGCCCAGGAGAACCATGGTCTCTTTGGTCATAAGGGAACCACCAATGTCACTCATGCCTGTTCCTCTCTGATACTTCTCAAAACGGCAGAGGGGATTAGAGCAATTGAAAAGAATGTTTAAGGAAGCTGAAAATTTAATTTCATAAAAAAGAATCTACTAATTGAAAGGATCCCCTAAGATTCAAGGAGCAATAATTCCTCACCTTCCTGTTTTCCTTGTCTGCAAATACATTTGGTTCCGAGACCCCTCCTCCCCTCCAATAATTTATGATCTGGTTGAAAACCTCCTGATTAAGTGTTCACTTTTTCTGTCTCAATTTGAATCCAGTTTGTTCTTCTCTTTTCCACTTTTATGGAGAGCCGATTGAGACAGAAAATGTATTTCTGCCATATGGAGAATTTCCCTCTTCGTTGCCATAATTGATTTGGGCCTGTTCCACTCTGGTGATTTATGTAGTCAACTGTGTTTCTGTTGCTTGATAAGACTCATGTGACAGCTTCAGATAACTATAAGCATTTCCTGTAGTGCAAATTTTACTGCCGAAAGCCCTTTAAGACTAAGTGCACACGTGCGGCAATTCCGCAACTCCTGCCGCGGGTATATCGCATGCGGAATAGGCATGCGTATTCCCGCTAATTGCAAGCATAATTAGCTTGCAGAATGCTAGCGTTTTCCAAGCGAACTGTAGCATCGTTTGGAAAACTGATTGACAGGTTGTTTACACTTGTCAAACAGAGTGTTTGACAAGTGTGACCAACTTTTTACTATTGATACTGCACTGCCTATGCAGAATCAATAGTAAAAAGATATAATGTTAAAAATAATAAAAAATAAAAAAATGGTGATATTCTCACCTTCCGGCGTCCCCCGCAGTCTTTCCGCTACTCACAATGCTCCCGTTCCCAATAATGCCTTGCGGTGAGAATATCACGATTTTTTAATTTTTTTTTTTTTTTTAACAATTATATGGTTCCCAGGGCCTGGAGGAGCATCTCCTCTCCTCCACCCTGGGTACCAACCGCACATGATCCGCTTACTTCCCGCATGGTGGGCATAGCCCCATGCAGAAAGTAAGCGGATCAATGCATTCCTATGTGTGCGGAATCACCGCGATTCCGCACAAAGAATGAACATGGTAGAGTTTTTTTCCGGAATGCGATTCCGCCGTGGGAAAAAAAGCATCATGTGCAAAAAAAATTGCAGATTGCATTCTAATAATAGAATGCTTAATGTATGCGTTTTTTCGTGGTTTTTATAGCGAAAACCGAGAAAAATCCTGAACGTGTGCACACTGCCTTAGACTGGAAAAGGCAGAAAAGACCTGGTCTGTCCAAACTTATTGGACCAAAAAGTTTCCCATGTGAGCTCCTTAGGCCGGGTTCACATTGCGTTAACAGCAGCCCGTTCAACAGATGCGTTAACGGGCTGCTGTTAATGCAAGTGTCGATATGTCAGTGCGCTAGCGCAGATAGAGCTAGCAGATGCTCTCTCTGCGCTAGCAGTGACGGACCCGGAAACTCAGCAGCCCGCGTCCCAGGGTCCGTCACTCAATGACGGCACATCGCTAGCGCACGCCCACTGTAGGCATGCGCTAGCGATGCGTCCGCCATAGGACTTAATGGCGGCGTTAACGGACTGCATTACACCGCGTTATGCTGCGGTGTAGCGTAGTCCGTCTAACGGACGCCAAAGACGCATTGTGAACCCAGCCTTAGCCTCGAGGATTGCATCTGTGGTTATGATTAGACGTGTTGAATTTACCAAGGAAATGCCTCTGAACTATTTTTCCTCCATATTCAGGAAACGAAATGCTAGCGAAGAAACAGGATCTTTTTGGTCCAGGTGCCCATTTAAGACTTTCCTCTTTTTGGAAGTCTTCCATTGCGGAACTGAATGGTAAATTTGGGTCCAGACTAGTGATGAGCGAGTGTACTTGTTGCTCGGGTTTTCCCGAGCACGCTCGGGTGGTCTCCGAGTACTTGTTAGTGTTCGGAGATTTAGTTTTCATCGCCACAGCTGAATGATTTACAGCTACTAGCCAACTTGATTACATGTGGGGATTCCCTAGCAACCAGGCAACCCCCACATGTTCTCAGCCTGGCTAGTAGCTGTAAATCATTCAGCAGCGGCGATGAAAACTAAATCTCCGAACACTAACAAATACTCGGAGGTCACACGAGCGTGCTCGGGAAAACCCGAGCAACGATTATACTCACTCATCACTAGTCCAAACCACTGAAGTGGTACAAGAGGTCAGGGAACCCAACATTGACATCGCTTTCCGCAAAGTTGCACGTATCATGGCCAACAGCTCAGACATGGGAGACTACTTTATTTTTTGCACTTAGAAACCTTTTTTTTTATTCTTGGAATCTAGGAGAATGCCTAAAACAATTTGTACCTTCTCCAGCACAAGTTTTGATTTTTCTAGACTTACCATCCACACTAGCTTTGTCAAGATAGCCAAGCCTGCCTTGACCTGGCTCTTGCAAGGTAGACTGGACCTGCTGACTTCTTGCACATGAGCTGACATTTTGGAAACTATTTTTTTAAATATCCGATGTGCCAGAGATTCCAAAAAGGAGCGCCTGGAATTAAAAATGCATAATTTTTCCTGCATTCTGAGCACCATTCTTCCGAATCTTTCACTAGCTTTCAGGTTAGGGACGGGATAGTAGGCATCATAAAAGAATCTGCATAAAGAAGATGCAATGCAGATTTTATGGGATTCCATTCTGAACCTTTTCAGATTTTTAGGTTTATGGTGGTCTGGTAGAAAAGACTCTGGCTTTTTAACATTAGAAAGAGAAGAATAGAATCCAAAACCTTTTTCCTGCTTTGGAACTCAAATTAATGCAGATTGCTGTCTGGGGGAAATTAACTTTTTTTTAAGCTCAAAATTGTGAAGTGGAACCAATGTGAATTCTAGTTTTAGGCCTGTTCCAATAGTAAAGAGAGCCATTTGTTTTAAGATACAAGTTCTTCTCACTAAATTAGAATATCAAAAAGTTTCCGTAATTTATTTCAGTTCTTCAATACAAAAAGTGAAACTCAAATAATAGAGAGTCATTACAAACAGAGTGATCTATTTCAAGTGTTTATCTCTGTTAATGTTGATGATTATGGCTTACAGCCAATGAAAACCCAAAAGTTATAAAGTATTCTAATTTACTGAGATAACACCAGATTGAAAAATTATTTTAAAATCCAAAATGTTGGCCTGAAATGTATCTTCAGTAAATGCACTCAATACTTGGTCAAGGCTCCTTTTGCATCAATGCGGCGTGCATGGAGGCGATCAGCCTGTGGCACAGCTGAGGTGTTATGGAAGCCCAGGTTGCTTTGATAGCAGCTCTTCTGCATTGTTGGGTCTGGTGTCTATCTTCGTCTTGAAAATACCCCGTAGATTCTCTATGGGGTTAAGGTCAGGCTGCTATGGTTTGAACTTGAAGGTACCTGCTGTGGGTTCCCTGGTTCTCTTTAGAAGCCCAAATCAAATGCTTTAAGAACCTGTGCCATTGAATGGTACCAATGACTTAAGAGGCTTTGGAAATAGTGACAATTTTTGGAAGTCTGTCCCATTTAGCCAAAGTGTCTTCCTCAAAAGATGTATTTCCATTTACTGCTAACAGGCGAAATTCCTTTCTCTCGGGTTCCTTCCATTCCCATCTTATGAGATATACAAATAATTTCATTAACTTGAAAAGGTTCTATGTTTGAGATGCTAAAATCACCCAAACACAATATCGGGAATGGGCGCAGGAGCGGTTTGTTCCTCAATATTCATAGAGGTTCTAATGGCTTTGATTAGCTTTTCTGTTTCTTCAACTGGAAAGCAAGGACAGCCTGCTCCCTCATCGTCCGAAAACTACAAAGAGCGAGACATTCACTCTCAGAGATGTCAACAAAATCCTCTGACCCTAGGGCGTCAGCTTGACTGTACTCCTACATCCTCATCCCTCTGAAATTCCATAGGGTGAATTAAAACTTTTAAAGGGAGTTTTTAACCTTGACTTTGATGGATCTGATTTCACAATTGACATAATATATTCTTATCTCATGTGTTTGGTAACTTTGCTTTACAAACTGCAGACATTTCATGCTAAGATTACCTGGTATTGCTGGTGCAAGAGGTTGGCACGTAACAGCATGTAATTGATCTGCATGCTTGTGGCCATGTGTTAGCTAGAGATTTCTCTCAATTTACTTTTGAGGAAAGTTGAAAGCATCTAGTCAGCACGTGACAACTAGGCAAATCTCATACATGCAATAAGTGATGATATAGAGATATACACACAGACGCACTCACACACACCCCAAGACACTTCATTTTTATATCAACTCTTTTTGTGGATATTAGAAAGGTCCTGGAAAGAATTTAGTAACAAAAAATAAATAAATAAAATAATAAATTAAAAAAAAGAAGAAGCTAAATCTTCATTGCTGAGATGGAAAAAAAAAAAAAAAGAAAAAACCCTCAAATCTCTAGGGTAATGTAAAATGCTAATTCATTTCCAAATTCCTGGAATGTGTGCCCTCTTACGCAGTAAAACTCCCATGCCTTATGTTTTCAAAGAAAGCAGCTGTGGTGACAGAGATGAAGCAGTCAGATGTATTTGTGGAAGATTTCTACAGACAACTTAATTAATAATACTCCTCACTTCTGGGGAACAAAGCTGACCGTCTTTGAAAGGAAGCCTGTCAGCATATTCATGCTGCCCCAACAGTCACAGGATAATTTAATGACAGGTGACTTTATTCCATAACCCAACAAGTACACTACCTACAATGGTTTTCCTAATGCAACAGTTTTATTTATTTTTGTTCTTTCAGCCACAGATTACAAAATATCTAACTTTTTTTTTTCACCAATGCAGCAATGAGGGCTTTGTTTTCATTTCCCCACATTCCAAGACCCACAACATTGTAATCCTCATAGGCACAGATTTCTGATAATTACAGATTGAAGACATGGTGGATTCTGGATGCAATGGCAACCCATGGGCATCCTGAGATTGCATTTTGGAATCACTAAGGGTACGTGCCCACAATCAGGAATAGCAGCGTTTTGGACGCATCTAACCTGCACTGCTTCCAAAATGCTCAATTCTATGATACAAGCACAGTGGATGGGATTTTTATTTAATATCTATTTAACGCTGTGTAATCCCCCCCTGCTGTGTGTGTTTACGAGCCGCAGCATGTCAATTATCTGCAGAGGAGACACTAGTCTCCACTGCATAGTTGCCCCCCAGAGCTAGTCACTAGATGCGGTAAATCTGCAAGGTTCAATGAACACATGCGGAAGTAACTGCATGAATAGAATGAACCGTTTTGGATGCAGCAAAAATACGCAAGGGGATTGGGTCATGAAGAAGCAAAGGAACTGCCTTGGACTAATCATCCAAGTCGCATTGTCCCCAGCTGGCTTTTCAGAGTAATATATGAAAGACTGCATTAACAGCCAATGTTTGATACATTATTTAGGAGGATCTGAGTCATTTTACATAATTTAAAGAATTTTTTGGTACAAAAATATACCTTAACACTATAAAATTTTATGAGGGTACACAAGGTTTTGATCCACAGGTGAAGGAAAAGCAGTGGCCGGAGACTATGGACAGGATTATATAGTTATAATGCGAATCTCCAGTTTGTTGTATCAAAACAAAAAAAGTTCCTAAACAGATAACAGCACAGAAGGGTTACTAGATCTGATTGTTTAATATAATGAAGCTATACCTAAACAGGGCAAGTGAACAATCTAAATAGAAATGCTGTTATGCAAAATCTACTGTGGAGTGACATACAGGATTTCTGGTGTGCGCTGTACACAGACTTAATTAGGGAAAATAAAAGGTTAATTACCCATTTAGTGAGGGATCCAGCCATCCCTTCAGTACCATAAGGCTATGTGCATACGTTGCAGATTTCTGTGCGGATTTTTCCACTCAGTTTTTGAAACATTTCCAGCGGTTTTTGTGCGGATTTCACCTGCGTTTTACCATCTGCGGATTCCTATAAAGGAACGGGTGTAAAACGCTGCGGAATCCGCACAAAGAATTGACATGCTGCATAAAATACAACACAGCGTTTCCACGCTGTACTGTATTTTCCGCACCATAGGCACTGCGATTTTGTTTTCCATAGGTTTACATGGTACTGTAAACCGGATGGAAAACTGCTGCGAATCCGCAGCGTCCAATCTGCTGCGGATCAGCAGGCAAATCCGCAACATATGCACATACCTTAAAGGCCATCCCAGTTGGCTAGTTCCTCAGGATGAGGTGGATCTGTTCCTCTGAGCTCAAATTTGAATCCAGAGCATTGGATCTTAAAAATAGATTCAAGGCAAGGGGATAAAGCAATAGGTGCATTAAGGCGGTGTATTCCCGAGCAAGACCGTGCAAAAACATCTACCGCAGTTCAACGTTGAGTCAGTTGATGAAAAGAAGAAGTTTCCATCACACAGAACAATACATGCAATACGACTCAGGTCATTTACTACACAACATGTAGTTGTTCTAAAATATACAATGGGGAAAAAGGTAGTCATCCACCAATTGTGCAAGTTCTCCCACTTAAAAAGATGAGAGAGGCCAGTAATTGACATCATAGGTAGACCACAACTATGAGAGTCAAAATGAGAAAACAAATCCAGAAAATCACCTTGTCTGATTTGGCAAGATTTATTTTGAAAATTATGGTGGAAAATAAGTATTTGGTCATTAACAAAAGTTCATCTCAATATTTTGTTATATATCCTTTGTTGGCAATGACACAGGTCAAACGTTTTCTGTAAGTTTTCACAAGGTAGGTACACACTGTTGGTGGTATGTTGACCCATTCCTCCATGCAGATCTCCTCTAGAGCAGTGATGTTTTGGGCTTGTCGCTGAGCAACAAGGACTTATAAATACCCCCAAAGGTTTTCTATGAGGTTGAGATCTGGAGACAGGCTAGACCACTCCAGGACCTTCATATGCGTCTTACGAAGCCACTCCTTCGTTGCCCTGGCAGTGTGCTTGGGGTCATTATCATGCTGAAAGACCCATCCACGTTTCATCCTGTCTCCTCCAAACACGACAAGTTTCGTTTCTACCAAACAGTTCTACTTTGGTTTCATCAGACCACATGACATTCTCCCAATACTCTTCTGGATAATCCAAATGCTCTCTAGCAAACATCAGACAGGCCCAGACATGTACTGGCTTACGCAGGGGGACACGTCTGGCACGGCAGGATCTGAGTCCCTGGCGGCGTAGTGTATTACTGATGGTAGCCTTTGTTACAGTGGTCCCAGGTCTATGCAGGTCATTCACTAGGTCCCCTCGTGTTGCTCGAATTTTTGCTCACCGTTCTTGTGATCATTTTGACTCCAAGGAGTGAGATTTTGCGTGGAGATCGAGGGAGATTATATGGTCTTGTATGTCTTCCATTTTCTTATTATTGCTCCCACATTTGATGTCATCACACCAAGCTGCTTGCCTATTGCAGATTCAGCCTTCCCAGCCTGGTGCAGGGCTACAATTTTGTTTCTGGTGTTCTTCGACAGCTCTTTGGTCTTCATCATAGTGGAGTTTGGAGTGTGACTGTTTGAGGTTGTGGACAGGTGTCTTTTATACTGAAAACAAGTTCAAACAGGTGCATTACTACAAGTAATGAGTAGAGTACAGAGGAACCTCTTCAAGAAGAAGTTACAGGTCTGTGAGAGCCAGAAATCTTGCATGTTTTTAGGTGACCAAATACTCATCTTCCACCATAATTTGCAGAATAAATCTTGCCAAATCAGGCAAGGTGATTTTCTGGATGTTTTCTCATTTTGACTCTCATAGTTGTGATCTACCTATGATGTCAATTACAGGCGTGAGAGAAGAACTTCCACAATTGGTCGCTGACTAAATACTTTTTTTCCCCCACTGTCTATCGGTTTAAAATCAAGGCGCCTGGGAACTCGCACACGCGAACATATTCATGACATCATGGCTGCAGAGACAGACTTCACGCAGCTCAAAACATTACCCCGCCATTTTAGACTATTCCACAAATATAACTCCAAGTTCCTCTCGGTTAAAGGCATTGAACATGTCCAGTGTGGCATCAGGGGAGGTGATATCAAATGCCCAGACAGAATGCAAATGGATTACCATACTGGGCATAATAGTACCCAATGGCCTTCTCCTCCTTCGTATAAGATCCCAAATATACTAAACAAGATCTTTTAGATTGTGATATACCATTCTCTTTCCAAGTCCTATCCATCTCCTGTTTCGGCCATTGTAATTATATGTCCTTCTAAGTTTCATTTGATTTTAATTATTTGTTTTGTTCATTCTTCATTTAGTTTTATTTCTCTGGCTATACGTGGTTATAGTATATCTAAGGAATGAGGGCTAATCGGTGGAACACCCCCTTCTACTACTTTTTGGAATTGTTCACAAGAAAAGATGATAATGAGGATATCTCTATCAACCTCTATTTATACAAACGATAAGGACAATTTACAACAGTGACTGGATATCCTTTCCTCCACATTTGTGGTATGATGCTGCAAGCAGGTGCTGAGATGCAGTATGCAGGGATTGCAGAGCAGTACGGTATAACAATACTATTTATTCTTTTAACAGTAAAAGTTAAAGTAATCTCCTCTCAGCGAGTTGATAGGCAGTAGCAAAGAGCTATTGGAACAAAAAGGGTTAAATGAAATGAGCAAAACGAGTGCGACAGTCTAAGTTTCAAACAACACTTATCGTAGCTCCTTAGTCCATAGTCCGATGGGAGTAGTAGTACCGGCAATGGCCGGTGTAGGGTCCTCAGATGGGGTCCAAATTAACAATCCGACTTCTGGCGGTCTCCGGTTTTACCTGCTGAGCCCCTAGTCCATAAGACCGCGCAATCAAAATGGGAAAAGCTTAGGAAGTCTCTGTACCGACTGTGGGATGATGCATCCTGGCCAGCAAAGGAAACAGCACTTCAATGTCCTGTAACTGGCCCACGCTTCTCTGCACGCACCCGATCTTATGTTTAGCCGGGCGCTCAGCATTTCCCACACTTCCTGTCCCACTGGCGTTACCCGGAGGCGTCGGCTGCCGTACGTCGCAGCGCCGGGGCTTGGGATGCGGAGTGTGCTTCTCACCCCACTGCGCGCTCCCTGACGGCGGGAAACTGATCTCTTGATTCGAGCGCCTTTTCTCTGTTTCTGGCTTAAACACGATCCCTCTTCCCGGGTCATGTGACCTGTTCTGGTTCCTTTTTTCCCCCCGGGCAACATGGGACGCAGCCTCGACAGTTACGAACCCAGCTCAGCGCAGGTACCCGCAAGCCCGGTCTTCCTCCTCACAATGCGAATATGTAAAATATGTTTGTTATGTCACACCTTTTTATGTAATTTTCAATCCTTAATTGGAGTTATGCATCCAGGTTCATAATGGTCTTTTCCCCTTTATTCTTATTTTTATCCTTTTATCTTATTTTCATATCACTATTAGTCAATATGCACTGTCGCTTTCTCATTTATATCTTCCCAGATCAAATTCTGAAATAATAATCATCTTTATTTTTATATAGCGCTAACATATTCCGCAGCGCTTTACAGTTTTGCATACAATATGTCAATGAATTTGTAGTATTTGCAACTCTATAATTTGTTAAAAATGCTAATTTTATATCATAAGGCACTTGTGGCACTTTAATAAATCACATACACACGTATTATGTCACTATTGACCACATAATTTATATAGGTACTCTTACAAGACAATTGTCTACATATTCGTATCTTCTTCACATGCACATGCGTGGTCTCTCTGGTTTTCTTACACTTTCCTTGGCGTTCAGTCGGCGTTTGAGTGGAGTGTGGCCTGGTGCCGGCTGCCCCACTTGACTGTGATGAAGGGGAGAATGAGATACAAGGACCTGGGACGTGCATGTGCGCATGAACAAAACATCCCATTGGCTGCGGTCTGGTCATGTGACCAGAACAGCCCCTCATTTATATCGGACAGATGACACACTGAGGCCACGCCCCCTGAAGAAGAGACATTCATGCGAAACGTGCATCGGGGAATGTGGTCACAGTCTTGGCAGGATCCCTCACTAAATGGGTAATTAACCTTTTATTTTCACCAATTAAGTCTGTATGTACAATGCACACCAGAAATCCTATGTCAACCCACAGTAGATTTTGCATAACAGCATTTCTATTTAGATTGTTCACTTGCCATGTTTAGGTATAGAGTACTACAATCAAATATAGGAACCCTTTTGTGCTGTTATCTGCTGAGGAACTCTTTGTTTTGATACAACAAACTGGAGATTCGCATTATAACTATATAATCCTGACCATAGCCTCCGGCCACTGCGTTTCCTTCACCTTTTGATCAAAACCTTGTGTACCCACATAAAATTTTATAGTGTGAGTGTGTGTTTTCTTTTTGTACCAATAAATTCTTTAAATTGTTATGTAAAATGACTCAGATCCTTATTTTTAAATAATCTAGCGCAAGAGTCAATAACTTGAGGGGTACATTGTCAGCTTTACAACTGGCACTTTTTATCTTATCCAATGTTTGATACATGCAGCCTGTGGTTTGGATTGCATGAGTCAGATGACAGGTTTACTTTACTTAGATGATGCATTCAGCACTGATAGTGGCATCCAGTAAATTAAACAGGTAGAACCAGAGTCCTCTGATCCCAGCCAATAAAACAGTGGCAGCTGGCATTTGTAACCAATGGTGCAGGTAGAGTTCTCATGCCCGACATCAGTTTAGCACTAGAGATGGGCGAACCCAAACAGTAAACTTCAGCATCTGTACCGAACACCTACTGTTCGGGCACGGACACTGAACACAGACTTCAACAGAAAGTCCATGATACTGTTCGGGTTCAGCTGCCCGAACACGGGGTGTTTGTCACGCTGTCACGTGCATGACAGTGTGGCAAACACCACTTCTGATCAGCGGTGAAATCATCCCCGCTGGTCAGAGAGCCGCAGTTCCAAAAGACAGCATGAGCGCTCAGCTGTGATTGAAGGTATAAAGTTTACCTCCAGTCACTGTTCCCATCATTTGATGCCTGCTGCCGCTAATAACAGTAAGAGCAGGAGCGACTGAAGGAAGTATTCATTAGCCGACTCCTGCGCTGTAAATATATAATTTAAAAAAACAGCGTGAGGCCCACCCCTATTTTTGACAACCAGCCTTGCTAAAGCAGACAGCTGGGGGCTAGTATTCTCAGGCTGGTAAGGGGCCATAGATATTGGCCCACAGCCTAAAAATAGCAGCCAGCAGCCGCCCAGAAAAGGCACATCTATTAGATGCGCCAATTCTGGTGCTTTGCCCGGCTCTTCCCACTTGCTCTGTTCATATTTGTGGGGTTGATATCACCTTTGTATTGTAAGGTGACATCAAGCCCTCGGCTTAGTAATGGAGTCAAAATAAAGTCTCTTATTAGAAATAAAACAAAACCACACCTTTACTTTTTTATTTAAAAATAACAAACACAGTTATACTCCCCTAATGCCTAATTCCACCGAAGCCCTGGTTCCCCTGTAATAAAAAAAATAAAATAAAAAATCCCTCACCTCTCTGTTGTTCTGTCCCACGCCGTAATCCATGTCTGGGGGATAAACGGTTTTCAACCTGGTCGGTGCTAAGATGCGACCGTCCAGGCTGAGAACCACTGGTGACTGAACTGCTGCATGTGCAGCGTCAGTGACCGGGGGTGACGTCATCGAGGGCTGAACTGCTGTGACCTCTGTGAGATCCACACTAGCACTGTCAGAAAAACAGATAAAATACTGACTAAATGCCCAAAGTGTGCACACTGCCTAAGAGGAGCAAAGTACTACAAGAGGCTATAGAGAAGAATGATATCCTGTAGGATAGGGCTGTATTCAAAAGAGGCTTAGATTCGTGTTGTACTACAGATGCTGACAGAGTATAGAGGAGGCTGAGAGGAGTGATATATTGCAGGATGGAACTGTAGAGGGCACCTCTTGCCCTTACAAGGCCCAATTATGTGGACAAAAGATGGCAGACATAATAGTGAAGATAGTACTTATGAGGCATACATATAAGCGTTAGGAAAAAAAAATATTTGCGCTGCCTGGTTCCAAATCCAACTCAGTTTTCTGTACCAGCCAGACAAGGTTTGCCAACTTGACTTCTCTTTTCTGGACAGCTTGTCAAAAAATTATGGACAGACTTTTTTAAGGTTACATTGGAAAACTATAATAAATCATTATAAGTGATACATGTCCACAGCCCATAATTCTGATCTGAAGACATTAGCTGTATTCACTGAGAACTGCAAAAATGACAATTACAGTCAAAAATCTGTATACGGTAAGTTTCTTCCAACTTCCCCAAAAAATGAAGGACGCCTTAATTTTTTTTTTTTTTAAGAACAGGGCAAAAAAGGGACCTATTTTGTGGACTGTCGGCAACCCAGTTTCTCGTGAGCCTCTGAAAAAATGGACACCACAGCAAAGTAGCACAAATGGAGTTTTATGAACCCAGGATTTCAGACCAAAGCCATCAACACAGTGTGTACGGTACTTAGCATGAATTACTATGGGTCCACTCCAATTGGCTCCAATCCACAGCAGAGGTCATATCCAGCTAATATTAAAGATGCAGAGTGCAAGCCAAGTAGACCACCAGTCCAAATATCTCTCCTCTGTACACCAAACATATAAACAGTGCTCCATTTACCTGAAAGAAGCTGTAAAATCGTCCATTTTTAATAGCATAGTTGACCACTATATGTCATACTAAAGAAAGTACAGTGAGATGATACAACATTGTTACCGAACTACGGGGACAATTCAAACTTTTATGCCGATGCAAGGTTGTGCAGAAAATGTGACTTCTGGCATCTTCATGCCATTCTCGGCTCAACTCCGACAAAGTTCACAGAGTTGGGCAGGTTGGGGTGTGGCGGCCCCCACTTGTCAAATTCGTGACGAGCAGAGGCATTAAAAATATGACAAATCTTACTCTAGCAGGGTTAAGAGCAGCCTATGGAACGGATTCCATACGCACGAGCACTAAAACCCAGTCCACAGATTGCATCTTCATGCAGTCTTTTTGTACCAAAACCTAGAAAACGCATAATAAAAAATAAAAATTGGAACCTTCACATTGGTTGGTTGGCGGGCAAATCTCATACAAATGCAGATGGGAAAATTCATATTGGAAACTAACTGGCATTTTAAACAATGGCGCAGTGCGGTCATGACCAGTGTCCACTATACCTCTAAGGCAGCTTTCAGATCTCCTTTATGTCATGGGCTGATCACAGGTGTCAATGCATGGACTGTATGAGAGTCTCTTGATCCCAACTTGACAGCTTCGTAGACATGGGAGGTGGTCAAGTTTAGGTCAAGACACCCATTTCCGGTCTGTGTATCACAATCTATGCTCAGACCATGATGATGGGGGTAAGAACTCGGCAGATGGCTGTGATCACGCTGTGGTTGAAAACACACTGTTTCTCTGCACAATCTCTTTATCTTGAAAGGAAACAACAATTCACCTGAAAAACTAATTCAGATGCAAAAGTCTTGCCGGGGAAACTTCCATTTCCTTGACAGATTAAGCAATTGTGCAGGGCAACACTGGAAAGGCCGCAGCAGAGGATTACGGTTCTCAGCCCCCAGAAGTCAAGCACTGTGCTGATGCACTGACATACAGTGCATGGGATTCAGCTGTGTAGGTTCTGCCCCACCCATAGAAAGCCGTATTCAGCATCTGTGGAGCCAAATACGGATTTAGGCTACAGTCACACTGTCAGTATTTCACATCAGTAGTTGTAAGCCAAAACCAGGAGTGGGGTGGAAAACCCAAAAGTTGTGCACGTGTTATTATTATACTTTCCCTCTGATTGTTCCTCGCCTGGTTTTGGCTTACAGATACTGTTGTAAAATACTGACCAAATACTGATAGTGTGACTGTAGCCTTACCCTGAAAACGAGAAAACTGGTTAAGAAACATTACAGGGGAATGTCTTTTGGAAGGTTTTCTTTCATTTATAAAGGTATATTTGAAAGTTTATTAAAATTGATTTCTCTACATTATTAATCAGAAACTAAGTCGACAGTTACGCTTTAAACTTTTGCTGTTTCTGGGTGGTCCTCTCAGCGACTGACAGTTGTCTATGCATAAAAGGCTGTTAGTTACTGATTCGTCCAGTGGGCAGTCCTAAAAGTCCCAGGAAGAACAGATATTTTAATGATTAAAACACATTATTTTGAATCTTTTCTCACAAAACTATCAATCCACTCATGTCCCCCTGGCTCTAGAACACGATGTCTGCGTACAGCATTTTCATGGTGACGGGTTCCCTTTAATGTGACAAATTTATTCGTCCCTGTAAGCCTTCAATTTCATAAGCAACTATTATGGCTTGCTCCATCCGGGATCACAAGTAAAGAGCTTTTCTCTGCTAAAACGCATTGCATACATGAAATTCCACTTGTCAGTCACCTTCATGCCATGTCCATGTGGTCTTAAAGGAATCACTAAGCATAATATCAGTGCAGTCTTGTAATCTTTGCATGTTTTATGTTTCTTTAGTTAGCATATCTTATTTTAGTTATCTATTACCAAATTTGATGTACCCACACGTCTTTTTTAACGGTTCCAACATGGTGTGACATCACATGTGAATATACCCTTAGGGTCTCATGGGGAAGAGACGTATGAACAGCTGGTGCCGTCTGATCCTAGTCAATAACCTCATTATCTAGTGATGCTGCAGCAGAAGCCCTGAAAAGGCATAATTTATAAGGTGATAAGGAGCGATAACATTAGCAAGTTCATCCAAGAGTTACATGGTGACACGGAGTCAGGGTAAAATTGTGAAGAAACCAACATTTCCCATAGAAACCCAGCTACTGCTCTCAGGGGGCCAAACACAGGAGTTGGCTGTCAATTAAAAACACTGTGTAGCCAGAACGGATTACTGTCAAATGCACGTGTCAAAAATGACCCTGAATATGGCGCTTATTATTTACATTGGACTATACAGAAGTTTCTCTCATGGGGTCTCTTGTAAAAATAACTATTGCATGTTCCACAATATGTCATATTACAACAAAATGTTAGTCCTGCTGACGGTTGCTACCAAGCGTAGAATCAGATTTCTCTCCCAAGGGACAATAAGATAATGAGGGCGAGTTCATATACAATTTCAGCTCTCTACGCCTACAATACTGGAAGTGCGAGACACCCTTCATGATGGACATCAGTAGTGTCAGAGGAACCCCAATGACTATGTTAGGCGCACAGGATGGGTTTCTGGCAAGTACGCTCAATAACACCTAGAAAAAAAAAATGCTAAAAAAAAAAAAAAAAAAAAATTAACAAGCACTGCAAGGTAAAAGCGACTTGCTGTTCACATGATCAGTCTTTTAATCCATTACTGTTTCATGTTTGTAAAGATGCAAAGCAGTTACAAGAAGTGACAACCAGTCTTCAGGTGGTTTGCTATTTAACGGCTACAAAAAAAAGGAAAGCGAAAAAACATCTGAGTTTTCCTGAAGAGTCTCCTGCTTGCCAAGAGGTTATGTGCACATACCCTTACGATCATACATGGCACAAAGCACTAGAAGACTTTTTTTTTTTTTTTTTTTTTTAGGACTGTCAGTAGGATCAACCATCCTAAGCCAGTTATATTGGCACTAGATGGTGGCCCGATTCTAACGCATCGGGTATTCTAGAATATGTATGTATATAGCAGCCACATAGTATATATCACAGGCCACGTAGTATATAGGAGCCATGTAGTATATAGCAGACAAATAGTACGTGGCCTGTGCTGTATACTATGTGGCTGCTATATATATACATACATACATACATACATATTGTAGAAGACCCGATGCGTTAATACAGGCCACGCAGTATATAACACAGCCCAAACAGTATATAGCAGCCACGCAGTATATAACACTGGCCACGCAGTATATAACACTGGCCACGCAGTATATAACACTGGCCACGCAGTATATAACACTGGCCACGCAGTATATAACACTGGCCACGCAGTATATAACACTGGCCACGCAATTTATAGCACAGCCCACGCAGTACAAAACAAAGCTCACATAGTATCTAACACTGGCCACGTAGTATATAGCAGCCACGCGGTATATAACACAGCTCACGTAGTATACAGCAGTGTGGGCACCATATCCCTGTTTAAAAAAATAATTAAAATAAAAAATAGTTATATACTCACCCGCCGGGATCCAGGGAAGCTCTGGCGATGCGCGCGTGGCTGCCGCCATCTTCCGTTTCCAACGCGGTCCGTTACCACTGGCATTAACCCCGTGTTTGTGATGAGGGGAGTATGGAGAGGGCGCCGGGTACTGACTGCAGGGGAGTAGGGAGGGACTAATCGGACTATGGCTGATTGGTCGCGGCAGCCATGACAGGCAGCTGGCGAGACCAATCAGAGACGCGGGATTTCCGTGACGGACGTTGCCGACAGAAAGATGGAAGTACCCCTTAGACAATTATATATATAGATGTAGTTTATAGCAAGTTGAATAAAATGATGCCTTAATCCAGAGAAATCCATGTTTTTCTTATACGTAAATGAGCTGTTAAGATCAATGGGCAGCACATAAATCTCCCAAAAGATCTGCTCCCAGAACTTATTTTAAACAATAGGAAGCAGTACCATTGTGATATGTAATGGCTGACAGGTTGCTCTCATAATCATACACAGCTCTGAAGTGACATCAGAACAAAGAACAGCAGAACTGAAATTTGTTGCATTGCAAACATTTAGGCTGTGTGCACACGTTCAGGATTTTTCGCGCTTTTCCGCTATAAAACCCGATAACAAAACGCTTACATTAAAGGGCCACTGTCACCCCCTCCAGCCGTTATAAACTAAAAGAGCCACCTTGTGCAGCAGTAATGCTGCATTCTAACAAGGTGGCTCTTTTAGTTTTTGATTCAGTTATTCCCTCAATAAAGCGTTTTAAAATTTGCCCTAAATACCTGTCCTTAGACCTGGAGGCGGTCCGAAGCCTCCTCTGTGAATCTCCCAACGGCCGTCACTCTTCTCTTCTGGGGATGTGGTGCGACCACCCTGTTGCTGAATCCCGCCCCGCACTGTGTTATTCATTATGCACAGTGCGGGGCTGGTATTCCTGGGCACTGCGCTGTTCAGACGCTCCCCCGGTCCCCCGCCTTCCAGCGTTGCCGGAATATACAGGTTTCCTTGCCAGCGTTTGGAATGAAGCAGCCGCAAATAACAACGCTGGAAGGCGGGGGAGCTGGGGAGCGTCTGAACAGCGCAGTGCGCATGCCCAGGAACCCCATAATGAATAACACAGTGCGGGGCGGGGATTCAGCAACAGGGTGGCCGCACTGCCGGCACAGGCGCAGTCAGGCACCCTGCATCTGAGCTATGACGGACAATGAAGACTGCGCCTGTCCCAGGCAGGCACGCACAGCGCAGGCGCCGGATTTAAGAAAAACAGCGTGCAGGGGGCGGCGACCACATCCCCAGAAGAGATGAGTGACGGCCGTTGGGAGATTCACAGAGGTATTTAGGGCAAATTTTAAAACGCTTTATTGAGGGAATAACTGAATCAAAAACTAAAAGAGCCACCTTGTTAGATTGCAGCATTACTGCTGCACAGGGTGGCTCTTTTAGTTTATAACGGCTGGAGGGGGTGACAGTGGCCCTTTAAGCATCCTATTATTAGAATGCAATCCGCAATTTTTGTGCACATGTTGCTTTTTTTATGCAAAAAAACGCAGCATGTTCATTAATTTTGCGGATTTTTCGCATTTTTGCCGCTATATTATTGAATTTAGGAAGCTCCGGAAAAAAACATGAAAAATCCGCAAAACAACTTGCAAAAAACGCATGCAGATTTCCTTCAGAAAAAGTCCGGTTTTGTTCAGGAAATTTCGGCAAAGAATCCTGACGTGCACATAGCATTACAGTTGTCCTCTCGCGGTGCTGTCAGGTCTGCTATACTGACCTTACTGAGTGCCTCTGTGTGGGGAGAGGTATGTAAGCTTAAGGGCATGTGCACAGGAAGAAAGGAGCTCTGCGGATTTTTCCGCAGCGGATGTTAGAAATCCGCATGTAAAAGGTACTGCGTTTTACCTGCGGATTTACCGTGGTTTTTATGAGGAATTTGTGCGATTCCACCTGCGGTTTTTCACCTGCAGAGTCCTATTATGGAGCAGGTGTAAACCGCTGCGGAATCTGCACAAAGAATTGACATGCTGCGTAATGTAGCCCGCAGCGTTTCCGTACATATTTTTCCACAGCATGTGCACTGCGGATTGCGTTTCCCATAGGTTTACATGGTACTGTAAACATGCTAACACAACTTCGATCCGCCACTAGGCAGCCGAAAAGTACGAAGAGATCCAAACTCATGATAAAACAAGGCTTTATTAGTGGAAAAACATATCCATTGCCATAGTGCACAAGCACCTTAATAAGAGGTGGGAAGCCACCACATACATTATGCTAAAAAGCACATCCTGCAGTATAGAACAGAGTAGCGCTGTATATATCTAAGGTATATAGCACTGACTATTGCCTAAGCATATATAGTGCAACCAATATAGCATAAACACCAATCATATGTCAGCAGTCACCATATCTACCTGTAGCAGGTTCAGCGTCCCACCTTCCACTCTATATCTCCCTGAATAGTACCATCCCTTTTGACAGCATTATTGTGCCGGGCAGTGCGCATGCGCCCCTCACCGTCCCATTCACTTCAGAATGCGCTCCATACTGGATAGCTTGCGGTCCAGCAAGCGTTCCACTGAGCGCAAGTCCGGAAGTGACTTGCTATCTGGGACTAGGGAAGAAGAGACGCATGCGCCGGTAAATGCCTGCAGTTACCTAGCAACTCTCCCGATCACGTGTTCTTGTATTCCGGAGCTTATTGGAGCCAATGCACGATAAAACCCCTGCACTCCCCTTCCCCAGACACGCCCCCGGAAGAAGCTATCTGCGAAACGCGCGTTGGGGTGAGGTGGGACGCCGAACCTGCTACAGGTAGATATGGTGACTGCTGACATATGATTGGTGTTTATGCTATATTGGTTGCACTATATATGCTTAGGCAATAGTCAGTGCTATATACCTTAGATATATACAGCGCTACTCTGTTCTATACTGCAGGATGTGCTTTTTAGCATAATGTATGTGGTGGCTTCCCACCTCTTATTAAGGTGCTTGTGCACTATGGCAATGGATATGTTTTTCCACTAATAAAGCCTTGTTTTATCATGAGTTTGGATCTCTTCGTACTTTTCGGCTGCCTAGTGGCGGATCGAAGTTGTGTTAGCATGTGTTCTGGAAGTGCCAATTATATAGTGAGGACAATCGTTGAAAATGGTACTGTAAACGCATGGAAAGCTGCTGCGGACCTGCAGCTCCGCAGCAAAATCCACAACGTGTGCACATAGCTTAAGTAGTAGGAGAGAACAACTGCAGATGTGTTTGTAATGAGAAGAAAGTTAATTTCTGCTGTACTGTTAGCTGTAATCACACACAGCTCTGCAGTGAGATCAAGAGAGCAGTGTGTCAGTCATTACATGTCTCACACCAGTAACACTCTTATTTACAAAAAGTTCTGGAGGCAGTTCTCGGGGAGATCCTTGCCCTGCTCTTAGATCTTAACGGTTCATTTGCATATGAAAAACAACCTGGATTTCTCTAGAATAAGACACTAGATTGAGATATCAAGGTATCATTGTTTTCAGCTTCCTATGACCTACATATAGACAGCTTGGGTGATTTTGGGGGTGACAGATTCCCTTAAAGGGAATCTATCACCCCAAAAATCGTATATGAGCTAAGCCCACCGGCATCAGGGGCTTATCTACAGCGTTCTGGAATGCTGTAGATAGCCCCCGATGTAACCTGAAAGAGGAGAAAGAGGTTAGAATATACCGGGCGAGGATAATATAACCTGCTATTCTTACCTTTCAGGTTACTTTGTTGGATTTCCTGTCACTTGGTGCAAGTCGCACGCACAGATGTTTTTTGGGGTTCTCCATTTACCCCTAATCAAAGAGGTCCAAGAAGATACGCATTTCTAGAGGAAACCGCTCGACAAAACATTCCTTTTATGATACTTTATCATTTTCCATGAAGCATAGTTGCAGTCTTGTCTTGTTACTTGATGTATCAAATTTGCACCTCAAGCGAGTGACAGGCACCCCTCCCCCTCCCTAGGTGCTATTAAAAAAAATGTTGAAAGTTTTTTTTTAGAGGATCAACGTGAAAATGACTGTGTGCCCATAAGCCAGCAGGTCCCATGTATGCCCCGGCCGCACAGCAGGCATATGCCCACCCATGGCAGAGGCGCTGGGCTTCACCACAGATGCGGGCAGCAGCAGGTCACAGACTCATTTATATAACACCTCAAACTTTCAGGAAAGAAATATTTACAAACAAACAGACTCGACTATTCGCCAAGCTCTTCTGGTGGCTCCGGGCGGCCACATCTGGGCAGCGCCAGGAGTCCTGGGCAGAACTTCTCCCCTCATGGACAGGCTGACAAGCCCTTCGTGCACCAGAGCAGCCTGTGACCTCCAGCTGTGGAGCGGAGAGAACTTCCCAGCCGGCCAGGTGGTCGCACAGCGGGAGAGGACAAGCAGAGAGCGAACACTGGGGACCCACATTCCCCTTACCTGGTACTGAGGTCTGACAGCCATTTTAGAAGCAGGGAATCAGGCGGGGGCTCGGGAAATTCCAGGTCCTCCCTCCGTGTCCAGCACCTGTGTACAGGGAAGAGGACTGAGACCGCGGCACAAGGGTGTGGAGAGGAAGCGCCGCGCTGATCCTATGGAAGGCAGGCAGCCCGTGCTCCTGAGAGGCGCTTCCGCCCACCTGCCCTGCCCAGCTCCCCGCAGGTCTGACGTGCTCACCTCAGCTGCAATATGATCGGAGTCACAGCCTCACTCACTCCCAGACAGCAACTGAGGGAAGCCAGCAAAGTGCGAGGAGGAGGAGGGACGTGTGCTGCTCCACAGAGCAAGGGGGGAACAGCCCACAAGTGTCCACACAGAGCAAGGGGTAAACAGCCCACAAGTGTCCACACCGAGCAAAGGGGAAACAGCCCACAAGTGTCCACACAGAGCAAAGGGGAAACAGCCCACAAGTGTCCACACAGAGCAAAGGGGAAACACCCCACAAGTGTCCACACAGAGCAAGGGGGAAACAGCCCACAAGTGTCCACACAGAGCAAGGGGGAAACAGCCCACAAGTGTCCACACAGAGCAAGGGGGAAACAGCCCACAAGTGTCCACACAGAGCAAAGGGGAAACAGCCCACAAGTGTCCACACAGAGCAAGGGGGAAACAGCCCACAAGTGTCCACACAGAGCAAGGGGGAAACAGCCCACAAGTGTCCACACAGAGCAAGGGGGAAACAGCCCACAAGTGTCCACACAGAGCAAGGGGGAAACAGCCCACAAGGCTCCACACAGAGCAAAGGGGAAACAGCCCACAAGTGTCCACACAGAGCAAGGGGGAAACAGCCCACAAGTGTCCACACAGAGCAAGGGGGAAACAGCCCACAAGTGTCCACACAGAGCAAAGGGGAAACAGCCCACAAGGCTCCACACAGAGCAAAGGGGAAACAGCCCACAAGTGTCCACACAGAGCAAGGGGGAAACAGCCCACAAGTGTCCACACAGAGCAAAGGGGAAACAGCCCACAAGGCTCCACACAAAGCAAAGGGGAAACAGCCCACAAGTGTCCACACAGAGCAAGGGGGAAACAGCCCACAAGTGTCCACACAGAGCAAGGGGGAAAACAGCCCACAAGTCTCCACGCCTCACACAGAGCAAAGGGGGAAACAGCCCACAAGTGTCCACACAGAGCAAAGGGGAAACAGCCCACAAGGCTCCACACAGAGCAAAGGGGAAACAGCCCACAAGTGTCCACACAGAGCAAGGGGGAAACAGCCCACAAGTGTCCACACAGAGCAAGGGGGAAACAGCCCACAAGTGTCCACACAGAGCAAGGGGGAAAACAGCCCACAAGTGTCCACACAGAGCAAAGGGGAAACAGCCCACAAGTGTCCACACAGAGCAAGGGGGAAACAGCCCACAAGTGTCCACACAGAGCAAGGGGGAAACATCCCACAAGTGTCCACACCGAGCAAAGGGGAAACAGCCCACAAGTGTCCACACAGAGCAAAAGGGAAACAGCCCACAAGTGTCCACACAGAGCAAAGGGGAAACAGCCCACAAGTGTCCACACAGAGCAAAGGGGAAACAGCCCACAAGTGTCCACACAGAGCAAAGGGGAAACAGCCCACAAGTGTCCACACAGAGCAAAGGGGAAACAGCCCACAAGTGTCCACACCGAGCAAAGGGGAAACAGCCCACAAGTGTCCACACAGAGCAAAGGGGAAACAGCCCACAAGTGTCCACACAGAGCAAGGGGGAAACAGCCCACAAGTGTCCACACAGAGCAAGGGGGAAACAGCCCACAAGTGTCCACACCGAGCAAAGGGGAAACAGCCCACAAGTGTCCACACAGAGCAAAGGGGAAACAGCCCACAAGTGTCCACACAGAGCAAAGGGGAAAGAGCCCACAAGTGTCCACACAGAGCAAAGGGGAAACAGCCCACAAGTGTCCACACAGAGCAAAGGGGAAACAGCCCACAAGTGTCCACACAGAGCAAAGGGGAAACAGCCCAAAAGTGTCCACACCGAGCAAAGGGGAAACAGCCCACAAGTGTCCACACAGAGCAAAGGGGAAACAGCCCACAAGTGTCCACACAGAGCAAAGGGGAAACAGCCCACAAGGCTCCACACAGAGCAAAGGAGGAAACAGCCCACAAGTGTCCACACAGAGCAAGGGGGAAACAGCCCACAAGTGTCCACACAGAGCAAAGGGGAAACAGCCCACAAGTGTCCACACAGAGCAAAGGGGAAACAGCCCACAAGTGTCCACACAGAGCAAAGGGGAAACAGCCCACAAGTGTCCACACAGAGCAAAGGGGAAACAGCCCACAAGTGTCCACACAGAGCAAAGGGGAAACAGCCCACAAGTGTCCACACCGAGCAAAGGGGAAACAGCACACAAGTGTCCACACAGAGCAAAGGGGAAACAGCCCACAAGGCTCCACACAGAGCAAAGGGGAAACAGCCCACAAGTGTCCACACAGAGCAAGGGGGAAACAGCCCACAAGTGTCCACACCGAGCAAAGAGGGAAACAGCCCACAAGTGTCCACACAGAGCAAGGGGGAAACAGCTCACAAGTGTCCACACAGAGCAAGGGGGAAACAGCCCACAAGTGTCCACACAGAGCAAGGGGGAAACAGCCCACAAGTGTCCACACAGAGCAAAGGGGAAACAGCCCACAAGTGTCCACACAGAGCAAGGGGGAAACAGCCCACAAGTGTCCACACAGAGCAAGGGGGAAACAGCCCACAAGTGTCCACACAGAGCAAGGGAGAAAACAGCCCACAAGTGTCCACACAGAGCAAAGGGGAAACAGCCCACAAGTGTCCACACAGAGCAAGGGGGAAACAGCCCACAAGTGTCCACACAGAGCAAGGGGGAAACAGCCCACAAGTGTCCACACCGAGCAAAGGGGAAACAGCCCACAAGTGTCCACACAGAGCAAAGGGGAAACAGCCCACAAGTGTCCACACAGAGCAAAGGGGAAACAGCCCACAAGTGTCCACACAGAGCAAAGGGGAAACAGCCCACAAGTGTCCACACAGAGCAAAGGGGAAACAGCCCACAAGTGTCCACACAGAGCAAAGGGGAAACAGCCCACAAGTGTCCACACCGAGCAAAGGGGAAACAGCCCACAAGTGTCCACACAGAGCAAAGGGGAAACAGCCCACAAGTGTCCACACAGAGCAAAGGGGAAACAGCCCACAAGGCTCCACACAGAGCAAAGGAGGAAACAGCCCACAAGTGTCCACACAGAGCAAAGGGGAAACAGCCCACAAGTGTCCACACAGAGCAAAGGGGAAACAGCCCACAAGTGTCCACACAGAGCAAAGGGGAAACAGCCCACAAGTGTCCACACAGAGCAAGGGGGAAACAGCCCACAAGTGTCCACACAGAGCAAGGGGGAAAACAGCCCACAAGTGTCCACACAGAGCAAGGGGGAAACAGCCCACAAGTGTCCACACAGAGCAAAGGGGAAACAGCCCACAAGTGTCCACACAGAGCAAAGGGGAAACAGCCCACAAGGCTCCACACAGAGCAAAGGGGAAACAGCCCACAAGTGTCCACACAGAGCAAAGGGGAAACAGCCCACAAGTGTCCACACAGAGCAAGGGGGAAACAGCCCACAAGTGTCCACACAGAACAAAGGGGAAACAGCCCACAAGTGTCCACACAGAGCAAAGGGGAAACAGCCCACAAGTGTCCACACAGAGCAAAGGGGAAACAGCCCACAAGTGTCCACACAGAGCAAAGGGGAAACAGCCCACAAGTGTCCACACAGAGCAAAGGGGAAACAGCCCACAAGTGTCCACACCGAGCAAAGGGGAAACAGCCCACAAGTGTCCACACAGAGCAAAGGGGAAACAGCCCACAAGTGTCCACACAGAGCAAAGGGTGAAACAGCACACAAGTCTCCACACAGAGCAAATGGGAAACAGCCTACAAGTCTCCGCAACTCACACAGAGCAAAGGGGAAACAGCCCATAAGTCTCCACACCTCACACAGAGCAAAGGTGGAAACAGCCCACAAGTGTCCACAGCTTTCACAGAGCAAAGGGGAAAACAGCCCACAAGTCTCCACATCTCACACACAGAGCAAAGGGGGAAACAGCCCACAAGCTTCCACACCTCACACAGAGAAAAGGGGAAACAGCCCACACGTCTCCACACCTCACACAGAGCAAAGAGGAAACAGCACAGAAGTCTCCACACCTCACACAGAGCAAAGGGGGAAACAGCACACAAGTCTCCACACATAGCAAAGGGGAAACAGCCCACAAGTCTCCACACCTCACACAGAGAAAAGGGGGAAACAGCACACAAGTCTCCACACAGAGCAAAGGGGAAACAGCCCACAAGTCTCCACACCTCACACAGAGCAAAGGGGAAACAGCCTAGAAGTCTCCACACCTCACACAAAGCAAAGGGGGAAACAACCCACAAGTGTCCACACCTCACACAGAGCAAAGGGGAAACAGCCCACAAGTCTCCACACAGGGCAAAGGGGAAACAGCCCACAAGTCTCCACACCTCACACGGAGCAAAGGGTGAAACAGCATACAAGTCTCCACACAGAGCAAAGGGGAAGCAGCCCACAAGTCTCCACACCTCACACAGAGCAAAGGTGGAAACAGCCCACAAGTGTCCACAGCTTTCACAGAGCAAAGGGGGAAACAGCCCACAAGTCTCCACACCTCACACAGAGAAAAGGGGAAACAGCCCACAAGTCTCCACACCTCACACGGAGCAAAGGGTGAAACAGCATACAAGTCTCCACACAGAGCAAAGGGGAAGCAGCCCACAAGTCTCCACACCTCACACAGAGCAAAGGGGGAAACAGCCCACAAGTCTCCACACCTCACACAGAGCAAAGGTGGAAACAGCCCACAAGTGTCCACAGCTTTCACAGAGCAAAGGGGGAAACAGCCCACAAGTCTCCACACCTCACACAGAGAAAAGGGGAAACAGCCCACAAGTCTCCTCACCTCACACAGAGCAAAGGGGATACAGCCCAGAAGTCTCCACACCTCACACAGAGCAAAGGGGGAAACAGCACACAAGTCTCCACACAGAGCCAAGGGGAAACAGCCCACAAGACTCCACACATCACACAGAGCAAAGGGGGAAACAGCCCACAAGTGTCCACACAGAGCAAAGGGGAAACAGCACACAAGTCTCCACACCTCACACAGAGCAAAGGTGGAAACAGCCCCCAAGTGTCCACAGCTTTCACAGAGCAAAGGGGGAAACAGCCCACAAGTTTCCACACCTCACACACAGAGCAAAGGGGGAAACAGCCCACAAGCTTCCACACCTCACACAGAGCAAAGGAGAAACAGCCCACAAGTCTCCACACCTCACACAGAGCAAAGGGGAAACAGCCCAGAAGTCTCCACACCTCACACAAAGCAAGGGGGAACAGCCCACATGTCTCCACACCTCACACAAAGCAAAGGGGGAAACAGCCCACAAGTGTCCACACCTCACACAGAGCAAAGGGGAAACAGCCCACAAGTCTCCACAGCTCACACAGAGCAAAGGGGGAAACAGCCCACAAGTGTCCACAGCTTACACAGAGCAAAGGGGGAATCAGCCCACAAGTGTCCACATCTCACACAGAGAAAAGGGGGAAACAGCCTACAAGTGTCCTTACCTCACACAGAGCAAAGGGGGAAACAGCCCACAGCTCACACAGAGCAAAGGGGGAAACAGCTCACAAGTGTCCACACCTCACAGAGCAAAGGGGGAAACAGCCCACAAGTTTCCACACCTCACACAGAGCAAAGGAGAAACAGCCCACAAGTCTCCACACCTCACACGGAGCAAAGGGGAAACAGCCCAGAAGTCTCCACACCTCACACAAAGCAAGGGGAAAACAGCCCACATGTCTCCACACCTCACACAAAGCAAAGGGGGAAACAGCCCACAAGTGTCCACACCTCACACAGAGCAAAGGGGAAACAGCCCACAAGTCTCCACAGCTCACACAGAGCAAAGGGGGAAACGGTCCACAAGTGTCCACAGCTTACACAGAGCAAAGGGGGAATCAGCCCACAAGTGTCCGCATCTCACACAGAGAAAAGGGGGAAACAGCCTACAAGTGTCCTTACCTCACACAGAGCAAAGGGGGAAACAGCCCACAGCTCACACAGAGCAAAGGGGGAAACAGCTCACAAGTGTCCACACCTCACAGAGCAAAGGGGGAAACAGCCCACAAGTTTCCACACCTCACACAGAGCAAAGGAGAAACAGCCCACAAGTCTCCACACCTCACACGGAGCAAAGGGGAAACAGCCCAGAAGTCTCCACACCTCACACAAAGCAAGGGGGAAACAGCCCACATGTCTCCACACCTCACACAAAGCAAAGGGGGAAACAGCCCACAAGTGTCCACACCTCACACAGAGCAAAGGCGAAACAGCCCACAAGTCTCCACAGCTCACACAGAGCAAAGGGGGAAACAGCCCACAAGTGTCCACAGCTTACACAGAGCAAAGGGGGAATCAGCCCACAAGTGTCCGCATCTCACACAGAGCAAAGGGGGAAACAGCCCACAAGTGTCCACAGCTTACACAGAGCAAAGGGGGAATCAGCCCACAAGTGTCCACACCTCACAGAGCAAAGGGGGAAACAGCCCACAAGTTTCCACATCCCACACAGAGCAAAGGGGGAAACATTCTATAATGCTGTAGATAAGCCCCCCCCCCCCCCCGATCCGACCTGAAAGATAAGAAAAATAAGTTTTATTATACTCACCTGGAGGTCGGTCCAGTCCGATGGATGTCGCAGGTCCGGTGCCTCCCATCTTCTTATGATCGCCACCCTCCTGCTTGCTGCATGGCTCCCCAGCATCATGTTTCTGCGCAGGCGTACTTATCTGCCCTGTTGAGGGCAGAGGAAAGTACTGCAGTGCGCAGGCACCGGGAAAGGTCAGAGAGGCCCAGCGCTGGCGCACTGCAGTACTTTGCTCTGCCCTCAACAGGGCAGATAAGTACGCCTGCACAAAGCGCGGTGCTGGGGAGCCATGAAGCAAGCAGGAGGGTGACGATCATAAGAATATGGGAGGCGCCGGACCCAGACCTGTGACACCCATCGGACCAGACTGCCCCCGGGTGAGTATAATAAAACTTATTTTTCTTATCTTTCAGGTCGGATCGGGGGCTTATCTACAGCATTATAGAATGTTGTAGATAAGCCCTGAAAGGCGGTGGCTGTATCTTAAATCGGCCAAACGTGTTGACAGGTTCGCTTTAAGTAACAGAATTCTCAACATCAGCTGTTCACAGAAGAATAAGAAGCAGGCCTTTATTGTCAAATTGCTGTAAATAAATCACTAATAATAAGGACTGCAAACAACAAGAGACTTGTTTTGGCCAAGCCACACAAGAACTGGACATTGGGTCAATGGAAATCTATACTATGGTCTGATGTTCTTTGTGAGATGGAGAAAAAGTGAGCATACAGTTTCTGCATATGTTGTACCGACCATGAAGCATGAAGGGGAAAGTTTGAAGGTGTGGGGTTCTGTAGTCCGGTGACACTGTTGGTGGTTTATTAAAAATTCAAGCCACACCTACCCAACATGGCCATCATAGCATTCTGCAACATTTCAACACACTTAGGCTACTTTCACACTAGCGTTTTTTGCAATCCGTCGCAATGCGTCGTTTGGCCGAAAAAACGCATCCTGCAAAAGTGCTTGCAGGATGCGTTTTTTCCCCATAGACTAACATTAAGCGACGTATTGCGACGGATTGACACACGTCACAACCGTCGTGCGACGGTTGCGCCGTGTTGTGGCGGACCGTCGGCACAAAAAAACGCTACATGTAACGTTTTTTGCCGCCGACGGTCCGCTTTTTCCGACCGCGCATGCGCGGCCGGAACTTCGCCCCCACCTCCCCGCACTTCCCCACACCTCACAATGGGGCAGCGGATGCGCTGGAAAAATGCATCCGCTGCCCCCGTTGTGCGGCGTATACAACGCTAGCGTCGGTAACCTCGGCCCGACGCTAGTGTGAAAGTAGCCTTAGTTTGCGTTTAGTGAGACTTTCATTTGTGTTGCAACAGGACAATGACCCAAAACACACCTCAAGACTATGTAAGGGCTATGTGACCAAGAAGGAGAGGGATGGAGAGCTGTATCAGATGATATGGCCTTCACAATTGCTTGACTTCACCCAAATTGAGATGGTTATATGAGTTGTTCTGCAGAGTGAAGACAAAATATCACATAAATGCACACATTCTGGTTTGTTACACATAATTGTTTACTCCTTGTTTTCATATGTGTTCCTTTGTGATTTTGTTGCTTTTAATTTAAAGCTACAGTGTGCACATTCCAATAAGAACAAGAAAAACTGTTTTTTGAAGATGTGTGTCGAAACTTTTGACTGGTAGTGTATAATTTTTATTTTATCATATAAAGCATTCCTGCCCATTCCCAACTTACACAAAGTCCCCCATCGTTCTGCTACCCCTAGTTATATAGCTCAAGTAGTAATTCCTCTTGAGTCTCCCTCCGGCAATAATGCCCCATTCTACTAATAATGTATCCTGACATTGCACTTAAAGTAATAACGTCTCCTTCAGAAATGAGCCCCCAAAAATCTCCTTTCAATATTAACTCCCCACATAATGCTGCCTTCAGTATTAATTCCCCCTGTATGTGACACTTTCTTAAAAAAAATGTAAAGTTTATACTCACCTGATCCAAGTCTTCGTCTGCCCTACACTCAAGAGCAGGCTGGTGCAGATGGTGCAATGCAATCACATCATTGCACCGAGACCCTGACATTTTTTAGGCCGCAGGCCTACAGCAGCCAGCTGTCTACAAGACATAGTGGTAGGGTAGGGAGCCCTCCCTCCTGTACCACAGGATCAAACTATATCGGTGTCATGCTGATGCTGATAGAGTTCAAAGGGTCATTCACCGGTGATTTGGAGCACCAAGCAAGAAGCCAGGGACCCGTGCCCCAGATCTTCAGCATTGGTGAGGTCACTGACTTTAGGTATGTATTTATTGTAGAATTTATGCATTTCTATATTAATTGCAAATAACCAATAGCACTTTTCTTTGGCTTACACTTATCTATAATGTCCTTATATATTTGTCTCTAGATGGTTGTTTCACTATGCATACTTCTTATTTGTATATAAGTCGTCATGGAAACAGGTGTATGCTGTGTGTGGTGTGCACAAGTGACTTGTGCACACTTCGTACATGCCGTCACGTGCACTGTCCACACTGGAAAGCACTATATCCTATTAATATACAAGTCACTTCTCACCAGCGTCGGACAGGAGCACCTTGGGCCCACCAGAGAAAATCATTCTTGGGGCCCATTATGTAGCTACATAGAAATAAATACAAGACCACCAATTGTGTGGTAAAACATGCTAATATCAGGGTATAATATAATGTAATGTAGTACACATCTTAATTATGTAGCAGGGGTTGGGGTAGCCCCCTCATAGAATATAAAGTAGCCCCCTCATAGAACATAATGTAGCCCCCTCATAGGATATAAAGTAGCCCCCTCATAGAATATAATGTAGACCTCTCATAGAATATAATCCAGCCCTCATATGGAATAATGCAGGCCCCTCATAGGATATAAAGTAGCCTCCCTCATAGAATATAAAGTAGCCCCTGTAACGGGGTCTACCGTGCTGGAGTACCTCTTTAGTACCACCCCGTGTTTCAGGAGGTCCACTCTTCTTTAGCTGGAGTCTGAATGAAGGACGCTGGCTGGAATTCCTTGATTCACTGGCCAACAGTGAAAATGTTTCTGAAATGAAAATAGCTGGTTTGTAATAATTTTAGCATCCTAAAAACGAATATGTTACTTAAAAATCATTATTAGCTCTTGTTGCTGAGATACAGGTCATTTAAGATTATTATGCAGGAAAATAGGGAAATTTTGAATTTTCAACAAATGTGTATTGGTAAACCTGATTACAGACCTGTTGAACCAATGTCAGCCATTTTATAAATTGTGTCTGCATAGTTTGTACTAATTGAAGTCTCTTTCTCTTGTTGCAGTAATTTTGTGGAGAGAATTTACACTTTGAAAATGCCTCGTAAATGTGCAAATATTGTTAACAATTTTTGTTACGTGTGTGGTTATGTGACATTTGCCAACCAAAGAAGACCAATTACTCCACTTGTGAAGACTGCTTACCATCATTACTTTGCTTATACGTGGCACTTAAATACGTGGCACTTATACGTGGCACTTAAATACGTGGCACTTATATACGTTGCATTTTGAGACCTATAATTTTTCCACATTTTGGTCCACAGAGTCATGTGAGGTCTTGTTTTTTGCGGGACGAGTTGACGTTTTTATTGGTAACATTTTCGGACACGTGACCATTTTTTATCACTTTTTATTCCGATTTTTGTGAGGCAGAATAACCAAAAACCAGCTATTCATGAATTTCTTTATACCGTTCTGCGTTTGGTAAAATTGATAAAGCAGTTTTATTCGTCGGGTCAGTACGATTACAGCGATACCTCATTTATATCATTTTTTAATGTTTTGGCGCTTTTATACGATAAAAACTATTTTATAGAAAAAATAATTATTTTGGCATCGCTTTATTCTGAGGACTATAACTTTTTTATTTTTTTGCTGATGATGCTGTATGGCGGCTCGTTTTTTGCGGGACAAGATGACGTTTTCAGCGGTACCATGGTTATTTATATCCATCTTTTTGATCGCGTGTTATTCCACTTTTTGTTCGGCGGTATGGTAATAAAGCGTTGTTTTTTGCCTCGTTTTTTTGTTTTTTTTCTTACGGTGTTTACTGAAGGGGTTAACTAGTGGGACAGTTTTATAGGTTGGGTCGTTACGGACGCGGCGATACTAAATATGTGTACTGTACTGTGCAATTTATACTCTTGTAATGAATTCTTATCGCTACCTACAGCACATACTTCCATGGCGTGTATCTAAAAAACGAGAGCTAATTAAACAATTCTGTGGGTATATTTGAGTTTCTCGACCCAAAATTAGTAATATTTGCCTATTTTCATCAAAGAAACATAAAAAAAGTTGTTTTTTGTTGGCCTGTGTTACATGGGCGCATATAAAATATCACTGCTTCCCCATGTATTTCCAGTGTGACACGATGTCAGAGCTCCCAGGGTCGCTACTCCATCTGTGGATGAACGCACAGAGAAGGGGTAATGACAAGCATAGGGAGATGACCAAGAACTGTCCATAGAGTCCATACAAGGTCCAAAGCCATTTGACACAAGAGTCACCACCTGGCTTATCTGACCATCTCCATGGAACCAGACGACCAGCGGGTCCCATACCTGGCTTTCTCCAAACATATCCATGGTTCAGAGATGGTCACTGGATCAGATCTGTGTCCTTCCAACCGGAGCCGAAAGCCCCTGGGTTGTTTCCTATAGAATCATAGATCAGTGTCCCTCGTGATGGTGCCATGATGAATTGGCTGCAGTCCTTTCTCCTGTCTGTAGTGTGGTTTGCAGAATGTCCAGCTGGTAGCTCTGTATTACTTCAGACTCCCAGGATATGAACTCTGAGTCTCTTTATACCCAAGACATGTAAGCTATTTTTAGAATTACCCAGGGTCTTTCAGTCCAACATCAAGATAAGGTAAACAATGGTGATGGGATTAAGTAGCACTATTAGCATATAAGCACACATCAATAAACAAAGCTTAACACACTCAATGTACAGTCACTATTACAGACTCGGTACCGTCTCACAGTGGCACTTTGGTCGCTACGACGGCACGATCCGTGACGTTCCAGCGATATACTTACGATCTCGCTGTGTCTGACACGCTACTGCGATCAGGGACCCCGCTGAGAATCGTACGTCATAGCAGATCGTTTGAAACTTTCTTTCGTCGTCAAGTGTCCCGCTGTGGCGGCATGATCGCATCGTGTAACAAAGGTGTGCACGATATGACATGCCCGTACGACTGTCCCGTACGACTTCTACATCGCATGAAATTATCGCTCCAGCGCCGTGCATTGTGAAGTGTGACCGCAGTCTACGACGCTGGAGCGATAATGGTGCGACACTGGAGTGTCACGGATCGTGCCGTCGTAGCGACCAAAGTGCCACTGTGAGACGGTACCTTTACACAGTATGTTAGATAGTATTTCAGTTGGCAAGTCTGTCTTCTTGACCCACCAGACATAAACACTTAAATTCCCAAGCCAATATACAGATAAAAAGCCAGTTCTTTTGGATTTGCAAAAACATGGTTGTCTGGGAAATTAAGATACAATCTGGTTTCTTCACAGCCCCCCTCATATAATATAATGTAGCCCCCTCATAGAACATAATGTAGCCCCCTCATAGGATATAAAGTAGCCCCCCTCATAGAATATAATGTAGCCCCCTCATAGAATATAATGTAGCCTCCCTCATAGAATATAATCCAGCCCTCATATGGTATAATGCAGCCCCCTCATAGAATATAAAGTAGCCCCCCTCATAGAATATAATGTAGCCCCATCATAGAATATAATGTAGCCTTCCTCATAGAATATAATCCAGCTCTCATATGGTATAATGCAGCCCCTCATAGAATATAAAGTAGCCCCCCTCATAGAATATAATGTAGCCTCCCTCATGGAATATAATGCAACCCCCCTCACAAGGTATAATGCGTATGCAGCATCAATAGTAAAAAGATCTAATGTTACAAATAATAATAATAAAAAAGGTTATTCTCACCTTCCGACGTCGCGCGCTGTCCTCGGCAGTGCAAGTGGCAGGTTCTGGTGCCAAGGATGCTATGCGAGAAGGACCTGCCATGACGTCACGGTCATGTGACCGCGACGTCATCACAGGTCCTGCGTTCATACCAAACCTGGGACCGGAAGCTGCCGCGTGCACCGCACACAGGCGCCAGGACTTCAAGGGGCCTTCGGAAGGTGAGTATATGTTTATTTTTTATTTTAAGTCTTTTTTAACCACGCATATAGTGCCCACATTGCTATATACTACGTGGGCTGTGTTACATACTGCGTGGGCTCTGTTATATTCTACATCTCTGTGCTATATACTATGTAGCTGGGCAATATACAACTTGACTGTCCAATATACTACGTAGCTGTGCAATATACTATGTGGCTGTGTCAGGTTCTGTTATATACTACGTCGACTGTGCAATATACTACGTGGCTCTGTTATATACTACGTGCCTCTACAATATACTACGTGGCTATGTTATATACTACGTGGCTCTGCTATATACTACGTCGCTGACCAATATACTACGTCGCTGACCAATATACTACATAGCTGTGCAATACACTATGTAGCTGTGCAATACACTACGTGGCTGTGTTACATACTACGTGACTGTGTTATATACTACGTGGCTCTACAATATACTACGTGGCTATGTTATATACTACATGGCTCTGCTATATACTACGTGGCTGACCAATATACTACATACCTGTGCAATACACTACGTGGCTATGTTATATACTACGTGGCTGTGTTATATACTACGTTGCTCTGCTATATACTACGTACACTGTGTTACATACTACGTAGCTATGTTATATACTACGTCGGTTGTGTTATATACTATGTCACTGTGCAATATAGTACGTAGCCTGTGCTATATACTACCTACATATTCTAGAATACCCGATACGTTAGAATCGGGCCACCATCTAGTTATTTATATACATATAGAAAGCTTGTCAGTTTCTTTACTTGGTATATATAGAATACTTCATGGCAGACTATTTTGTATATATGTTCACTGAATAATTACAAATGATCAAATCAATTCTATGCAAGTTAAATCTGAGTCCAATATTATGAAATTAACATCTTCCAGTGTATTCAAACAATTTGATTTGATTTGCCTTCCACCATTTTACACATTGCAGAAGATTGCATCAGTCACCAAAGCTGATTTGACCTCAGGCGCAATTGCATGAGCTTCCTAATAATGCCTCACGTCTAGTGTTGAGCGATACCATCCAATACTTGAAAGTATCGGTATCGGAAAGTATCGGCCGATACCGGCAAAGTATCAGATCTAATCCGATACCCGATACCAATACAAGTCAATGGGACTCAAGTATCGGACGATATCCCTGATGGTTCCCAGGGTCTGAAGGAGAGGAAACTCTCCTTCAGGCCCTGGGATCCATATTACTGTGTAAAATAAAGAATTAAAATAAAAAATATTGCTATACTCACCTCTCCGACGCAGCCTGCACCTTACCGAGGGAACCGGCAGCCTTCTTTGCTTAAAATGCACGCGTTTACTGCTCTCCGTGACGTCACGGCTTCTGATTGGTCGCGTGCCGCCCATGTGACCGCGACGCGACCAATCACAACAAGCCGTGACGTAATTTCAGGTCCTGAATGCCTAATTCTAGGCATTCAGGATTTGAAAATTACGTCACGGCTTGTGATTGGTCGCGTCGCGGTCACATGGGCGGCACGCGACCAATCACAAGCCGTGACGTAATTTTCAAATCCTGAATGCCTAGAATTAGGCATTCAGGACCTGAAATTACGTCACAGCTTGTTGTGATTGGTCGCGTCGCGGTCACATGGGCGGCACGCGACCAATCACAAGCCGTGACGTCACGGAAGGCAGTAAACGCGCGCATTTTAAGCAAAGAAGGCTGCCGGTTCCCTCGGTGAGGTGCAGGCTGCGTCGGAGAGGTGAGTATAGCAATATTTTTTATTTTAATTCTTTATTTTACACATTGCTATTAATCCCGATACCGATTCCCGATATCACAAAAGTATTGGATCTCGGTATCGGAATTCCGATACCCGCAAGTATCGGCCGATACCCGATACTTGCGGTATCGGAATGCTCAACACTACTCACGTCACATGATAAAGTGCAGTCAATCTGTCATGGGTGTGTCAGATGCTACAGACAGTCACTCTGCAACTGGCTGCAGAAGGTCTCTGCGTTTTGCATTGCAGAAGTATTCTTAATCCTTCTGACTTTTGGACCCAGTGGCAACTTACCTGTGGCTCTAATTGATACACCTGGACCTGAGTTTTTATAGACTCCCAGTCTGATTCAGGGAGTTGACGGTGATATTCACATTTTCCCCTGTGAAGGCTTGGAGCTATGGCAGTTGGCTTACTTCCTCTCTGGTGCTGTTGGAGGATGTTTGGTGTTACCTCTCTGAGTCTGCTCAAGCTAAGTTGCTTCCCCATAGTGTGTCTCCTTTCTTTTCTTTAGTGTACAGTGGGAAGTGGCCAGTGCTCATCCCCCATTCCCTATTCAGGGCCTAAATCTAGGGATATACAGGGTTTACGTTCCTGCTCCACGATTGGTGTGGAACCTATATAGGGATGGTAGGTGAGGCAGAATGCTAATAGATCTGCATAAGGGTCTCCACTCCCCCTTTCCCTAGCGTTTGGGCTTCCTTCCCCTCTTCCCCTCGTATTGCACTTAGTCTTCCCACAGTATGCATGACAGAATCAGGAGGGACTGTAATAACCTGTATAAAAGCCGAGGCATGGAATGCAACAGCCATTATTGAGTGATCTTAGGATATTGACAGTATGTCAGAGCTCCCAGCTCAGCAATTGAGATAGTTAGACAAAGCCCTTAAACATTGGACAAATACACTAGTCACTAATACAGTATGTTAAATAACAGCAGTAATAAAGTAGACGGGAATTGTAGTTTGCAAATAAGGCTACAGTCAAAAATCTGAAATCAATGTCAGTCGGTGTGCTTTCTTGTCACAAGTGACTGTTCTGAGTTTTTACATTTCTTGTGCAATCGTGTTTGTTAGTAGGGAAATAATAGTTTTTTGAAATACAAAAGAAACTTCGTTAAAGATATACATTTAACTGCAACCATCTACCCCACAAAGTGTACTTGTCGCAAACAATTTTTTTGGATATCTGTTTTATTAGTCAAATTTTACATTTGTACATTATTATTATAGTGCTGTTTATTTCATGCCATAGTAAAACAGCACGCTATTGCGAGTGATGAATATTTGACCTTGTACGTACCTATCACTTCTTATTTTGTCATTTTTGGTAAAAGAGTCCAATTTTGTTGAAAAATAAATTCTAGATATTTAACTACATATAAAAAAAAAACACCAAAAAATTGAGCTTGGGTTTAAGTTGGTATACATGCAGCACATAACATGCATGTTCACATTGGCCATTAAACAGACAAAACTTACAAGAAACAAAATGATTCTATACCCTTCTGTAACTAAATAAGTAAAAAAGCAAAAGTGTATTTAAATAACATAGGCTTTTTATATATCGTAGATCTGTTTCATGACCGTATATAACATCTATCTAGCCTCCTGACGAACCACGTTTAAACTGTTATTGTTCATATATATGAACAGGGAGTGTTCCAAGCTATCAGTTACCACTGTTTATATGAACATCATAACTACTGCACCTTTGCATTAAGCACTAGCACTTTTTTCTGCAATTGACTAAAGTGCCACTCATTTGTATGATTATATGCCTATGATGTTTTGTCTAACATGCCATGATAGCATTTCTAGAGGCTCTTATCTACTAGGAACAAAAGTAGTCCCTTGATTTAATCTGTACTTTTTTGATTGTTAAACATCAAAAACTTTTTTCAAAGAAGCATGAGATATACTTTTATTAGGTTTTTCATCTTTCTAACAGTATATGAAGAGTACCATCATAGGAATTTCTCCTTTTTATTTTCAGCAGCAAAGGTGATCACTGTGTCAGGACCCGACTCTTATTTATGTCTGCCTCCCCCCTTTTTTCTTTTGCCTTCCGCTGTCTAGTTTATCTGATAAGCAGGTTATGAATTGAATGAGTGTTTTTCCCTATTTATCCTTAGGTTTATCACAAAGATTTTTTAGGACTACGTAGGGACAGCTTCCATGAAGCAGGGGCACCACTTCACGTTTATAATTACGGTGCCAATCTCCGCTGTTAGGCAGATTTAAGGATAGGGGAGACTAGGACCTAAATAGGGTTTAGATTTGTATGTGTGTGTTGTTTGTTTTTCCAAACAATTTTATTAACATTTTCAATCAAAACAAGACATAGAGAGAGCAAGGTTAACATAAATGCAATGGCATGAAACATTCATGAAGCATAAAAGTAAAAATAGAATAAAATAACAAAACAATAAATACAGTAAATTCTTATGGAAATATTTCCAGCCAGCGAGACCATTTTTTCAAAAAGGAAGGAAAGCAGCCATTCAGTAACGCCATCAGTAACACCAATTTTTGTTCATAGGATTTATGCAAAGCCAGTGTGTCAATAATTTCTTGTGAACAGGGTACCGTATTTTAGAAGATTTCCAAAAAAAGCAATAGCATTCTTAGAAACTAAAAGCAGATGTATAACAAGTTTCCTAAAAGGTGGAGTCAATTGATCTGCATTCAACGAAAGCAGGGCCAACTGAGGAGACAGAGAAAAATCCGAACGTTTTAATATAATAGAAATAAGAGAAGAGATTTCATCCCAAAAAGGTCTAATACGTGGACAAATCCAAAACAAATGGGAAAGGCTACCATAATGTCCACAATCCCTCCAGCAGAGAGGGGAATTGGAAGGATTAATAAATGCTAAGCGAGATGGTGAATAATACAACCTAGAGATAAGCTTAAAATAAGACTCATGAAGAGCTATGGACATGGTGGCAGAATAAGTCAAGGACATGGCCAGTTGCCAATCATCTAGAGCTACAGAAAGATTCAAAGTAGATTCCCGTTTGCTCATGTATGGGGATTTTATAATTTTGAAATCGTTATTAAACCACTGGTTGAGTAGATCAAAATATGCTATGACCGGAGTTGCATAAAATATTAATCGCCGGCTCCGATAAAGGAGGGTGACCAGTCACCAGTGGCCTAAAAAAATCCTTTAAAATAGTAAACTGCATAAAAGCCGATGAGGGAACACCAAACCTATCTTTAAGGTGGGTAAATGAAACAAACTTGTTACCATCAAAGATGTCATGTAGTTTAAAGATTCCCCAGTCAGCCCAACTTGAATGCAGATCAAACGAGAAAACAGTAGCCAAAAAAGAGAGGGGAAGTCTCAGCATAAGTTCCATCCTAGTGGAACCACTTTTAATCTTGAGAAATTTCTGCCATGCCACAAGAACAGCTACAAATATCGGATGATCAGACCGAAGCAAAGACTTAGAGGTGAATAAAATGATAACAATATTACAAGGTGGATAATTTTTATTAAATTTGTGTGTTGTTTGTCATTTTCTTAATGTATCTAATAAAATTGTGAGTTTTAAGGTGTTTTACGTTTTGCTCACGTGTCAGAGTTGACCTCAATATGTATAAGGGCAGTCATAGGACTGGGTCCCAAACTGTGGACACCAGCCATGAGAAGCTATTTAAATGTAATATCCAGCTCAAGGAAGGGAGGCCATGCCCTGGCTTGCTCAAAATGCAAAAATACAAAGAAAAAGCACAAAAAAATTGAGCTTGGGTTTAAGTTGGTGTACATGCAGCACATACATGCATGTTCACACTGGCTATTAAATAGATCAAACCTAAAAGAAGCAAAATGATCATAAACCCTGCTGTAACTAAGTAAAAAAGCAAAAGTGCATTTAAACAGCACAGGGTTCTTAGTAATACTGTTTCTGAAAAAAAAAAGCATAAAAACCATCCCACCGTTGGCATGTTGACCCTGATCGGGATGGTCCTATCCTGTCTAATATTAAAAACCTTACCATGTGTCATAATTTACCTCAATGTGTATAAGGGCAGACAATGCACAGAGTCCCAAACTGTGGACATCAAGCCATGGAAAGCTATTTAAATGTAATATCCAGCTCAAGGAAGGGAGGCCATGCCATGGCTTGCACGAAATGCAAAAATATAAAGAAAAAACAAAAAAGAATTGAGCTTGGGTTTAACTTGGTATTAATGATAAACCAACGTGCTCGGATAGCATCTTAGCCGAGTACTATCGTGTTATCCGAGCATCTGGGAGTGCTCGCATATTATGTTCGAGTTACAGTACAGTATATGATTATTAACTATGTATGTTTGTTTTTGCACACCTATTTTACTAGTCCAAAGTGACAACCATATATGCTACACCTATGTTGTGGCCTGCTACCACATTTTGCTTTCTGTGTGCTACCTACCCAGCATTTCTTATTGGTCCTTTATTACATGTCATAAATCTACAATAGCAAAATTCACTTGTTTTGCATGTAGATTGTGCTGCAGATTTGCAACAGAGCTCACTGCTGATATTTGTAATAGATTCCACACACCCTGCAGACCTATGTTGTGACCTGTGAATTTAAGCTTGGTGAAAAAATGGAAACAAGAAAAGCCTTGTAGAAACACAACTAAATACGGATTACATTTTCATTTGGGCAACACTGAAATTACAGACAGTAATTTTTGGAAAATATTTACTAGATATGAATCTGGAAATTAAGGACTATTGATATCTATCAGTAAAACTGAATTCTTCAGCTAACATTTCTTCCTAGCTATATTTTTTTGCCAATTCAAACAATAGTATATATCTAAGTGAATTATTCCAGGCATAAGTGTCCAATTGTGGACCAAGATATATATCTTTCCTGTATCAATTCTCGACAGTATTTCTGGCTTTTACTGATGTTATACCACGTTTGAAATGTAGCAAAGCAGTAAACGTCTAAACTATTTATAGTGCCACATATATATTTTATATGATGGAACATACATATTTATTATGCGTGAATGTGTTTGATTTAACCTACTTCAGTGTTCGGCACTAGAAAACACATGAATAAATGACAGCTTTTAGAAGTGAGAAAAGTAACATTTTGTTATAGTGTTTATTCTTCATTAGCAGATAATGTTTACATCATGAACAAATTTTGGTTATGTTCACACCACATTAAACGAGTAGATTAAGTGTGTGTGTTTGTCAGGATAAAGTCCAGGAGCCTTCTCTCATAAAGGTACCTTCACACTAAACGACTTTGCAGCGATAACGACAGCGATCCGTGACGTTGCAGCGTCCTGGATAGTGATATCGTTGAGTTTGACACGCAGCAGCGATCAGGATCCTGCTGTGATATCGCTGGTCGTTGCTGAAAGTTCAGAACTTTATTTGGTCGTCAGATCGGCGTGTATCGTTGTGTTTGACAGCAAAAGCAACGATTCCAGCAATGTTTTACAATGTTAACCAAGGTAAATATCAGGTTACTAAGCGCAGGGCCGTGCTTAGTAACCCGATATTTACCCTGGTTACCATTGTAAAAGTAAAAAAAAAAACACTACATACTCACCCTCTGATGTCTGTCACGTCCCCCGGCGTCCGCGCTGCTGCTCAGAGCTTCCTGCACTGAATGTGTCAGTGCCGGCCGGAAAGCAAAGCACAGCGGTGACGTCACCGCTGTGCCCTGCTACTGCCGACGCTTACACAGTGCAGGGAAGCGGACGCCGGGGGACGCGAATGTAAGTATGTAGTGTTTGTTTTTTTACATTTACACTGGTAACCAGGGTAAACATCGGGTTACTAAGCGCGGCCCTGCGCTTAGCAACCCGATGTTTACCCTGGTTACCCGGGGACTTCGGCATAGTTGGTCGCTGGAGAGCTGTCTGTGTGACCTTCGTTTCCATGAGCGTGCCTGTGAGGTGGCACAAGAAAGAGGACCATGGCACCTGACTCCATCTTTTCAAAGGCCACTTGTCCTTTGCCCTTGCCTGTGGAGGACTCACCTGAACCCATGCAGATCGACCTCCTTGCTTGACAGCGACAGACGGATCACCATGCTAAAGCTCAGTGCCTGTATTGTGGAGACATGGGTCACTCCATTCGAGTGAAACCGAAGCAGCTCCAGCATCTAGGCTTGGTTGGAGAGGACTCCCTAGATGGAAAAGACATCTCTCTACCCTTGACCCTTACTGTGGCCATGACAACCGGTGAATCCCAGTTTATTGAGTCAGCATATTTGGATTCCAGGGCAGCCGGAAATTTTATCCTCCAGGCCGTAGTGGATCGGTTCCAAATCCCAGTTCATCCACTCCAGAACCCCATGGCAATAACATCTGTCGAGGGGAGAATTCTTCGGGTGACGGTTTGTCTGGCCACTTGAGGTCCGTATTGGAATGCTTCATACTGAGGATAGTCTTCTATGTTCTTTCCCACATGTCTCATGCCTTTCTTTTAGGCCTTCCATGGCTACGGCAGCACAAACCTGTGTTGGACTGGAGAACTGGAGAGGTGCTCTGCTGGGGACATTCCTGTCATGAGAAGTGTCTGGCTCCAATACGTCTGGCTAGAGCCCTGTCTTCTCCGGTATAGCTGCCCGGGTTGCCATCTGCCTATTGGTCCTTTGCCGATGTATTTGACAAAAAGGAAGCAGACACTTTGTTGCCCCACAAGCCATATGACTGCCTGGATCTACACGTCCTAGAGGCCGAATTTACCCCCTGTCCCCAGCTGAGACTCAAGCTATGTCGGACTACATTCAGGAGAATTTGGCCAGGGGGTTCATTCAGAAGTCCTCCTCTCCTGCTGGGGCTGAATTTTTCTTCATTAAAAAGAAAGATAGATCACTCCGACCCTGTATAGACTATTGGGGTCTCAACCAGATCATGGTGAAAAATAAATGCCCTATCTCACTGATCCCTGAGTTGTTTGACCGATTAAGAGGTGCCAGAATCTTCACCAAATTAGATTTAAGAGGCGCCTACAATCTAATCCGCATTCCCCGGGGAGTCAAATGGAAGATGGCTTTCAACACTAGGGACGGACATTATGAATACCGAGTGATGCCCTTTGGTGCAGTAATGCACCAGCAGCTTTTCAAGAGTTTATCAATGATATCTCTGGGACCTGCTTTATTCCTGCTTTATTGTATATCTGGATGATATTTTGTTATTTTCCCCGGATCTTGCCTCCCACAGATGAGCAGTTCGGCAAGTTCTTTAGTGTCTTTCGGAGAATCGACTCTATGCAAAATGCATTTTTCAATGGTCTGCCGTTCCCTTTTTGGATCACATCATCTCAGACACCGGACTCAGGATGGATCCTGAGAAAGTCTATGTAATCCTTAAGTGGCCACTGCCCGTGGGAGTCAAAGCAATACAGTGATTCCTTGGCTTTGCTAACTATTATCGACAATTCATTCTTCACTTCTCCACTCTGACCACTCCCATCTCTGCTATGACCCGAAAGGGAGCCGTTCCAAAGAACTGGTTCTCTGAGGCTGAAAAGGCCTTACACTCTCTTAAATGGTCCTTCTCCACCGCTCCCATTCTGCATCGTCCATATTTTAACAAACAGTTCTTCCTAGAGGTGGACGCACCCTCGTTAGGGGCTGGAGCTGTGCTCACTCAGAAATCATTCTTGGGTCGCCACGTGTCCCGCGGTTTCTTCTCTAAGGCCTTCTAAGCTCCAGAGTGTAACTACTCCAACGGGGAACAGGAGTTACTCGCTATTAAGATGGCTTTGGAGGAGTGGCAATACCTGCTGTTGGGTGCAGTCTATCCATTGGTCATCTACACGGACCATAAGAACCTGGCGTATCTCCAGTCCGCCCAGAGACTTAATCCATGCCAGACTATGTGGTCTTTGTTTTTTGCCCTCTTTAACTTTCTATTACATATCAGGTCCGGTGACAAGATTGTCAGAGATGATGCCCTCTCTCACTCATTTCGGACCCAGAGGAGGACTCTCAAATTATTATCGAACCATCCAAGATGGCTACTGTCGCTCCAGTCAGCCTGTCGTGAATCCTCCCAGGAAAAACCCTTGTGGCTGAATCCGAGAGGGAGCGAGTTTTGTCATGAGGCCACTCGTCCAGGGTGGCTGGTCACGCGGGACAAAGGAAGACACTACAATTGATTTCTTTCCACTACTGGTGGCCATTCATGAGGATGGTGATCTATGCTTATGCGGCTGCCTGTCTGATTTGTGCCCGCAATAAAATCCCCAGACGACTTCCTACTGCTTCTCTCCTGCCATTACCCATGCCATCTAGTCCATGGCAGCACATAGCAATGGACTTCATTACAGATTTGCCAGTATCTGAGGATTTCCTTGTCACAATGTGTCCGATCAAGGTTCACAGTTTACTTTGAGATTCTGGAGAGCTCTCTGTAAACATCTGGATATCGTCATGGATTTCGTCAAATGGGCAAGTGGAGCGTGTCAGCCAGGTCCTGGGCAACTACCTGACACTTCCTCAATGCTTACCACAATGATTGGGTGAAATTACTTTCCTGGGCTGAGTTCTCGTACAACAATCACATTGGTGAAGCCTCGGGAGAGTCTCCTTTCTAAATTGTGTTCAGTCGGCAACCCGAGGTTCCCCTCCCAGTTACAGTTCCTTCCGATGTCCCTGCAGCAGATGTCCTCTCCAAGGACTTGGTGAAATTGTGCGAAGACACCAAAGCCACTTTAGAAGCATCCTCCGCCTGTATGAAGAAACATGTAGACAAAAGGTGCCTGGACCCTCCGTGCTTCCACCCCGGCGACAAGGTATCGCTCTTGTCAAGGTACGTCTTGCTGAAAGTTCCCTCTTACAAGTTGGGTCCTTGTTTTATTGAGCCTTTCGAAATGCTGAAGTGGATCAACGAGGTCTCCTATAAACTGACGTTGCCTCCTTCATAACGGATTCTGAATTCTTTCCACGTATCTCTGCTGAAGTCGGTCATATTAAGCTCCTTCTTCAAGGATCCCAGTACCACGCCCTTACCAACTGCATTGAATGATGTGTTTGAGGTGGAGAACATCTTAGCCATGAAGAAAGTGAGAGGTAAGACCTTCTTCCTTGTCAACTGGAAGGGATTCGGTCTCGAAGAGAGATCCTGGGAGCCTAAGGAGAATATTCACTCTCCGATTCTCCTCTGGAACTTCCTTGATGGCTTCAAGAGGAGGGGGCGTAAAGGGGGGTACTGTTAGCACCACGCCGAATTCCTGCTCTGACAGGCAGGGTCTCTGGCATGTCACATCACTCACCCGCACTGAGGTCGGTTACTTCCTTCCCCATGCTCTTAAAGGGCCAGCACGTGCACTGTCTATTTCCTCCCCAGCCAATGGCTGTGGGGAATTATGTGTATACTGCTTCCTCCTCACTGGGGAGGTGCCTGAGCAACCTTCCTGTTCTGCAGTCTAAGTTGCATAAGGTTGCGTACCACTTCCTGCTGCAAATTGTGCTCGCTGCACTCTGGTGCAGATCCTGCCCACTGCACTCTGGTGCAGATCCTGCCCGCTGCACTCTGGTGCAGATCCTGCCCGCTGCACTCTGGTACAGATCCTGCCTGCTGCACTCTTTTGCAGATCCTGTCTGCTGCTTTGATGCAGATGCTGCCAGCTGCAGTTCGGTGCAGATCCTGCCTGCTGCACTCTGATACGAACTCTGCCTGCTGCACTCTGATTCAAGCTCTGCCTGCTGCACTCTGATACCAACTCTGTCTGCTGCAGCATCCCATCTGTCCTACTGCGTCCAGCTGCTGCGCCCCCGTTGGTCTGTCCCGGAGTGGCACCTGGCGTTCATCGGAAGACAAGTCTAATCTCACCATCAGAGGCTCTAGTGAACAGTTCGGTGCTCATTTAGTCATGCCCCTCCAGACTCTATGCGGCTCGTGGCACAGTGGTTCCACAAACCTCGTCCGTGACAGATGGCACATCCACATGGTTTCCCTACTCCCACCATGCGGGGATGCAAGCTTACTCACCGCCCCGGCTGCAGCAGCATTCTACTGAGCTGTCTCCTCCTTTCCTGTGCATGCTGCACTGTGCTCCAGCAGCGTGCCTAGTGTGCATGTGCATGCTCTCCCCTGCACTTAAGGGCAGCACATGCACATGGTAAAATGCCCCCAGCTGACAGCTGGGAGGCATTTAGTTAATGTGAATATATTGTGTTACCGAAAGCCTAGTATAGTTTGTGTGATACAGTGACCCCTGTGGCGGCAAAGGGGCGCTGTGTGTGCTCCTTGGGATATGCATGCAGGCATATTTGTTGTTATAATGGTGGTGAAACAGTGACTGGCAGTGTTGTGAATGGCCCATATGTGTCGCAGAGGGAGTCTACGTGGTAAGTCTGATGCAATGTTGTTGTTCTGGGACCTGTAGTCCCTCAAGAGTGTGTATAGTTAGTAAGGGAGACTTACTAGGCTAGTTATGTGAGATGGGTGGGACAAACTAGCCACACATCCACACTCCCACCCAGGGGAGTGGTTAAGGCTATATAATGTGACCAGGGTGTGGGTCACAGGGATTCTTGTGTGGTTCCTGTGTTGGATTTCCTGGGAGTAGGAGTCCTGAGGAGCAGATGTCAGTGTGTTGGATTTCCTGGGAGTAGGAATCCTGAAAAGCACACTGGGCAACCTGCATTGGATTTCCTGGGAGTAGGAGTCCTGAGGAGCGTATGCCAGTGTGTTGGACGGTCCCATGTGGGATGGACGTCCTGAATAGCACACAGTAAGACTATGGTTCTGGAAGGTCTGTGTTGGGGAAGCTATCGTCCTTCGGTGGCTCTGGACTGACTGATGTGTGCCGGCCAGGCAAGTTGGTGAACCCCGTAAAGGCAGTTTCCCCAGTTTCTGTAACATCCAAGTTTTCCGTACAGTCTGTCAATCTCCATTACCTGCATATCAGTGACCCCGGTCATATTTCACCCTTTTCAGCAGACTCGACCCCTGGGACCGGCAGTTGCAGTACCAGTACCTAGGAGTGGTACCTGGTGGCTACCTGCAGCCAAGTCTGACTCCACCATCAGGAGCTCCAGCAAACATCAAGTAGCCACTTAGCTACTCCCCTTCCTAGGCTGGTCAGGCCATGTGGCACAGTGGGTCCATAAACCTTGTATGCCACCTGCAGGCGTAACACATTAACAAGCTTTAGAATGGTCTGGCAGAGCGCATGCTAGATCACCACTTCATTTCCAATGGTGTTGCCAAGCACTGCCCTCAGTTTTTTAACAGCATCCCCATAGAGAATGAATGGATTGATTTTTAACTTGCCACTCTATTTTCTAATGAGGATAAAAGTTATCTGTCATTTCGATCACTGTGGGTCCCAGTGGTTGGACTCCCATCGACTAGTTCTATGGGTAGGTGATGACTTATTTTCTCAAGTCACCCTCCACGACAGCACCACAGTAGGTTAACTCCCCGCCCTAATAGGGACAGGAAGCACAAAGAGGTCAAATAGCCCACCCCACTTCTTCTCTCCAGTATTTTTCCTGTCCCTACGGGGCATGAGAATGTAAGGTGGTGACAGAGGTCGCCATGTGCATCTCCCTTCTTAAACAGTGTTAGTATTAAATATGTGTTGTTTCATAGAGTTTTACGAACATTATTGTATCCGCTTAATGTTATTATAATATGTATGTGTTTTACATCTACTTTGTATAAGATTAGGGAAAGACATAGAAGTTAGGATAGGACAATGTGGGAATAGGTTATTGGGGCACAAAAGAGATAAGAAGTGAGAGTGCCAGAATAAGCCTAGTTAGTAAAAGTGGTTTTCAAGTTGGGAGGAGTTAGAGATGGGTGTAGCACAGAGCAGTGAGGTATAGGGTGAGACTTCCTGGTTTTGTGAGCAGAGGACTAGTGGTGTAGTGACAAGAGAGGGAAAGCATATAGCCCTGAGGCTTGAGCTTGCTGAGGCAATGTGGGATGCCAGGCTAAGCAGCGTGCATGCAGTCACATCTAAAGAAGTAACCATTCCAAAGAGGATCAGGGCCAACGGCCAGGACTAGGCAGAGCTGTGGAAGTGAAAAGACAGCGCAGACAGACATTTGCTCCAATGACTGATTGGTCTGCTCAGTCTGACCGTTGGTCTCCGGATGGTATGCAGATGAAAAAGACAACTCAACACCCAGCCTTTTGCAAACCACCCTCCAAAACCTGGACACAAACTGCACTCCACGATCAGACACCACATTCAAGGGCACACCATGCAAACGAACCACATGCTGTACAAACAACCTGGACAAAGTTTCCGCAGAAGGCAAAGCCACCAAGGGTATGAAGTGCGCTTGTTTAGAAAATCTGTCCAACACAACCCATATGACAGTGTAACCCTTGGAAGAGGGAAGATTGGTGATAAAATCCATGAACAAATGTGTCCATGGTCTATCACGAACTGGCAAAGGCACTAATTCCCCGGCCTGCCTTTTATGTGAGCTCTTAGCGTGGGCACAAATATACAAGCAGACACAAACTTCTTAACATCAGACAAAAGCGAGGACCACCAAAAAACCCTTGCGATGGATCATGGAACTCCCGAAGCATCCTGAGGTGAAACTGAATAGGAACAAACAGTTTATCTGCCGGTTTGGATGAGGGAGCTTGGGATTGAGCTTCTCGAATCTCCCGTTCCAACCCCGATGAGACATCAGCCACAACCACCCCAGGTTGAAGAATGGAGGTTCAGGAGGAGAAACCGGATCCAGACTTAGGGACAAGGCATCGGCCTTTACATTTTTGGATTTTGGACGAAAAGTCTCCTGAATTATCCCGTATAATTATTACAGGATAATTCAGGAGACTCTTTGCGTGGAACAAGACAACAGGACACAGTTTTATAAGTGGTAAAGTTTATATTATCACACGGTGATTCAAACAGGTGCAGAGAGAAACTCAAGTCCACAACACTTGGTGCAAATAATAAACGCAGCTTAGCAGTCAATAGGAAACTTCAGAGGTAGATGCAAACAAACAGAAAGTCTACGAAGCACAGTTATTCTTGAGGAAACTTGACACGAATAGATCCTTGACTTAGTCCAGACACAGATAGATATGCTATAAGGCAGTTCAAATCATATCTTAGCTCAACCAGGGAGGCCTGGTTAATAGTCTCAGGTTTTGCAGAGCAGAAAACAGCTTACATGTCCAGCAAATGCAGATGGAAGAAACACGAGCAGCAGATGAAGGAGGATTACTGAACACTGGTGTATGCAGCAGGAACTCAGAGCAGAGTGGCAGGATCTCCAACACAGGTTCACAGGAGCAGGTGCAGGTGCAAGGCCAGGGAGTAATCAGGAGCTGGATGCAAAGCAGAATAATCTAGCACAGACTGAAGGCTGGGGTGGAGTTTTATAGCAGGAAGACAAGTGCACATGAGACCAAAGACGCCATGTTGGAAAAGGGCAGTAATGCACAAAAGGTAAAAAATGTTCAGAGTCCTGACATTCAGGTTTAACCAGCAATAACGGAGCCTCACATTTCACGCAGTCTACGGTTCATACGGACGGCCTGTGTCATAGAGTCCTCCAGAGAGTCTGGCGGAGGATGCAGAGCCAATGCATCCTTTAAATGCTCGGACAGACCCCTTCAGAAAAGTCCTCTGAGCGCAGAGTCGTTCCAATACACTTCTGATGTCCACCGCCTAAAGTCCAAACAATACCACTCAGCAGAGCGCTTTCCCTGGGAGAGACCCAAAATCATGTCCTCCGTCAAACTCACTTGATCGGGTTCATCGTAAATCAGACCCAAGGCCTCAAAGAACCAATCCACAGACAGTCTGTCAGGGGAGGTGGGAGATAGGGAGAAAGCCCAAGCCTGCAGCCCCTCTAGTAACAGAGATATCACTATTCCCACCCTTTGACTCGCATCACCCGAGGGCGCAGGGAAAACAATAATTTACAACTTTTTCTAAATACTCGGAATTTTTTTTATCCCCAATGAAAGTATCCGGAAGTTTCACAGAGGGTTCAGGAGAAGACAGAGAGACATCTGACACCACTGCCCCCACATTGCCCGACAGGGAAGGGGCACCCTGAATAGAGCTAACAGTATCAGCTAACTCCCTTTGCACCTGCAGGTGGGAAGTAATCAAAGCTCTTTGCTCAACAGACAGGTTCTGCATCATTTTAGTCAGGTTATCCACCCGATCTGACAAAGCACAGAGCGGGTCCATGGCAAACAGTGAATCCCACAGCCCCTGAAAAAATGTCTGGTCTGTGATAATGTAGTGACACGGGGACAGTGTCACCGGGGTTAAGCCTGGGGGCGCTAACAGGGGACGTGTGCAAGTAAACAGGGTGTGCGGAGACCGAGGAGCGGAGAGCGTACAGGACCTGAGATTAGCTAGTCACGTGATCACTGGGGTGGAGCTAGACAGTCACGTGATCACAGGGGGTGGAGCTACCACACATGAGGACCGGGAGCTGGCCGAGAGCACGGGATACAAAGGACAAAACCTATAACGTAGTCAGAGAGCAAAGTTGAGGGTCCGAAGCCAGACGGGAATTAAATAACCAGGGAAGAGACAGACGAGTAAACAGAGACAAGCCAAGGGGTCAGAATACCAGAATAGATGAATCAGTACCGAGTAGAAAAATAGAGAGAATAGTCAAGGGACAAACTGGATCATACACAGCAAAACTCACACGCGCAGAGGATTAATGATTACAGAGAGTAACCTGGGTCAGCGACCTCAAACCGAGTAAATGGAAGTATTACCGACACTGGACCCAGGAACTCCCAGCATAATATAGCCACCCCAGAACCAAAAAGAGAGGCGGACAGACTTAACCCTGACCTGACCAGAATGGAGCCAGAACCACCCCGTCCTGAGTCATGGCAGTAACAATGTTTTAAAGGTTTCACTTTCAGGCACCATATTTCTCCATCCACTACTTGTCACGACACAGCTGTCGGGTGACCCGGGACCAGGGTCTCCTTCCCTGTCCCTAACACTAGGGGGCACCCTAGCTCGCCCTGCTCCTCGAGATACTTCAGATGGCGAAGATGCCTTGGCCCCCACCTTGCCTTATCTCCTGAGTTAGCCCTCTATCTGTTCTCTTCCCCCACCCAGGGAAAGGGGGGCGCTACTGTGCACCATAGTACAGCAACCTGACAAACAAGGCAACACAGGTAGAGGTAGAGGAATAAACAAAACAGAGAAGGAAAAAGAACTACCACTCATACAAACCAAGCAGCAGTCACTAACTACTCCTTCAACTCTCCTCATATGAACTCCTTTCACACAGTTAGCCATGCAGCAATTGCTTGCATTGACAAGGGTTAGTACTGAAGCCCAGATTAAATACTGGAAGGGAGTGGCTAACTGAGCTCAGCTGTGCACACAGGGATTTCCAACATGGCCAAATAACCCCTGTTCTGCCAGAAGAAATAAAAACATTTAACCCCTCTCCGACATCAGGGTAATAATACGCCGTTGTCAGACACCCTCCCTTTGATGTGGGCTCCAGCAGTGAGCCCACATCTTTTCCGGCACATGTCAGCTGTTTTGAACAGCTGACATGTGCTGCTAACAGCCGTGGGAGGAATCGCGATCCTCCCACAGCTGTTAACCTATTAAATGCCGCTGTTAAACTCTGACAGCGGCATTTAACACACGCTTCCCGCAAGTGTGCCTGAAATCTGCCCATCGGTGACCCCCGTCACATGATTACGGGTCACCGATGGATTGGTATGAAAAACCAGAGGTCTCCTGCAGATCTTCATGGTTGTCACTGCCGGATTGCTATGTTCGCCGCCTGGTGGTCGGCACTCACAGCAAATGAGTAATTCTGCTACATACAGGTGATCATCACCTGTAAGTAGCAGTGCCGAGTGGTTTATGGCAGCTCCTAGTCTCCCATGGAGACTATTAAAGCATGCCAAAAGTAAAAAAAATGTTTTTAAAAATATAAAAAAAAAATATATATATATAAAAGTTCAAATCACCCCTCTTTTGCCCCATTCAAAATAAAACAATAAAAAATCAAACAAACGCATATTTGGTATCGCTGCATTTACAATCACCGGATCTATCAATAAAAAAAGGATTAACCTGATCGCTATACGGTGTAGTGAGAAAAAAAGTAAAAATGACAAAATTACGTTTTTTTGGTCGCAACGACATTGAATTAAAATGCAATAACTGGCAATCAAAAGATCGTATCTGCACCAAAATGGTATCATTAAAAACGTCAGCTCGGCACGCAAAAATTAAGCCTTCACCCACCCTGCAATCACAAATACTGGAAACACTATGGGTATTGGAAAATGGCGCTTTTTTAAAAAAATAGTTTGGAATTTTTTTTCACTACTTAGATAAAAAATAACCTAGACATGTTTGGTGTCTATGAACTCGTAATAACCTGGAGGATCATAATGGCAGGTCAGTATTAGCATTTAGTGAACATAGTTAAAAAGGAAAACAAAAAACCACTGTGGGATTGCACTTTTTTTGCAATTTCACCGCACTGGGAATTTTTTTCCTGTTTTCTAGTACACGATATGTTAAAATTAATGATGCTGTTCAAAAGTAGAACTTGTCCTGCAAAAAACAAGCCCTCACATGGACATATTGACAATAAATAAAAAAGTTATGGCTCTGGGAAGAAGGGTAGCAAAAAACGAAAGCACAAAAACAAAAATACCTCCGGTCATGAAGGGGTTAAAATGAATGAGAAGTGCTTCTTGTCAGTGTTGGAGTAGGAGCAATCCGACGCTGCGGTCTTCTGGCTCCACACTGTCGCTGTAACCCCATGACACTACTTCTTCGAATGTGAGACTTCCATCATTTTATAGACAATCATCTTGGCTATCTAATACATAAATTTGACTTGCAACTATTTTGCATATTATTAGTTATGCAGATTCTTGTCACGTCACTGCATTGATACTGTTTTGCTCCTAAACATCTAAATTTTATTTTTTTATTACCGTATATACTCGAGTATAAGCCGACCCGAATATAAGCTGACCCCCCTAATTTTGCCACAAAAAACTAGGAAAACTTAATGACTCGAGTATAAGCCTAGAGTGGAAAATGCAGCAGCTATTGGTAAATGTCAAAAGTAAAAATAGATACCAATAAAAGTAAAATTAATTGATACATCAGTAGGTTAAGTGTTTTTGAATATCCATATTGAATCAGGAGCCCCATATAATGCTCCATAAAGTTTATGATGGCCCCATAAGATGCTCCATATTAAAATATGCCCCATATAATCCTGCATAAAGTTTAATAATGGCCCCATAAGATGCTCCATAGACACATTTGCCCAATATAATGCTGCACAAATGTTGATTATGTCCCCATAAGATGCTCCATAAAGATATTTGCCCTATATAGTACTACACAAACCTTGAATATGGCCCCATAAGATTCTCCATACAGACACTTGCCCCATATAATGCTCCACAAATGTTAATTATGGCCCCATAAGATGCTTCATAAAGATATTTGCGCCATATAGTGCTGCAAAAACGTTGATTATGGCCCCATAAGATGCTCCATAAAGATATTTGTGCCATATAGTGCTGCACAAACGTTGATTATGGCCCCATAAGATGATCCATAAAGTTTATGATGGGCCCCATAAGATGCTCCATACAGACACTTGCCCCATATAGTGCTGCACAAACCTTCATTATGGCCCCATAAGATGCTCCATACAGACACTTGCCCCATATAGTGCTCCACAAACCTTGAGTATGGCCCCATAAGATACTCCATACAGACACTTGCCCCATATAATGCTCCGCAAACGTCTCTCGTTGCTCAGGCTCCCGGCACTTTCAATATTCACCTTCGTTCCAGCGCCGCTCCGTTTTCAGTGTCTTCTGCATAGACGTTCAGTTAGAGGCCGCACACTAACCACGTCATCGCGCTCTATGACCTGAGCGTCACTGCAGAAGACGCTGAAGATGGAGCGGTGCCGGAACAAAGAGCAGGTGAATATCGCGCAGCGCTCCCCTCCCCGTTATACTCACCTGCTCCTGGCGCGGTGCAGTCCCTGCTTCCCCAGCGCCGCAGCTTCTTCCTGTATTGAGCGGTCACCGTTACCGCTCATTACAGTAATGAATATGTGGCTCCACCCCTATGCGAGGTGGAGCCGCATATTTATTACTGTAATGAGAAGTACCATGTGACTGCTCAGTACTGGAAGAAGCTGAGGCGCCGGGGAACCAGGGACCTGCAGGGACCACGCAAGGAGCAGGTGAGTATAATTAGACAGCCCCTGCTCCCCCTCCCCTGCCGACCCCTGGGTATGACTCGAGTATAAGCCCAGAGGGGGACTTTCAACCCAAAAAAATGGGCTGAAAATCTCAGCTTATACTCGAGTATATACGGTATTTTGTTAGTATAGTGTAAATCCACCTTTGGCTTTCAACTCAACGCTGCCTGAATCCTTCTGGGCATTCTTTCAATCAGATTTAAGCATGTCTCGACCGAAATCTGATCCCAAGTCTCTTCAACACGTTCCCAAAGTTGGTGCATACTGGTCAACTCAGATATGTATACAGTTTTTTCTTCAATTCTAACCACAAGTTAGAATTGAGCCAACGCTTCTTATGACGATATTGAAGTCGAGGCTTCTTCACCTTTTTTTGGGCCACCATTCCAGACGTTTTTAATGTGAATGGACATTTGTGATCTCACTATTGCGAAACATATGAGCCACCTCTACTGCCGTGTTTGTTGCACCAGAACTGATAGACCTTGTCATGAGCTGACTTGTTGACTCCGATATTTAGCCTGGACGTCCACCTCTTGACTTTTGAGAGGATGGACAGAATTTATTTTATATTTTTCCAACTATAATGGCACTCACATGATGTAGTTTGTCAATTTTCTTGGCCGATAGACCGCTATCGATGACCTGGATGATGTTGTTTCTCTTTTCTTGGGAAATCTTTTTCATGGCTGTTCCTCGATTCGAACCAGTGGTGTATCGCTTGGGAATCAACCTAATAACTCATTTTCGAAGCACTAGTGGATGGTGAGATATGTTACCCTGTTTCTCATCAGTGTATATGTAAATTGTGAAAGATTCAGGTTGCTCTATACTATTGGCTAATTCCTCTATTGTTTAATTTTTTCAGACCTGCTTTCTATCAGTATGATCATCATACATTTTTCACCCATTTAAACATCAGTGATACTCGTACACCTTGAAGAGAAGATATCTGTGTTTTACAACGGTTTCTTCCTTCTTTTTTTCATCCTATGTATCACTACGTATATATTGAATAGAGACAGACGCAATGTTACTGCCTCTACTGAACCTACTGATCATGTGTTCATTTAAGCGGTAATTATTATTTTATGATAAAATGTACATCTTTGATATATCTGCCCATCTGTGCACTTATTCTCATTTGAGAGATGAAGGAGTTAAATTCTAATTGTGTTGGAAACAGCCATCATACGCTCTCAATTTGAAGGCAGAATACATTTTTCATAAGCAAGGGACTTGCTCATTTTAACATCTAAGTAGGCCGGCAAACATTATATATGCTTCGTTTAAGTATGGCTTTTTATACATCACAGTTACTTTAATAATGATGTTTTACAATACTAAAGAGACATGACATGTATCCAATAAATCTCCAGAACTGGGCAATACTAGACGTATTGCATATGCACACATCCCTCATATGGCATGATTTAAATCACATGAGCAAGAACAGCTAGTAGACTTGCTCTACCGGCTCTACGGAAGTCACAGACTTAATTAGAATTATATTCTTGTGTTCTGCCTGACTTTTAATATCATTCATAAACAGATTCGGAGGATGAACTTTTTCCCACAGAACTGACTTTTGACATGGTAATCTTTCTGTATGAATTTTTCCATATTACTCACTTCTGTGGGAGTACTTCATCTATAGCTGTGATTTCCTGTTTGCCTCTTCTCTTTCATTTAAGGCATGCCTCCTGTAATATAAATATCACAAGTGGACTTACAGTGATATTATTGATCACATGAGCGTTTTTTGTAAAAACTGCAGCATGCTCTAATTTAATCCCTTTTTTCACTTCAGGCTTTCTCATTAAACCCAATGGGTGCAAAAAAATCAGTTGTCATAAGTACACCATCCTCATGTCATCTGTTTTAATTGCTCCATTGCAATGATTACATAGGAAACAGTATTTGGCCTATTATTATTTGTATTTTGTTCATGGCTAAGTCAGAGGTCCTACAAATGTTAGAAGTTGGACATAAAATAGTGGAAAACAATTACACAAAAACACCGTCCAATTTTATTCTGTATGAAAAACAAGAATTTTTCATATTATCATGTTGTAAATTTGGTGGCAGTTTCAAATTAAGTTGTGTTCCCTTTTCTGTCATTTGGAAATTATTAATGACTAGAAGGAGGTGGGCGGTAATGTTAAGGAGGGGGGCGGGCTTTATAGCGTTAAGAATCTCTCCCCCATGTGCTCACCCACCTATCCACTCTCTCTTTCCCCATGTGCTGACTTCTCCTGTCTCTGCTCTCTTCTTTGACCTGTCTACCTTATGTGCTATCCCCATTGTCTGCTGTCTTTCTCCTTCCTGTGCTGTTGTCACGGGGAGACTAGGTGAGCAAGAGCTAATAACCCGGGCCCCTGCAATTTCCCTCAGACTAGGGAAATCCTGACTGACCCTCTACCTAGAGTTTACACTGATGGTGTGCATGTCTAGGCCTCGACCCTCGCCCTGTCTCCTGTTTCAACCCTAGGCTGACACCAACCGCCCACCACCCAGTGAAGAGGTAATACACCAATACCCACAGTTAGCACAGACAAGGATAAAGGAAAATATACACCACGCCGCAGTCACTCAGGAATACACTATAAATGTGCAGGGCAAAATAAATACAAATATAGGAAGGAGTAAATAAGACTAAGGAAAATACACCACCAGCAACGAATCTCCAACAACCAGCTCTCCACTCCGGACCGAGATAACAACGCACAAGGCAGAAGCTATAATCGGCGACGCCCAATGATCCGGAGAACTATTTAAAGGCCATGGGCATGGCCCAGCTTCCAATCCGAGGATCAGGTAAATTAACCCTGGAACAGCTGGACAAAACCTAGCCGACGCCAATGAGCAAATAGTGGTCAAAAGCGGAATTACCGCTGTCTGTCGAACGACCTGGTCTGAACAGCGTCCGACATGACAGTACCCCGCTTTCTACGAGGGACCCCAGGGCCCTCACGGCTTATAGGACCCGGCTTGTCTGGATGGCGACGATGAAAAAACCTGACCAGCCGATCCGCATGAATATCCGAGGCTGGTACCCAGGACCTCTCCTCAGGCCCATAACCACCCCAGTGTACCAAGTACTGTAAAGTACGACGCACTACACGAGAGTCAACCACCTTGGAGACTTCAAACTCCAAATTACCATCCACCAAGACTGGAGGTGGCATAGGCGCCGCATCCACAGAACCCACCACCTTCTTTAGAAGAGACCTGTGGAACACGTTGTGTATCTTATACACTGTAGGGAGCTCCAATCGGTACGCTACTGGGTTAATGACGGCGGTGACCCTAAATGGACCAATAAACCGTGGACCCAATTTAAGGGATGGTATTTTGAGTCTTATGTTTTTTGTGGATAACCACACCCAGTCATCCACACTCAGGTCCGGACCTGGCACACGCCTACTGTCAGCCACACGTTTGTACCTAGCACCCACACTCAACAGGCGCTGTTTAACTTTCCTCCACACTGATGATAATTGTGCTCCTAACTGATCCTCCTCCGGAACGCCGGAAGAGCCCCTCTGACTCAAGGTACAAAATTGAGGATGTAGCCCGTAAACACAAAAAAACGGAGACTCCCCAGACGACTCCTGACGGTGATTATTGAGGGCAAACTCAGCCAAAGGAAGAAAGGTAGACCACTCCTCCTGGTTATCAGAGACAAAGCAGCGTAAGTACTGTTCCAAATTTTGGTTCATACGCTCAGTCTGACCATTTGACTGAGGATGGAACGCCGAAGAATGAGACAACTTGATCCCCAGCCGTGAGCAAAATGCTCTCCAAAATTTTGCCACAAACTGATACCCCCTATCAGACACGATGTCAGACGGAACCCCATGAAGTCTGACCACCTCCTGCACAAATACCTGAGCCAGAGTCTTAGCGTTAGGCAACGAAGGCAAAGGCACAAAGTGCGACATTTTTGAAAACCGATCAACAATCACCAAGATGACCGTGTTCCCGGCTGATGAGGGCAAATCAGTGATGAAATCCATGGAGATTTCTGTCCATGGCTTACAAGCTACTTCAAGAGGAAGTAGTGTGCCAACAGGACGGGAGCGGGGCGTCTTAGCCCTAGCGCACGTGGTACAAGCTGACACGTATGAGACCACATCCTGTCGGATCTTGGGCCACCAAAACCGACGTGACACCAACTCCAAGGTACCTCTAACCCCTGGGTGGCCAGCCAGGACAGCATCATGATGCTCCGCCAAAACCTTTAGGCGGAGATGAAGCGGTACAAAAGATTTGTTGATGGGAAGCTCAGATGGTACCTCCTCCTGAGCCTCGGCAATCTCAGCCTCAACCTCGGTAGTGAGAGCCGAAACCACAACACCCTTTTGGAGGATGGGTACTGGATCCTCCCGTGGTTCACCCCCCGGAAAACACCTGGGCAGAGCATCCGCCTTAGTGTTTTTAGACCCCGGTCTGTAAGTGACCACAAAATTGAACCGTGTGAAAAACAATGCCCAGCGAGCCTGCCTGGGGGACAGACGCTTGGCTGACTCCAAATACAGCAGATTCTTATGATCGGTAATAACAGTAACCTGATGTACCGACCCCTCCAAGAAGTGTCGCCATTCCTCAAAGGCCAACTTAATTGCCAACAACTCCCTGTTGCCGATATCGTAGTTACGTTCGGCGGACGACAGTTTCTTGGAGAAATAGGCGCACGGACGCAAACCACTCAAAGATGAGCCTTGAGATAGTACCGCCCCCACACCAACCTCACGCATCGACTTCCACAACAAAAGGTTTTGATACGTCTGGCTGCACAAGAATGGGGGCTGAAACAAAACTGTTCTTAAGAAATTCAAATGCGCGCACAGCAGCCTCAGGCCAAATGGAGAAATTGGTACCCTTTTTAGTCATGTCAATTAGCGGTTTAGCAATGATGGAAAAATCCTTGATAAATTTCCTATAGTAGTTAGAAAACCCAAGGAACCGCTGAAGTGCTTTCAGGTTATCAGGACGTTCCCAATGCAGCACCGCTTGCACCTTAGCGGCGTCCATTTTAAAACCAGAAGCAGACACAATATAACCCAAGAAAGGCAACTCTTGAACAGAAAATACACATTTCTCAAGTTTAGCATACAGCTTATTCTCTCTGAGAAGCTGTAACACCTGCCTGACATGATCTAAATGAGCATCACGGTCGCAAGAATATATGAGGATGTCATCTAGGTACACGATAACGAATTTCCCCAAAACATGCGAGAACACATCATTGATGAAATGTTGGAACACTGCAGGTGCGTTAGTCAACCCAAAAGGCATCACCAAATTTTCAAAATGACCCTCAGGGGTATTCAAAGCCGTCTTCCACTCATCACCTTGACGGACTCTTATGAGGTTGTACGCCCCCCTGAGGTCAAGCTTGGTAAACCACTTAGCACCCACCACCTGGTTGAACAAATCTGGTATCAGTGGCATCGGGTATGGATCACGAACCGTAATCTGGTTCAACTACCTGAAATCCAAACACGGGCGTAATCCGCCATCTTTCTTCTTCACGAAGAAGAACCCTGCTGCCACCGGCGAGGATGATGGCCTGATGTGCCCTTTGGTCAAGCTTTCAGCAATATAATCTTTTAACGCTTGTCTCTCCGGACCGGAGATGTTAAACATCCTTGCTTTAGGCAACTTGGCCCCTGGTTTAAACCTGATAGAACAGTCATAGGGACGATGTGGCGGCAACTCTGAGCAACCCTTTTCAGAGAACACATCCACAAAATCCAGAAGTGACTCCGGAACGCTTGAAGTCACCGCAGCCACACGTGTGGCCAGGCAATTCTCCTGGCAGAACTCGCTCCACTGAATTATGTCCTGAGTTTTCCAGTCAATTACCGGGTTGTGCATGGACAACCAAGGAAAACCCAAAACCACCTGAGCAGGAAGATTCCTGAGCACCTTACATGTAACCCGCTCAGAATGTAGAACCCCAATGTGGAGTTTCACCTCAGCCACAAATTCAGTAATCTTCCCCTGAGAGAGAGGAGCAGCATTGATGGTGACCACACGGATAGGATGAGACAGTTTTTCAATCCTAAAACCTGCTGTGCGCGCAAACTCCTCATCAATGAGATTTGTGGCTGAACCACTATCCACAAAAACAGTAATTGGCAGCTCACTGCCAGCGATAAAAACCTGCAGGGAGCATGCATTGAGAAACCACCATGGAGGATATACATAAGCTCAGATTGGTCTCCTCCACACCATCTGAGCTTAGAAGTTTCCGCCGTTGCGTTTTTCTTAGACAGCAGAGGACAGATGTTAATAAAACGACCAGTTTTACCACAGTAAAAACAGGCTCCCTGCTTCCTGAGCTCAGGGGCTCGATTCTTAACATGTGATACCCCTGCGATTTGCATAGGTTCCGTGGGCTCACCTGCAGCAACCTCACGTGAACCCAAACCCTGTCCCATAGGTGGTGTCTCGTGCTCCCCCTGACGCAAACGGCGATCAATGCGGACAACCAGACTCATAGCGGAATCCAGAGAAGCAGGAATCTCGTACATCAGAAGGGCTTTTTTAATCCTTCCAGGAACCCCATGAATAAACTGACTCCGCAATGCTGGATCATTCCATTGTGTATCGATCGCCCAGCGACGAAACTCAGAACAGTAATCCTTTGCAACTCGCTCCCCCTGGCGAATAGTGCATATCTTAGATTCTGCTAGAGCCATTCTGTCAGGTTCATCGTAGATCTTCCCAAGAGAAGAAAAAAAACACTCCACAGAGTCAAATGCAGCAGAATCAGATGGCAAAGAAAAGCCCATGCTTGGGGATCCCCGCTTAACAATGACAACACCAGGCCCACACGCTGAGCCTCATTACCCGAGGAGATCGGGCGCATACGGAAATATAGTTTGCAAGCTTCACGAAAAGAAACAAATTTACTGCGTTCCCCAGCACATTTTTCAGGCAAAGGGAATTTAGGCTCAGCAACTCTTCCTGTCGCTCCAGCTTGCACATTAGATACTGCTAGTCCCTGTTGCTGAACTGCCCCCCTCAACTCAGTGACCTGTAGGGACAGCGCCTCCAACTGGTGGGCTATTGTTATGATCCCAGTGGTAGAGGATCTCTGATATTCCGGCAAGATAGCAAAAACATAAATACTGCTCTAGGGAGGTGGAAACTGGGCTAACCGCATACCTGATCCTAACACACACAACTAGAAGCAGCCGGTGAACGTGCCTACGTTGGTTCTAGATGTCTCGAGCCAGCCGGAGAACTGACTACCCCTAGAGGGAAAATAAGACCTCACTTGCCTCCAGAGAAATTGAACCCCAAAGATATAGCAAGCCCCCAACAAATAATAACGGTGAGGCAAGAGGAAAACACAAACGTAGAGATGAACTAGATTCAGCAAAGTGAGGCCCACTAGTCTAGATAGACAGAAAATAGACAGTGGACTATGCGGTCAGCAGAAAACCCTACAAAAACATCCACGCTGAACATTCAAGAACCCCCACACCGACTGACGGTGCGGAGGGAGAATATCAGCCCCCTAGAGCTTCCAGCGAGCCAGAAAATCAAATATTAAGCAAGCTGGACAAAGACACTGAAAAATGCAAACGATCCAAATTATACAAAACGGACTTAGCTTTTCTTGCATGAGAAAGACTGAAAGGAATCCGGAGGAAACCATATAGGTCTGGATACAACGATGCCAGGCAAGAGACTGAGTCCGGAGGAGACTTAAATAGGGAACACCCGCTGCTTAACGACACAGCTGGAGCTCAGGCCTGCAACAAGACATGCCTAACACAATACCGTTAGTGACCACCAGAGGGAGCCCAGAAACACAGTTCACAACAGTACCCCCCCCTTGAGGAGGGGTCACCGAACCCTCACCAAGACCCCCAGGGCGATCAGGATGAGCAGCGTGAAATGCATGAACCAAATCAGCCGCATGAACATCAGAGGCGACAACCCAGGAATTATCCTCCTGACCATAGCCTTTCCACTTAACTAAATACTGGAGTTTCCGTCTAGAGATACCAGAATCCAGAATCTTCTCCACCACGTACTCCAACTCGCCCTCAACCAAAACCGGGGCAGGAGGCTCAACAGCAGGAACCATAGGCACCACGTACCGCTGCAACAAGGACCTATGGAACACATTATGAATAGCAAATGACGCTGGAAGGTCCGATAAAGCGAGGCTTGAACTTAGGAGAGGAGACTTTCAAAGGAACATGCCGAGAAGACAACCAAACCAAATCCCCAACACGAAGTCGGGGACCCACACCGCGCGGCGGTTGGCAAAACGCTGGGCCTTGTCTTGTGACAATTTCAAATTGCCCACCACATGGTTCCAAATCCGCTGCAACCTATCCACCACAGAATCAACCCCAGGACAGTCAGAAGGTTCAACCTGGCCCGAGGAGAAACGAGGATGAAAACCAGAGTTGCAGAAAAAGGGTGAAACCAAAGTGGCAGAACTAGCCCGATTATTAAGGGCAAACTCGGCCAGTGGCAAAAAGGTAACCCAGTCGTCCTGATCAGCAGAAACAAAACATCTCAAATAAGTCTCCAACGTCTGATTAGTTCGCTCGGTCTGGCCATTAGTCTGAGGATGAAAAGCCGACAAAAAAGACAAATCAATACCCATCTTAGCACAAAAGGATCGCCAGAATCTGGACACAAACTGGGATCCTCTGTCAGACACAATATTCTCAGGGATGCCGTACAAACGAACCACATTCTGGAAGAACAAAGGGACCAAATCAGAGGAGGAAGGCAACTTAGGCAAGGGCACCAAATGGACCATTTTAGAAAAACGATCGCACACCACCCAGATGACAGACATCTTCCGAGATACCGGAAGATCCGAAATGAAATCCATGGAAATGTGCGTCCAAGGCCTCTTCGGGATAGGCAAGGGCAAAAGCAACCCGCTGGCACGAGAACAGCAAGGCTTAGCCCGAGCACAAATCCCACAGGACTGCACAAAAGAACGCACATCCCGCGACAAGGAAGGCCACCAAAAGGACCTAGCCACCAAATCTCTGGTACCGAAAATCCCAGGATGTCCCGCCAACACTGAAGAATGAACCTCAGAAATAACTCAGCCTGAAATTTCTGCAGCACTCGTCGCAAATCTGGGGAAATGGCAGACAAAATCACTCCCTCTCTGACAATACCAGCCGGCTCCGAGATTCCCGGAGAGTCAGGCACAAAACTCCTAGAAAGTGCATCAGCCTTCACGTTCTTCGAACCAGGCAGGTACGAGACCACAAAGTCAAAACGGGAGAAAAACAACGACCAACGAGCCTGTCTAGGATTCAGGCGCTTGGCAGACTCGAGGTAAATCAGATTTTTATGATCAGTCAAGACCACCACACGATGCTTAGCTCCCTCGAGCCAATGTCGCCACTCCTCAAATGCCCACTTCATAGCCAACAACTTCCGATTACCAACATCATAGTTCCGCTCAGCAGGCGAAAATTTTCTTGAAAAGAAGGCGCATGGCTTCATCACGGAGCCATCAGAACTTTTTTGCGACAAAACAGCCCCTGCACCAATCTCAGAAGCATCAACTTCAACATCCGGCTGGCACAAGACTGGCGCTGAAGTAAACCGACGCTTCAGCTCCCGAAAGGCCTCCACGGCCGCAGGAGACCAATTAGCAACATCAGAACCCTTCTTGGTCATATCCGTCAAAGGTTTAACCACGCTGGAAAAATTAGCGATAAAACGACGGTAAAAATTAGCAAAGCCCAAGAACTTCTGCAGGCTCTTAACAGACGTGGGCTGAGTCCAGTCATGAATGGCACGGACCTTGACTGGGTCCATCTCCACAGTAGAAGGGGAAAAAATAAAACCCAAAAAAGAAACCTTCTGTACCCCAAAGATACATTTTGAGCCCTTCACAAATAGAGCATTCTCCCGCAGAACCTGAAACACCATCCTGACCTGGTTCACATGGGACTCCCAATCATCAGAAAAAAACAAAATATCATCCAGATAAATAATCATAAATTTATCCAGATATTTCCGGAAGATGTCATGCATGAAGGACTGAAACACAGAAGGGGCATTCGATAATCCAAAAGGCATCACCAGGTACTCAAAATGACCCTCGGGCGTATTAAATGCCGTTTTCCATTCATCTCCCTGCTTTATGCGCACCAGGTTATACGCACCACGAAGATCTATCTTGGTGAACCAACTGGATCCCTTAATCCGAGCAAACAAATCAGACAACAATGGCAAAGGATACTGAAATTTAACCGTGATCTTATTCAGAAGACGATAATCTATACAAGGTCTCAAAGACCCGTCTTTCTTGCCCACAAAAAAGAATCCTGCACCAAGAGGAGAAGAGGATGGGCGAATATGTCCCTTCTCCAAAGACTCCTTTATATAACTCCGCATCGCGGCATGCTCTGGCACAGATAAATTAAAGAGTCGTCCCTTAGGAAACTTACTACCAGGAATCAAATCTATAGCACAATCACAGTCCCTATGAGGAGGAAGGGCACTGGACCTGGCCTCATTAAATACATCCTGAAAGTCTGACAAAAACTCAGGGATCTCAGAAGGAGTAGAAGAAGCAATAGACACCAATGGAGAATCGCCATGAATCCCCTGACACCCCCAACTAGACACAGTCATAGCTTTCCAATCTAAAATTGGATTATGGGCCTGTAACCATGGCAGACCCAAAACGACAACATCATGCATTTTATGCAGTACCAGAAAACGAATCACCTCCTGATGTACAGGAGTCATGCACATGGTCACTTGCGTCCAATACTGAGGTTTATTCTCTGCCAATGGCGTAGAATCAATTCCTCTAAGAGGAATAGGATTTTCCAAAGGCTCCAGGACAAAACCGCAGCGCTTGGCAAACGACAAATCCATCAGACTTAAAGCAGCACCAGAATCCACAAAAGCCATAACTGAGTAAGAAGATAATGAACAAATTAAAGTCACAGACAAAATAAACTTAGGCTGAAAAGTACCAATGGCGACAGGATTAACAATTTTTTTTAAGCGTTTAGAGCATGCTGAGATAACATGTGTTGAATCACCACAGTAGAAACACAACCCATTTTGACGTCTATGATTTTGTCGCTCGGCTCTGGTCAAAATTCTGTCACATTGCATAGAATCAGGTGACCGTTCAGACAGCACCGCCAAAGGATTAACAGATTTGCGCTCCCACAAACGTTGATCAATTTGAATGGCCAGAGCCATTGAATCATTCAGACCTGTAGGGATAGGAAACCCCACCATCACATCTTTAATGGCTTCAGAAAGTCCATTTCTGAAATTTGCGGCCAGTGCACACTCATTCCATTGAGTAAGCACGGACCATTTCCGAAATTTTTGACAATATACCTCAGCTTCGTCCTGACCCTGAGAGATAGCCAGCAACATCTTTTCAGCCTGATTTTCAAGATTAGGCTCCTCATAAAGCAAACCAAGTGCCAGGAAAAACGCATCAACATTCACCAATGCAGGATCTCCTGGCGCCAGAGAGAAGGCCCAATCTTGAGGGTCGCCGCGCAAGAAGGAAATAACAATCTTAACTTGCTGAGCGGAATCACCAGAGGAACGAGGTTTCAGAGACAGAAACAATTTGCAATTATTCCTAAAATTCAGGAACTTAGATCTCCAAAAAACGGCTCAGGAATAGGTATTTTTGGTTCAGACATAGGGCTATGGATAACAAAATCCTGAATGCTTTGCACCCTAGCAGCAAGCTGATCCACACTAGAAGTCAGAGTCTGGACATTCATATCTGCAGCAGAGTTCCAGCCACTCAGAGAAAAAGGGGATGGAAGAAGCTAGGCAAACTGCAGCAACAACAAAAAAAACCAAAAAACTCAGAACTTCTTTTTAATCCCGCTTCTGCGATGCAATAAACATTTTCTTTTGGCCTGGCATACTGTTATGATCCCAGTGGTAGAGGATCTCTGATATTCCGGCAAGATAGCAAAAACATAAATACTGCTCTAGGGAGGTGGAAACTGGGCTAACCGCATACCTGATCCTAACACACACAACTAGAAGCAGCCGGTGAACGTGCCTACGTTGGTTCTAGACGTCTCGAGCCAGCCGGAGAACTGACTACCCCTAGAAGGAAAATAAGACCTCACTTGCCTCCAGAGAAATTGAACCCCAAAGATATAGAAAGCCCCCAACAAATAATAACGGTGAGGCAAGAGGAAAACACAAACATAGAGATGAACTAGATTCAGCAAAGTGAGGCCCACTAGTCTAGATAGACAGAAAATAGACAGTGGACTATGCGGTCAGCAGAAAACCCTACAAAAACATCCACGCTGAACATTCAAGAACCCCCACACCGACTGACGGTGCGGAGGGAGAATATCAGCCCCCTAGAGCTTCCAGCGAGCCAGAAAATCAAATATTAAGCAAGCTGGACAAAGACACTGAAAAATGCAAACGATCCAAAATATACAAAACGGACTTAGCTTTTCTTGCATGAGACAGACTGAAAGGAATCCGGAGGAGACCATATAGGTCTGGATACAACGATGCCAGGCAAGCGACTGAGTCCGGAGGAGACTTAAATAGGGAACACCCGCTGCTTAACGACACAGCTGGAGCTCAGGCCTGCAACAAGACATGCCTAACACAATACCGTTAGTGACCACCAGAGGGAGCCCAGAAACACAGTTCACAACAGGCTATGGAAGTCATGGGATCCATGACAAGAGAAAAAAAAAAGAGAAACCCTTTTTTTTGTTGTTATTGGGCTGATTATAATGTCACGGGGAGACTAGGGGAGCAAGAGCTAATAACCCAGGCCCCTGCAATTTCCCTCAGACTAGGGAAATCCTGACTGACCCTCTACCTAGAGTTTACACTGATGGTGTGCATGTCTAGGCCTCGACCCTCGCCCTGTCTCCTGTTTCAACCCTAGGCTGACACCAACCGCCCACCACCCAGTGAAGAGGTAATACACCAATACCCACAGTTAGCACAGACAAGGATAAAGGAAAATATACACCACGCCGCGGTCACTTAGGAATACACTATAAATGTGCAGGGCAAAATAAATACAAATATAGGAAGGAGCAAATAAGACTAAGGAAAATACACCACCAGCAACGAATCTCCAACAACCAGCTCTCCACTCCGGACCGAGATAACAACGCACAAGACAGAAGCTATAATCGGCGACGCCCAATGATCCGGAGAACTATTTAAAGGCCATGGGCATGGCCCAGCTTCCAATCCGAGGATCAGGTAAATTAACCCTGGAACAGCTGGACAAAACCTAGCCGACGCCAATGAGCAAATAGTGGTCAAAAGCGGAATTACCGCTGTCTGTCTAACGACCTGGTCTGAACAGCGTCCGACATGACAGCTGTGTTCTCCCCTCATGTGCTGTCCCGTTTGAGCTGTCTCCCCCCTGTGCTCTGTCTCTCTCACCCCTGTGCGCTTTCTCTCTCCCCCATCTGCTGTCTTCTCCTCTCATGTCATCTCTTCTTTGACCTGTGTACCCCATGTGCTCTTGTGCATGGTCAGACACAGACAATTTTTAAAAATAACTTTCGTTTGTGGGAAAACCCCTTTAATGTGACCGTCTTCCTCTGCCTGTAGGCACGTCGTGCATCTGCCGACGGGATCAGCCGAAGGATTCACTGCGCCTGCGCGGAATTTGCACATGCGCAGTAAATCAGACTGCTGCCATCTTTAAACACCTTAAAACTGCGCATTGGCTCCTCCTGTACAAAGATGGCAGCGGTCAGTGAATCATTTGGCTGATCCCGGCGGCAGCGTGTTTGCAACGGTGTTCCTCTGGTTGTACCGCGCAAGAAGCTGCTTACGGCATATGTTGTTTGTGTGTTGCATATGGCTTATACAGTGTGTGTGTGTGTTGCGTATGGCTTATACATTGTGTGTGTGTGTGTGTGTGTGTGGTGCTTATGGCATACACAGTGTGTTTGTTTGTGTATATGTGTATGGTGCATACGGTGTATACAGTGTATATGTGTATGTGTGTGTGTGAGTGTGAAGGTGTTCCGCTGATGGTACTGCGCAAGAGGCTGGTACCACCAGCAGTTTCCATATTGAGACACCCATCACTTGGGTGTCTCAATATGGCGGTCAGTGAACCGCTGCCTGGAATTCTGGGATCCGGATGGAACAGCATGTGAAGACATTACAAGGTAAATATATTAAGATGATATTTTATCATGCCTAATAAAAAGACTCTACAAGTTGTGTAGTAACATTTCCCTACATTTTTTACACATCATCTAGCAAGTGTGTTAGTGATTACGATCAGGGGCGTAACGACCGCGGTCGCAGCGGTCGCCATTGCGACCGGGCCCCGCAGGTCAGGGGCCCCGGGCCGGCAGGTCAGGGCAGGGCCGGGCTGGACATCGGGCACTTCTGGCAAATGCCAGAAGAGCCGATGCCAGTAGTGGGCCGCTGCACTGTTCCTCCCCCCCCGCCGCCGCCGCCGCCGCCGCATTTAACTATACCGGCGTCTATGACACCGGTATAGTTCAATGCAATGATGGAGGAGAGCGTCACCTGACGCTCCCTCTCCCATCATTCCCCGCTCTGCCTCTGACAGTACACTGCGGGTGCGCGATGATGTCATATCATCGCGCACCTGCAGTGTCCTGGGCAGACTGCAGCCACCAGGAGCAGCGCGGGCAAAAGGAAAGGTGAGGAGAGTTTTTTTTTTTTCTTTTTCACCGGACTGTGGGGCCATTATCGGGGGGGGGGGGGGATGAGATGCGGGCTGTGCTCTATATACCCCTGTGCTGGCTGTGCTCTATATACCCCTGTGCTGGCTGTGCTCTATATACCCCTGTGCTGGCTGTGCTCTATATACCCCTGTGCTGGCTGTGCTGCATATACCCCTGTGCGGGCTGTGCTGTATATACCCCTGTGCGGGCTCTGCTGTATATACCCCTGTGTGGGCTCTGCTGTATATACCCCTGTGCGGGCTGTGCTCTATATACCCCTGTGCGGGCTGTGCTGTATATATCCCTGTGCGGGCTCTGCTGTATATACCCCTGTGCGGGCTGTGCTGTATATACCCCTGTGCGGGCTGTGCTGTATATATCCCTGTGCGGGCTGTGCTGTATATACCCCTGTGCGGGCTGTGCTGTATATACCCCTGTGCGGGCTGTGCTGTATATACCCCTGTGCGGGCTGTGCTGTATATACCCCTGTGCGGGCTCTGCTGTATATACCCCTGTGCGGGCTGTGCTGTATATACCCCTGTGCGGGCTGTGCTGTATATACCCCTGTGCGGGCTCTGCTGTATATACCCCTGTGCGGGCTGTGCTGTATATACCACTGTGCGGGCTGTGCTGGATATACCACTGTGCGGGCTGTGCTGGATATACCACTGTGCGGGCTGTGCTGGCACCCAACACCATGTTGCAGTGCAGGAGATTCCTGCAACAGTCCGAGGCGTATCTAGGGGAAGGGGGTGGGGGGGCGTCACGGAGGTAGGGGGGGGGGCCCCATTTGGAAGTTCGCACCGGGGCCCATAACTTTGTAGTTACGCCACTGATTACGATCTCTAGCCTCGCGAAAAATGCTGTCTGAGTGTTTCCTCTACTACATGTAAGAATTGCAATGGAACGGTAATAACAGACGCCATACAGATGTTGTCTGCATGATATTCATTTTTTATGCACTTGTTGAGTTTAAAAGGAACCTATCACATGAAAACGCTATTAACCTGCAGATATGGGGTTAATCTGCAGGTTAATAGCATTCTGAATCTCTCACTTAGACCCCTGCTGCTGGAAGGTAATAAACTTTATTTCTCAGTGTTCAGATTTCAGTCATGGGGGCAGTGCCAGGGATGGTTCAGTCATCGCTCTGTGTTTAGTGAGCTGTGGCTGTAACCACACCCCCTGACACTGATAGTAGGCTCAACATTATTTTAAATGATGGATAATACTACATACAAGGGACAAATACCATCACACCATGACCAGACCACATATTACCACCACATAGTGACCGAATAATACCACATAGAAGGAACAAATACTGCCACACCATGACCAGATCCCATATTACCACCACATAGTGACCAAATAATACCACATACATTGACAAATACCAACACAGCATGACCAGATCACATATTACCACCAATTGGAGACTGAATACTACAATACTGATCATTAATATAAAAACATAATACTAATATTACCATAAATGCTATTGTAAACAGGAGCTCTCTACATAGTATACAGTGTATTACAGTGACTCACTAGTGACATTATACACAGGAGCTCTGCATATAGTGTCAGTGTATAGTGTAAGTGTACAGGTAACACACTGACTTTCTTGGTTGTGGACAGGGTTCCATCCCTGTCCTCTCGGGGTTAATTTTGTATGTCCTCCTTCTGGTTTGGGGAGGGCTATATTTACCCATCTTCATCTGGGGATCCTTGTCAGTGATACATCTGTCTTGGCTGTGTGTCTGACCCCCTAGTGTGCTTGCATACTGTTTAGTCCGTTTGCTTTCTTGTTTATGACTCAGTCTTTTTTCTCATTCTGTGCTTTGCCTGTGTTAATTGTCTGTTTCTGGCTCTGACTTTCGGCTTGGTACTCTAACTTCCCTCTTGTCTGCCCCGTTTGTACTGCACCGCTATCTTCAGCTCCCTGACCTTTTTGCTACATCCTGACCACACTTACGTCTCACCCTTTGGGCACTTCATCGACCTCCCGGCTTGACTTTGGCACGTTCAGACTACTTTCCGCCAGTCACTGCCGCCACTCGCCATCTGGCAACACCTCTGTCCACTTCCCTGGAGGTCACGTGTTTCAGGTCCTGTGCTGCGGCAGGTAAGCTCACTGCAGCGCTCCTTCTCTCTCTCTGTCCTTCTGTAACACGTGCACAGACTCCTGCTGCAAGTCTGCTGCAGAGCTCTTGATACTCACCAGTGACATTATACACATGATCTCTGTATATAGTGTCAGTGTATAGTGTAAATGTACAGGTAACACACTGACTCACCAGTGAGATTATACACATGATCTTTTTATATAGTGTCAGTGTATAGCATAAGTGCACAGGAAACATACTGACTCACCAGTGACATCTCTAGTTGAAAAATATAAAAATTTGAGAGTCCACAGTGGTTGATACCATTTAATGGCTAACTGGAAAGACTGTAAGCATTATGAGACTACTCAGATCTCTTCATCAGGCATAGAATAACCCAAAATCTGAAGGGTCACATATTTATGCACAAGAGGACACAGGAATAATGCAATAGATAAGACAAGTGACATTAAACAGTCAACATTGCAGTCAACATTGCCCCTGCTAGCGCTGATTGTAGCATGAGTAGGGGACAGTAATGTGAGCTATACTCGGCGCCAGTGAACAGTGTGAGCAGTTCTGCTGATTCCCAGGCGTCAGTATGTGTCACACTGATGTCTGAAAGAGCCCTTAGTGTACTTGATCATTTACCGAACTTTGGCTGACTGTTGCCAATTTTTAGGGATAACGCTCAGGAATCTGAACACAAATCCGAATGTGCAACATTTGTGCCAAATTTGAGATTGGAGAGCATTTTCCTACCAAGTTTGCTCATCTCTACCCTTATCACCTCCAGGTTTGGATTGTAGGTGACTAGTAATGATCGCCACTACTCGGTACTCGCCCGAGTATCACTGTGCCCCGTGTACTCGGTTAGCACCGAGTATTTCCGGGATTATTCGGCGGGAGCTCGGGTCTCCTCCTTATAGTTTTGGCGCTTTTTAGAGTGCCAATCAGAATGCAGGGATTGTCTGTCATGCACTGTAATACCGCAGCTATCTTTGTTGTGGTATTACAGTGATTGGCTGAATGCACAGCTTCATCAGGTCTATAAGAGACCTGGCGCCGCCCTGCTCGCCGCATTCTGCTCCGGACTCAACTAGTGTAGGGAGAGCTTCTGCTGAGATAGGGTCAGATTCTGACATTTATTAGTGTGGGTCTATCATCGCAGAATCCACAAATCCTGATAAACTAACAGTCCTTTTTAGAGTTAATTTGAGGGTACATAGTTTGCAGCGCTAGGTAGGCTGGGGAGTCTATGTGCACACATACACATCAGTGCAAGGCCTGCTGGCATTGTATGTGAGTATATAGATCTCACTGCATACCTCAAAAAGCTCCATTCCTGTCTGCTGCTTTGTATTTTATATATACAGGTCCTTCTCAAAAAATTAGCATATAGTGTTAAATTTCATTATTTACCATAATGTAATGATTACAATTAAACTTTCATATATTATAGATTCATTATCCACCAACTGAAATTTGTCAGGTCTTTTATTGTTTTAATACTGATGATTTTGGCCTACAACTCCTGATAACCCAAAAAACCTGTCTCAATAAATTAGCATATCAAGAAAAGGTTCTCTAAACGACCTATTACCCTAATCTTCTGAATCAACTAATTAACTCTAAACACATGCAAAAGATACCTGAGGCTTTTAAAAACTCCCTGCCTGGTTCAATACTCAAAACCCCCATCATGGGTAAGACTAGCGACCTGACAGATGTCAAGAAGGCCATCATTGACACCCTCAAGCAAGAGGGTAAGACCCAGAAAGAAATTTCTCAACAAATAGGCTGTTCCCAGAGTGCTGTATCAAGGCACCTCAATGGTAAGTCTGTTGGAAGGAAACAATGTGGCAGAAAACGCTGTACAACGAGAAGAGGTGACCGGACCCTGAGGAAGATTGTGGAGAAGGACCGATTCCAGACCTTGGGGAACCTGAGGAAGCAGTGGACTGAGTCTGGTGTGGAAACATCCAGAGCCACCGTGCACAGGCGTGTGCAGGAAATGGGCTACAGGTGCCGCATTCCCCAGGTAAACAGCGGCAGAAGCGCCTGACCTGGGCTACAGAGAAGCAGCACTGGACTGTTGCTAAGTGGTCCCAAGTACTTTTTTCTGATGAAAGCAAATTTTGCATGTCATTCGGAAATCAAGGTGCCAGAGTCTGGAGGAAGACTGGGGAGAAGGAAATGCCAAAATGCCTGAAGTCCAGTGTCAAGTACCCACAGTCAGTGATGGTGTGGGGTGCCATGTCAGCTGCTGGTGTTGGTCCACTGTGTTTCATCAAGGGCAGGGTCAATGCAGCTAGCTATCAGGAGATTTTGGAGCACTTCATGCTTCCATCGGCTGAAATGCTTTATGGAGATGAAGATTTCATTTTTCAGCACGACCTGGCACCTGCTCACAGTGCCAAAACCACTGGTAAATGGTTTACTGACCATGGTATTACTGTGCTCAATTGGCCTGCCAACTCTCCTGACCTGAACCCCATAGAGAATCTGTGGGATATTGTGAAGAGAAAGTTGAGAGACGCAAGACCCAACACTCTGGATGAGCTTAAGGCCGCTATTGAAGCATCCTGGGCCTCCATAACATCTCAGCAGTGTCACAGGCTGATTGCCTCCATGCCACGCCGCATTGAAGCAGTCATTTCTGCCAAAGGATTCCCGACCAAGTATTGAGTGCATAACTGAACATTATTATTTGATGGTTTTTTTGTTTGTTATTAAAAAACACTTTTATTTGATTGGACGGGTGAAATATGCTAATTTATTGAGACAGGTTTTTTGGGTTTTCAGGAGTTGTAGGCCAAAATCATCAGTATTAAAACAATAAAAGACCTGACAAATTTCAGTTGGTGGATAATGAATCTATAATATATGAAAGTTTAATTGTAATCATTACATTATGGTAAATAATGAAATTTTACACTATATGCTAATTTTTTGAGAAGGACCTGTACATAGCTGCAGGTCTCCGTGGCACTTTTTTTTTCTTTCTTTTTCAGCTTATACCTGCTCATTTTATTAGAAAGCAATCCATAGCCCCCTTTTTTCTACATGTATTTGCTTGGTCACGCTGCAGACTACAGGCGGGTCATTGCAATACCGGATGGACTACAGGCGGGTCATTGCAAAACCAGATGGAATAGCATGCCACTGCAAGATGCTGTGGTAGCCATGCTGGTTCAGTATGCCTTCAATTTTGAATAAATCCCCAACAGTGTCACAGCAAAGCACCCCCACACCATCACACCTCCTCCTCCATGCTTCACGGTGGGAACCAGGCATGTAGAGTCCATCCTTTCACCTTTTCTGTGTCGCACAAAGACACGGTAGTTGGAACCAAAGATCTCAAATTTGGAGTAATCAGGCCAAAGCACAGATTTCCACTGGTCTAATGTCCATTCCTTGTGTTCTTTAGCCCAAACAAGTCTCTTCTGCTTGTTGCCTGTCCTTAGCAGTGGTTTCCTAGCAGCTATTTTACCATGAAGGCCTGCTGCACAAAGTCTCCTCTTAACAGTTGTTGTAGAGATGTGTCTGCTGCTAGAACTCTGTGTGGCATTGACCTGGTCTCTAATATGAGCTGCTGTTAACCTACGATTTCTGAGGCTGGTGACTCAGATAAACTTATCCTAAGGCTGGGGTCACACTTGGCGTAAGACAATACGCCACGTATTATACGTCCGTACTACGGCCGTAATACGGAGAAATGTTCCCAAAATAGTGATCCGCAGTCAGGGTGTGTATAGCGAACTAGGAGAGACAAGAGTGGACCCTCTGGACCGTGGGGAGCCCTACCCCTGGGCGAGCGACCTAGGAGATAACGACCCCTATACAGGGACCGCAAGGAGCAAGCCCAGAGGTCACTTACCCACGGTGAGATACCAGTAGGGACGGCTCCAGGAAGAGAGATAAACGAAGGCAGGATACTGAGGAAGAATACGGGAAGCAGCTAGAGAGCCCGGAGGGCTGGGAGGCAGGAATGGAGCTGAGCTGAGGGAAGGAAAACAAAACAAAGACCATAGGTAAACTACAGGAAAAGAAGAACGGGGACTGCAGGTAACAACAAGGAGGAAACGGAGTGAACCAGAGAGAACCGGGAGGTAGCACGGTAAGGCACAGAGTGCAGGTACTTGAGCAGGGAATACGAAGGGCCAAACGTAATAGCAAACGTGCTAAAACAATCAGGCACCAGGAAGCAGGAAGAACTACCTTTTATAGGAGGAGCAGGAACAGGATTGGGTGGAAAGAACATGTGACTTTAGGAGGAGGTAACAGAGACGCTGGGCCTGCGAGCTACAGGGAAGCTAGAGCGCCTGCGCAGAGAAAGAACACCTGCAGAGGAGCGTGCAGACCGGGACGCTGGAGCGATGGAACGAGGACGCTGGAGCGTAGCGGAGGATGTAACAGTACCCCCCTTCTTATACCCCCCTTTACGAAGAGTAGCAAAAAACCTATTGAGAATACGAGGAGCATCAATGTTCTCCAAGGGCTCCCAGGACCTCTCCTCCGGACCAAAACCCTTCCAGTCCACCAGAAAAAACTCTTTTCCCCGAACCTTTTTAACAGCCAAAATGTCCTTAACCTCAAAAATGTTGTCCGTGCTGGCAGGTTGAGAAGAGGAACAAGAGGGAGAATGAAAACGGTTAAAGACGGCTGGTTTGAGAAGAGAGACATGAAACGTATTGGGTATACGGAGCGAAGCAGGCAATTTCAGCTTGTAGGCGACATCGTTGACTCGACGTAGAATCTCAAAAGGACCGATGAACCGTGGACCAAGCTTGTAGGAAGGAATCTTGAGTCTGATGAATTTTGAAGAAAGCCAAACTTTGTCACCAGGAGAAAAAGGAGGAGAATCTAAACGCCTCTTGTCTGCTTGTCTCTTCATTCTAGAAGAAGCTAGATTTAAGGTCCCTTTGACCTTGCTCCAGATGGAAGAAAAGTTGAGAGCCGTAGAGTCAGCAGCTGGAACACCAGAGGCAGGAGAAACCGGTAGGGGAACACTTGGATGCCGTCCAAAAACAACAAAAAATGGAGACTTTGCGGAGGATTCGCTGGAATGGTTGTTATAGGCAAACTCCGCCCAAGGAAGTAGTTCGACCCAGTCATTATGGTGAGCATTAGAAAAATGCCGAAGATAAGCAGCCAAGGTTTGGTTGGTACGTTCTGCTTGACCGTTAGTTTGAGGGTGATACGAGGAAGAGAAGTCCAGATTCACCTTTAAAAGTTTGCACAAAGCTCTCCAAAAGCGGGAAGTAAATTGAACCCCTCTGTCTGACACGATGTGCTGAGGAAGACCATGGAATTTGAAGATGTTAAGAATAAAAATGTTAGCCAACTCAGGAGCTGAAGGTAAACCGGTTAATGGAATGAAGTGAGCCATCTTAGAGAATCTGTCCACAACGACGAGGATGACCGTGCAGGCGGAAGAGCAAGGTAGATCGGTGATGAAGTCCATTGCGATGTGTTGCCAAGGTGCGGATGGAACAGGAAGAGGAAGGAGATTTCCATGCGGTAGTCGCCTGGGTACCTTGTTTCTGGCACAAGAAGGACAAGAGGCTACGAAGTCCTTTACGTCTTGACGTAAAGTAGGCCACCAATAGTAACGCGAAATGAGAAGAAAAGTCTTTCTAATACCGGCATGACCAGCCAATTTGGAAGAATGGCCCCAAGATAAGACCCTCTTAGTGTCTTCATCCAAGACAAGAGTTTTGCCCGGAGGAGGTTGGAACATCCGTAAAGGGGCTACGGTGACCATCTTAGTAGGGTCAATGATGTAAGCTGGCTCCTCTACGGTATCTGACGATTGGAAGGACCTGGACAGGGCGTCAGCTCTTATGTTTTTGTTGCCGGGCCGAAAACGAAGTTCGAACTCAAAGCGAGCAAAGAACAAGGACCATCTAGCTTGACGTGGATTCAATCTTTGCGCAGTCTGTAGGTAAGTAAGATTCTTGTGATCGGAGAAGATTACAAACGGGTGCACCGAGCCCTCCAGTAGATATCTCCACTCGCCTAGAGCCAATTTGATGGCCAGCAATTCTCGATCTCCAATTGTGTAATTTCGTTCAGAGGGTGAAAAGGCTTTTGAGAAGAAGCCGCACGGTGCCGTTAGACCCTCAGGAGTCTTTTGTGAGAGCACAGCTCCAGCTCCGGTAGAGGAGGCGTCAACTTCCAGAATAAAAGGCTTGTTCACCTCCGGGTGATGCAAGACTGGGGCAGAAGAAAAAGATCTCTTGAGAAGGACAAAGGACTTCTCGGCCTCAGGAGACCAATCCTTGGAGCAGGAACCTTTGCGAGTGAGAGAAGAGAGAGGACGAATCATGGAGGAGAAATGTGGGATGAATTGCCTGTAGTAATTAGCGAATCCGATGAAGCGTTGAATGGCTTTCACTCCGCAGGGCCGTGGCCAGTTAATAATGGCATTCACCTTTTCAGGGTCCATCTTAAGGCCGGAGTCAGAGACAATGTAACCAAGGAAAGGTAGTGAGGTTTGCTCAAACAAGCACTTCTCTATCTTGGCATACAAGTGGTTTTCTCTTAGGCGTTGTAAGACCTCGCGGACACTCCTGCGATGTGACGGAAGATCAGAAGAAAAAATAAGGATATCATCCAAATAAACCAAAACACAAGAGTACAGAAGATCCCGGAACACATCGTTAACGAACTCTTGGAAAACCGCAGGAGCGTTGCAGAGACCGAAAGGCATGACTAAATACTCGTAGTGTCCATCCCGGGTGTTAAAAGCTGTTTTCCACTCATCACCAGAGCGGATCCGGACCAAATTGTAAGCGCCTCGTAAATCCAACTTAGTAAAAATACGAGCGCCACGGAGGCGATCGAAGAGCTCCGGTATAAGGGGCAGAGGATACCGATTCTTAATCGAGATGCTGTTCAAACCCCGATAGTCTATACAAGGTCTTAAGGAACCGTCCTTCTTCTTCACAAAGAAGAACCCTGCTCCAGCAGGGGAGGAGGATTTCCGGATGAATCCTTTAGCTAGGTTCTCTTGTATGTACTCAGACATAGATTTGGTCTCAGCTGCAGAAAGCGGGTAAATCCTTCCCCTAGGACGTGGAGAACGGCCGGGAAGAAGCTCCACAGGACAATCGTAAGAACGATGGGGAGGAAGATTCTCAGCCTCTCGCTTGTTGAAGACGTCAGCGTAGGACCAGTAAGGAGAAGGTAACCCGTCAGGAACTTCAGCAGGCTGGGTACGAGAAACCGGACATACAGACCGAAGGCAACGATCATGGCACGAAGGACCCCACCGAAGTACATCTCCAGTGCGCCAATTCAGTGTGGGCTCATGTAGTCGAAGCCAAGGGAGACCCAGCAGGAAGGCGTAGGAAAGGTTAGGCAGAACATAAAAAGCGATCTTCTCGCGATGAAGGGCCCCAATTTGTATCTCCACCTCTTCAGTGACGAGGGAAATTGCATCCTGTAAAGGTCTTCCATCCACAGAGGCGATTAGACGGGGGGTGTCCAAAGAGATTACTGGTACGCGAAGCCTCCGAACCGCCTCAAGACTGATAAAATTGCCTGCCGCTCCAGAATCCACATACGCCACCTCGGAAGATTGATGCTGGTTAGAGAAAAAAAGAATGGAAAGAGTCAAAGGTTGAGAGGAAACGCGGGCACCTAGGGAGGCCTCTCTTACCTGTCCTAGGCGGAAGAGTTTTCCGGTCTGTCAGGGCAACTGCGGAGTAAATGGGTTGCACTACCACAATAGAAGCAGAGGCCCTGGGTGCGTCTCTCTTTGCGGCGTTGTTCCGCCATTTTAACTCGATCCACTTGCATAGGTTCAGAGGTTGGAACAGTAGAGGGAACAGAAACGGGATCACGAGAAATACTAGACTGACGGAAGGTAGCGGAGACAGGCATAGATCTCCTCTCTCTAGCAGACTCCCGCGAACGCTCCTGGAAGCGGAGGTCGATCCGAGTGGCGAGAGAGATAAGGTCCTCCAGGGTAGTTGGAGTGTCACGACCGGCGAGCTCGTCTTTAATACGGCTGGACAGGCCTCGCCAGAAAGCACCCACAAGAGCCTCATTGTTCCACCCTAACTCCGAGGCCAAAGTACGAAAGCGGATGGCATATTGTCCAACGGAAGAAGAACCCTGACGCAGATTAAAGAGAGACTCGGTCGTAGAGGCTAAACGTCCGGGCTCATCGAAAACTTTCCGAAACGTCTCAAGAAAGTCCTCCAGGTGGCTGACAACGGGATCGTCACGCTCCCATAAGGGGTTCACCCAAGCTAATGCCTCCCCCTCAAGATGAGACACTATGAACGCCACTCTCGCCCGATCTGATGGATACTGAAGTGGGAGAAGCTCAAAGTGGAGGCGGCATTGATTTAAAAAACCCCTGCAAAGTTTTGGATCGCCAGAGTACCTGGGAGGTTTACCCAAATGAGGGGGAGGGTGAGCGGTAGACGGAGAACTGGAGTCAAGGGAAGAGGCTTGTGTGACCACAGCTGGGGCAGACTGGAGATTAAACAAACGGTCATCAATAGAGGCCATATAACTCAGCATGCGGGATTGGGTATCGCGTTGCTGGGCAAGCTCTTGTTGGAGACTAGCTAACTGGGCAGCGTTAACTGGGTCTGAAGTCTGTATCGAGGTAAGGCGGGACTCCATAGACTTCATAAAAGCCATTATGCACCGTTGGTTTTCACGCAAATGGGCTAGCTCTTTCTGGGCCGAGAAAGGGGTACCCGCGGGGTCCATGGCCTGATTGTACTATAGCGAACTAGGAGAGACAAGAGTGGACCCTCTGGACCGTGGGGAGCCCTACCCCTGGGCGAGCGACCTAGGAGATAACGACCCCTATACAGGGACCGCAAGGAGCAAGCCCAGAGGTCACTTACCCACGGTGAGATACCAGTAGGGACGGCTCCAGGAAGAGAGATAAACGAAGGCAGGATACTGAGGAAGAATACGGGAAGCAGCTAGAGAGCCCGGAGGGCTGGGAGGCAGGAATGGAGCTGAGCTGAGGGAAGGAAAACAAAACAAAGACCATAGGTAAACTACAGGAAAAGAAGAACGGGGACTGCAGGTAACAACAAGGAGGAAACGGAGTGAACCAGAGAGAACCGGGAGGTAGCACGGTAAGGCACAGAGTGCAGGTACTTGAGCAGGGAATACGAAGGGCCAAACGTAATAGCAAACGTGCTAAAACAATCAGGCACCAGGAAGCAGGAAGAACTACCTTTTATAGGAGGAGCAGGAACAGGATTGGGTGGAAAGAACATGTGACTTTAGGAGGAGGTAACAGAGACGCTGGGCCTGCGAGCTACAGGGAAGCTAGAGCGCCTGCGCAGAGAAAGAACACCTGCAGAGGAGCGTGCAGACCGGGACGCTGGAGCGATGGAACGAGGACGCTGGAGCGTAGCGGAGGATGTAACAGTGTGTCAGCGTATTTTGCGCATGGCATCCTCCGTATGTAATCCGTATGGCATCCGTACTGCGAGATTTTCGCGCAGGCTTGCAAAACCGACATCTAATGGATTTATGTGCTCAAATGTTCATTAAAACATATATACAGTATATATATATATATGTCATTGAGACACATATATATATATTCTGTATTTAGATTTCATTCAGCGCGATATCTGTGAACAGCCGGTAATTCAATTGCCGGCTTTTCATTTCTCCTGCACAAACCCGACAGGATATGAGACATGGTTTACATATAGTAAACCATCTCATATCCCCATTTTTTTTGCATATTCCACACTACTAATGTTAGTAGTGTGTATGTGCAAAATTTCAGCGCTGTAGCTACTAAAATAAAGGGTTAAATGGCGGAAAAAATTGGCATCGGCTCCCACGCAATTTTCTCCGCCAGAGTAGTAAAGCCAGTGACTGAGGGCAGATATTAATAGCCAGGAGAGGGTCCATGGTCAATTATGACACCTATCCATTATTAATCCAATTGTATGAAAGGGTTAAAAAACACACACACACATGATTTAAAAGTATTTTAATGAAATAAACACAGCGGTTGTTTTAATAATTTATTGCTCTCTCAATCCATCAGCAACACCCTCGCTTGGCAAAATAATAAACGCACAAGATACATTCCTTCTGATGTCCTATCACGTCCAACGAGGTAATCCATCTGAAGGGGTTAACTAATATTACAGGCACAAGCTGCGATAAACCACTCGCTCGTGCCTGTAATCCCCGGGTGCTGAAAGGAAAGCAGAGTGATCTATACTTACATTCAGTCGCGGTGATGCGCCCCTGCTGGATGTTCTCAGGAACTGCAGCCTGGGAACTTTTTCCCACGCTCCAGGTCATATGAGGACATCCACCAGGGGGCGCATCACCGCGACTGAAGGAAATGTAGGTCAATGACCTACATTTCCTTCATTCGCCGGGGATTACAGGCACGGAGCACAGCTGCATTTGCAGGGCTCCTGCCTGTAAAATATTTTAACCCCTTAAGATGGATTTCCTCGTGGGACGTGACGGTTCAGCTGAGGGTATGTATCTTGTGCGTTTATTATTTTGCCAAGCGAGGGCCTGCAAATGGATTGAGAGAGCAATAAATTATTACAACAACCGCTGTGTTTATTTCATTAAAATACTTTTAAATCATGTGTGTGTGTGTTTTTTAACCCTTTCATACAATTGGATTAATAATGGATAGGTGCCATAATTGACGCCTCTCCATTATTAACCTGGCTTAATGTCACCTTACAATAGCAAGGTGACATTAACCCTTCATTACCCCATATCCCACCGCTACAGGGAGTGGGAAAAGAGTGGCCAAGTGCCGGAATAGGCGCATCTTCCAGATGTGCC